>NC_090649.1:242975005-243287505 GCF_040937935.1 Hyperolius riggenbachi
GGTAGGTGGGTGCACTGAAGTGAACAATAGGTAGTAGGTATATGCAGTGATGAGTATTACATGTGCACCTGTCACACACAGACAGGTACCGGATATGCACAGTGACACTGCGAGTGCTCACGTAGATAGGTGGGTGCACTGAAGTGAACACAACAGGTAGTAGGTATATGCAGTGATGGGTATTACATGTGCACCTGTCACACACAGACAGGCACAGTGACACTGACTGGTGAAGGTGGGAGGAGCCTATCGCCGCATCACGCTACCACGCTGACCCTGCTGCCTGAAGCCGACCCAGCTAGCTGGCATAACACTGACACTTGTTGATTGCCTGCCGTCAGTCACAGGCAAGGACGTGACTGACCTTAGCTAAGGTGTCCCTATGGCGAATGGACACTTGTGAGGCCATAAGATGCGCACGTACACCGAGTGTACCCGAATATCAGCTAAGTAGCAGAGGGAGGAACAAGGAGTATGTGCCCACTGCTGGAGACAGAACATGCTGAATAGGACACCCGGAGGTGAAAGTGCACACAGTCTGATGCCGGAGAACGCTTTACGAGTGGGCTAAACGCAAGTACTCTGAATTGTTGCTTGATAAATGGAGGGATGATGCTTTGGGCAATGACAAGGCCCCCCCTGCACAGTTTATAAGTGTGGAACTGTGTTAGTATAAAGCCGGCCAACGAATTTTGCTGCAGTTCCTTTCAACTACAGAGGACTCATCCCCATTAGGGGGAGGCAGCTGCTGTATGTATGGCTGTATGCTGATGTGTGACAGCTAGGCAGACTGGGCTTGCATGCATGGAGCATAAGAGTCCTTTTGACAGACTCCATGCACACAAGCCTAGAGTGATTATCTGGTGTATGCGGGATGGCTCCTTGGTTTTAATTTTTACTGGGTTCTGCGCAGAAACAGTTTTTAAATACTATCTGTGTTTTGGTTCCTTAAAGGTGTACACCTGTGATTTGGTGGAGATTGTGCAATAAAGATTTATATTGAACTAGTATAATATGGTGTTTATGGCCAATTTATGCTGCTCCTTCTATTTTGTATATGATACTGGCTGCACCAGTTCACGGTTCAAATGAGTGATAAAAAGCAATTGCACGATAACTCTGTGGCTCCCTGGCAATTCCCTTCTTATATACAGTGACACTAACTGACAGGGCTGTATATAATGCAAGTGGGCCACAAAAAAAAAGAGATCACAAGAACAAGATTAGCTCTCAAAAGAGCTGTTGAGGGGTGCTTTTTTTAGCAATAACAATCAGCCAGGAGCAAGCTAACAAGCCTACAAGAGCCTAACTAAGCTTTCCCTATGAGAGTCTGCAGCAGCTATCCCTTCACTAATTACTGCAGGCACACGAGTGAGTCCACTGCCTGACGCTATCTGCCTTTTATAAGGGGGGTGGGGCTCCAGGAGGGAGTGTAGCCTAATTGGCTACAATGTGCCTACTGACTGTGATGTAGAGGGTCAAAGTTGACCCTCATGATGCACTATGGGGGCGAACCGAACTTCCGAAAAAGTTCCCGGTTCGCCGCGATCACGAACCACGGAAGTTCGCTGGGAACCATCTCTAATGGCAAGGTGATGTTACCTCATTACATACTGTATCGGTGTTTATATGATGCATATAGGAGGTTGTGGGAAGGCTTATTGGGCAGCCTGTCACTCAACTTTCCTCCTGTTTTTCTTGCGGAGGTCCCAAAGGGGGCTTTTTCTATCTCCTAATCATCAATACTGTGGAGCGCTATCTACATAAAGAGACATGTACATGTACTGCTAGCAGCGGCCTTAAAAATTCAGGAATCCACCGGGAGTCCTGGACCCTTTTGGTGGTGGCAGAGAAGGCAGTCAAGCGGCCTGCAGGCAGAGATGCTGTGTGCGAAGCGACTTAGTCTTGGGGCAGGCAGTCACACGACGTGCAGGCAGAGATGCTGTGTGTGGGGACTGACTTATTCTTCGGGCAGGCCTGACCGTGCTTTGCAGACCACATGGTCAGGTGCTCCCTTGACCCAACGCTGTGTGCCAGAGATGACCCCACTTGCCATTCAACATCACGGTACAATTTGGGTATCACCTTTTTTGAGAAATAATTGCATATCTTCCACTGCGGTGTGTGGATCTGCTTTTGTGTGCTGCTTTCCCTCAGGTGGTCATCCCATTGCAGTTTGTGCTTTGTAATCATGTGCCTTCGTAAGGTAGTTGTCCCTACGCGGGTCTTGGTCTTTCCACGGCTCAATTTTCAGTGGCAGAGAGTACAGATGGCATTGCTCTCATCTGAGGCAGACACACAAAAAATGTCCACACCGCTGAGCACTGGGATGATGGCACTTTGGTGGTGGCGGCCGACTGAGTGTTAAGTGGGGTGCCAGAATCAGAGCAGGAGGTTGGAAGATATGTCACACTTCCGTGCAGAAGCTGAGAAAGATGAGGTGTTCTGTGTTAAATAGTCAACGACGTCCTGACAATATTGGGGGTTGATGGCACGTGCCTTATTCTGAACACTGTACTTTGGTTGCAGGCCACACGAAATCACGACAGCGCGACCTCGAACAGACCTGTCAGATGGCCTGCCTCTGCCTTTTGTTTTGTCCATATTGGGGGGGATGAAGTGAAAGGTATGCACTGATTTGACTAATACAATGTGCAGTCGGTCACACAGGTGCATTTAACAGGTATGCACGGAGTGGTATATCACACTGCGTGCACGTAGGTAGGTGGGTGCACTGAAGTGAACAATAGGTAGTAGGTATATGCAGTGATGAGTATTACATGTGCACCTGTCACACACAGACAGGTACCGGATATGCACAGTGACACTGCGAGTGCTCACGTAGATAGGTGGGTGCACTGAAGTGAACACAACAGGTAGTAGGTATATGCAGTGATGGGTATTACATGTGCACCTGTCACACACAGACAGGCACAGTGACACTGACTGGTGAAGGTGGGAGGAGCCTATCGCCGCATCACACTACCACGCTGACCCTGCTGCCTGAAGCCGACCCAGCTAGCTGGCATAACACTGACACTTGTTGATTGCCTGCCGTCAGTCACAGGCAAGGACGTGACTGACCTTAGCTAAGGTGTCCCTATGGCGAATGGACACTTGTGAGGCCATAAGATGCGCACGTACACCGAGTGTACCCGAATATCAGCTAAGTAGCAGAGGGAGGAACAAGGAGTATGTGCCCACTGCTGGAGACAGAACATGCTGAATAGGACACCCGGAGGTGAAAGTGCACACAGTCTGATGCCGGAGAACGCTTTACGAGTGGGCTAAACGCAAGTACTCTGAATTGTTGCTTGATAAATGGAGGGATGATGCTTTGGGCAATGACAAGGCCCCCCCTGCACAGTTTATAAGTGTGGAACTGTGTTAGTATAAAGCCGGCCAACGAATTTTGCTGCAGTTCCTTTCAACTACAGAGGACTCATCCCCATTAGGGGGAGGCAGCTGCTGTATGTATGGCTGTATGCTGATGTGTGACAGCTAGGCAGACTGGGCTTGCGTGCATGGAGCATAAGAGTCCTTTTGACAGACTCCATGCACACAAGCCTAGAGTGATTATCTGGTGTATGCGGGATGGCTCCTTGGTTTTAATTTTTACTGGGTTCTGCGCAGAAACAGTTTTTAAATACTATCTGTGTTTTGGTTCCTTAAAGGTGTACACCTGTGATTTGGTGGAGATTGTGCAATAAAGATTTATATTGAACTAGTATAATATGGTGTTTATGGCCAATTTATGTTGCTCCTTCTATTTTGTATATGATACTGGCTGCACCAGTTCACGGTTCAAATGAGTGATAAAAAGCAATTGCGCAATAACTCTGTGGCTCCCTGGCAATTCCCTTCTTATATACAGTGACACTGACTGACAGGGCTGTATATAATGCAAGTGGGCCACAAAAAAAAAAGAGATCACAAGAACAAGATTAGCTCTCAAAAGAGCTGTTGAGGGGTGCTTTTTTATAGCAATAACAATCAGCCAGGAGCAAGCTAACAAGCCTACAAGAGCCTAACTAAGCTTTCCCTATGAGAGTCTGCAGCAGCTATCCCTTCACTAATTACTGCAGGCACACGAGTGAGTCCACTGCCTGACGCTATCTGCCTTTTATAAGGGGGGTGGGGCTCCAGGAGGGAGTGTAGCCTAATTGGCTACAATGTGCCTACTGACTGTGATGTAGAGGGTCAAAGTTGACCCTCATGATGCACTATGGGGGCGAACCGAACTTCCGAAAAAGTTCCCATCTCTAATGGCAAGGTGATGTTACCTCATTACATACTGTATCGGTGTTTATATGATGCATATAGGAGGTTGTGGGAAGGCTTATTGGGCAGCCTGTCACTCAACTTTCCTCCTGTTTTTCTTTATGTGAGAAAGGTGTTTCTCCTTGACTGCACATTTCATGTAAATGATATTCCGCTTCAAATGGGACCAATTGTCAGAATAACTTCCTGACAATTGATATTGGTCCAAGTTTAAGCTTCATAACATTTAAATAGAATTTGAATGCATGAATAAATTTACATCTCCTAGATCATCCCTAGTGGCCACATACTGTTTAAGCCTGTTTGTATGAGTGACTGAACAAAACTGTTCAATGAACATTCTTTGACTGGCTTCATAGAGGATAACCAATAAGGCCAATGCTGAGGTCCATACACACATCCAATTTTTATTTGAAGATGACTGGCCAATCTTACCACTGCCATGTAGTATGACGGCCAACAGATTTTGAATACTTAAATTGAATACACGTAAGATATATCTTTGAAAAGTGAAAGATCAAAGATAAATCTGCAAATGATATTTGTAAAAAATATTCACAAAAGACCTAAAAAAAAGCCACACGAAAAAGATATTTATCGCTTAACCCATTCAGGTTCCGTCGTTTTCACTTGAGAAATGTTCACCTCCCATTCATTAGCCTATAACTTTATCACTACTTATCACAATGAACTGATCTATATCTTGTTTTTTCCGCCACCAATTAGGCTTTCTTTGGGGGGTACATTTTGCTAAGAGCCACTTTACTGTAAATGCATTTTAACAGGAAGAATAAGAAAAAAACGGAAAAAAACATTATTTCTCAGTTTTCAGCCATTATAGTTTTAAAATAATACATGCCTCCATAATTAAAACTCACGTATTGTATTTGCCCATATGTCCCGGTTATTACACCGTTAAAATTATGTCCCTATCACAATGTATGGCGACAATATTTTATTTGGAAATAAAGGTGCATTTTTTCCGTTTTGCATCTATCACTATTTACAAGTTTAAAATAAAAAAAATATAGAAATATTTCATCTTTACATTGATATTTAAAAAGTTTAGACCCTTAGGTAAATATTTACATGTTGTTGTTTTTTATTGTAATGTTTTTGTTTTTTTATATTAAACATTTTATTTGGGTATTTTGGGGAGGGTGGGATGTAAAGTATAGTTTTATAATGTAATTGTGTGTTATGTTTAATTTTTTTTTAATTTTAGTTGTAGTTTTACTTTTTGGCCACAAGATGGCGGCCATGAGTTTGTTTACATGATGTCACTCTAAGCGTAACACACGCTTAGAGTGACTCATCGGGGAGGGAACGGCCAGAAAAGGCGCAGCTTCCGAGAGAAGCTGTCGCTTTTTCAGCGGGGGAGAGGAATCAGTGATCGGGCACCATAGCCCGATACATTGATTCCGTGGCTACCGAATCCGCGGCCGGGAGTGCGCGTGCACGCGCGCGATCGGCCGCGGGAGCACGCGGTAGGGCGCATGGTTCCTGGACGTAGTTTCTACGTCCTGGAACCAAAATAGGTTAATATTTCAGATCCATCCAAGTGAATCTGTCCATTAAAAAAGGTGTATATCAGATCTTCAGATATTATAGACTATGAAAGCATTTTTTAGGAACTGATCTTTTGCATGTGTACAGCATCTTTAGAAAGATCAGTGTTTCAAACCAAACCAATGTGAAAGATAAATTCTTCAGTTTGCAATGATATTTATCTGATGGGTGTACTCAGCTTAAGAGAAGACCGTGCAGGAAAGCTCTCATACTACATGGAGGTGGAAAATTTGGCCTTGGATCTTTCATTTTCCAAAAACTTTATCTCATGTGTGTACCCAGTTTTAGATAAAGGACAATTACAAGCACTTTTTATTCTGTGTCATCTGATCTGCAGGTATGTAACATGGAATTTTCTCTTTCCTGTCATCTACTTTCACTACATTACATTGTTTTTCCTTGTGACATGTTTGACATTTTCTCTGTTAATGAAATAATTTGTTCTAATTATCCCAGCATGACCACAGTACTTACAATTAAGGTCACCATTTCTCCTATTTAATGTGTAGGCCCTGTAAACAACTGTATACTGTGGGATGGCATTGTATTTCTGTAGTGGCCGGAACCTCCCCTTTAATGAAATACATTTATGAGCAATTAATTATTCAAGGATGTAATTAAAATTGTATTGTCATGCAGTAATAATTTTTCTTAAGCATCCTGCGTTCAAGTGGAAGTTTATTGTTCTAAATGAAAAGAGCCCAACCACACTAATAGAGGTAGTAAGTGCTAATAATATAATACAATTCATTGTTTATGTGTTCAGGACTATAACCTCTATAATATGAATTCAATATTTAGAATTGACTTGATATTTAGCATTGTCTTGTAAAAAATATTATATATGTCATACAGTCTTGGATTTAAACTCACATTGTTAATGAATGCTAGCCTAATAGACCTTAAAGAGGAGCTTAAGCCAGGGATAAAAAAAAATCAGTTTTACTCACCTGGGGCTTCTACCAGCCCCCTGCAGCTGTCCCATGCCTTCGCAGTCACTCACGGATCCTCCTGTCCCCGGTGCCAGCTAGCTTTGTTTTCTCCGACAGGCTTACTGTGCCTTCACAGGTGAAAATAAGCTAACTGGCAGCAGAGGACCGGAGGATCTGTGAGTGACTGCAAGGGTACGGGACAGCTGCAGGGGGCTGGTAGAAGCCCCAGGTGAGTAAAACTGATATTTTTTTTTTTATCCCTAGCTTAAGTATCCCTTTAAAGTAAACTTTTCTAAACCTTCCAAATTAAAACCTTAACTACTTCCTTACTACAGGTTATTTTCCCTTAAAGAGAACCTGAGGTGTGTTTAAAGAATGTTATCTGCATACAAAGGCTGGATCTGCCTATACAGCCCAGCCTCTGTTGCTATCCCAAACCCCACTAAGGTCCCCCTGCACTCTGCAATCCCTCATAAATCACAGTCGTGCTGTGAGGCTGTGTTTACATCTGTAGTGTCAGTCTCAGCTGCTCCCCCGCCTCCTGCATAGCTCCGGTCCCTGCCCCCGTCCAATTAGCAGGGAGGGAAGAGATGCAGGCGGGGACTGGAGTTCTGCAGGAGGCGGGGAGAGCAGCAGTATGACTCTATAGAGATAAACACAGCCAGCTCTGACAAGCTGTTTGTCAGCAGCATGGCTGTGATTTATGAGGGATTGCAGAGTGCAGGGGGACCTTAGGGGGGTTTGGGATAGCAACAGAGGCTGAGCTGTATACTCAGATCCAGCCTCTGTATGCAGATAATATTCTTCAAACCCACCTCGGGTTCTCTTTAAAGTGTACCTGAAGGAGGTGCAAGGGGGGCAGAAGGAACACAGAGGCCTGTTTCTTGGTCCATGACATGCCTCTGTGTCCCCTATGCACCGTTTTCTGGCCCTCCCTCCCCGGGTGCCATGCTGTCACCCCTGAAATTGCCAACATGCAGCTTGCTCTCCCTTGCAGGGGAGGCATTTCTGCAAAACACCCACTGGGGGTGTTCCTAACACTCCTTTCCCAGCTCAATGAGCAGCTCTGCCGCTTCCCTGCACTCTGCTCTGTGATGAGACACACAGAGCAGGGCTTGCAGCGTCATGACCCCAGGAGACGCAAAGTGAAACTAAAGGATTTCTGGCCACAGGAGCGTTGGAGAGCAGCAGTAATTGAGGCTACCGGATCAGGTGACATTTTTTTTATAACAAAAATGCCCACCTGGTGTTCTCTTTAAAAACTAAAGCAATATTCACATTTCACTCCTCCTATAGTCCTATGCCATTAACTTTATCGCTGCTTATGACACCTAAATGATCTATATATTGTTTTTTGCAGGACAAATTAGGCTATCTTTGGGTGGTATTTTTTGCTAGGAATGATTTTATTTCCTATGCATTTAAAGGAATAAGGACCAAAATTGAAAAAAGTAATTCTCAGGCTTCAGCCATCATAGTTTGAAAATAAAATGTGTTAGTGCAGATAAAACTCATACATTTTATTTTCCCTAGTTATTACTAAGATTACATTATGGCCCTAGTACAACCAATGTATGGTAACAATATTTCCTTTGGAAATAAAGGTGTATATTTTCAGTTTTGTGTTTGTTTATATTATTTCAATAATTACATGCCTTTATTTGCACACAAAAAAAACAAAACCAGTAATATTATAGATAATGTGGTTATAGGCGCTCCTCCGATTAACTAGATGGTTTCACAAACAATGGAGCAAACAGGTATGGGTCGCCGCACAGTGGGATGGGAACTGCCTCCCTAAATAAATGATATGCAGTCTGTGCAGGCGCTCAACATAAATGATAAAAGTCCACAGTCCCAGACCAGTCTGTATTCAAATGGACCCAGACGGTATCATAAGTTCACAGAAATGTATCCACCAAGTACTCTCACCAGATCAGTTGGCTGACTCAATGACAAATCAGCAGACACAGCTTATACATATACTCCAGTAATCTCCCACTGTTATTGGCATCTGTAGGTTCAAACACAATATGCGGACATAGCGTAATACTGCCGTAGATCACAGGATTAAAAGTGACTGTATAATTCACCCTGTGTCAGGTGATCAAATTTGTGTTCCCACCACCGGCACTGTAATAGTTAACTGCTCACCAGATTCCAATGCTGACCCTCAGCTTCGATCAGCAGTTAACTATTACAGTGCCGGTGGTGGGAACACAAATTTGATCTTGATCAAAGACAATGAATTTTGGTCTCACGTGTAATATAAACATACAAATACTTTATTTTATCAAAAAGGGAAAAGGATAAAACAGACATAAAATCAAAGGAAGGGATGTTGCGGAGTCAAAAAAATGGCAATATTCATGGCCGGCCATACAATCATGACAAATCACTCACTCCAAGCATACCAAACCCCTCTCTCTAACCTAGGGAACTAGCGCTGAGGTAATCAGACTATAAGGAGTGCAGCATATAGCAATTCCATATATCTTCATATGTAAATCCAGGTGCTTAAACTAGTGTCCATACTATAGTTCACGATGCAAAGGTCACAATAGATGGTAATAATAGGTCGCATTCATCATATAGAGGCATGTAAGGCACGATCAATCTCGTTAATGTAGCTCCAGCAAGCTTCAAATCAGCATACAGCCATGCATGGAGAGAGAATTCTCATCAATTTAGCTTCTAGCAAATGGCAGTAAGCGGTGCATAAGCATGCATGTCAAGACAATACAGGATGGATCTCACCAGTCTGGATACAAAGTTCCACAGCGCTGTTCGAATGCTCATAGGTTGAGTAGGTGGGTGTTTTTTTGTCATTGGGGGCCCCCTTCCTCCGCTAGGTCGCCATGTAGCAGAAGCTGTCAGCAGGCATATTGTGGGATTAAGGCTGGCTGGCGTCCCAACTCAGCTGTGGTAACGATCTCCACGCTCCTCCAAATGGAACGCTCGCTCTGCTGTCAGCAAAGGCTCCTGGGTAGGGTAGTCCCATGTGAGGGAACGTCAGGACGACCAGACGTGACTTTGACTCCGCCCACCGTCGCGTTTCACGCCGTGAGCGTTTCTTCACACCCTGAAGAAACGCCCACGGCGTGAAACGCGTCGGTGGGCGGAGTCAAAGTCACGTCTGGTCGTCCTGACGTTCCCTCACATGGGACTACCCTACCCAGGAGCCTTTGCTGACAGCAGAGCGAGCGTTCCATTTGGAGGAGCGTGGAGATCGTTACCACAGCTGAGTTGGGACGCCAGCCAGCCTTAATCCCACAATATGCCTGCTGACAGCTTCTGCTACATGGCGACCTAGCGGAGGAAGGGGGCCCCCAATGACAAAAAACCACCCACCTACTCAACCTATGAGCATTCGAACAGCGCTGTGGAACTTTGTATCCAGACTGGTGAGATCCATCCTGTATTGTCTTGACATGCATGCTTATGCACCGCTTACTGCCATTTGCTAGAAGCTAAATTGATGAGAATTCTCTCTCCATGCATGGCTGTATGCTGATTTGAAGCTTGCTGGAGCTACATTAACGAGATTGATCGTGCCTTACATGCCTCTATATGATGAATGCGACCTATTATTACCATCTATTGTGACCTTTGCATCGTGAACTATAGTATGGACACTAGTTTAAGCACCTGGATTTACATATGAAGATATATGGAATTGCAATATGCTGCACTCCTTATAGTCTGATTACCTCAGCGCTAGTTCCCTAGGTTAGAGAGAGGGGTTTGGTATGCTTGGAGTGAGTGATTTGTCATGATTGTATGGCCGGCCATGAATATTGCCATTTTTTTGACTCCGCAACATCCCTTCCTTTGATTTTATGTCTGTTTTATCCTTTTCCCTTTTTGATAAAATAAAGTATTTGTATGTTTATATTACACGTGAGACCAAAATTCATTGTCTTTGATCAAGTTACCATTAACTGGTTGTGTTAGTGGCAGATTGATAGAGTTGCATTTTTTGCATTGGAGCCGGAGGTCTTTTTATTAGGCCCCATATCCAAGGCTAATTAATCTATCTCTGCATAGATCCTCGATTGCCTTTTTTAACACAAATTTGATCACCTGACACAGGGTGAATTATACAGTCACTTTTAATCCTGTGATCTACGGCAGTATTACGCTATGTCCGCATATTGTGTTTGAACCTACAGATGCCAATAACAGTGGGAGATTACTGGAGTATATGTATAAGCTGTGTCTGCTGATTTGTCATTGAGTCAGCCAACTGATCTGGTGAGAGTACTTGGTGGATACATTTCTGTGAACTTATGATACCGTCTGGGTCCATTTGAATACAGACTGGTCTGGGACTGTGGACTTTTATCATTTATGTTGAGCGCCTGCACAGACTTCATATCAAAACCAGTAATATACCCTCATAACAGACATATTAAAAAAAGCTGAGTCCCTAGGGTAACTATTTTTGTATTTTTTATTTTTTTAATGCTGGCATTTAGCTTTTTTTTTTCTTTATATGTGTTTTATTTTGGTAGCTATGGAGGAGGGGGTAGAAGGGGGTTTATCATTTATATTTTTTTTTATGTAGTTTAACCACCCTGGCGTTCTGATTAAATCGCCAGGGTGGCTGCGGGAGGGTTTTTTTTAAATAAAAAAAAAACTATTTCATGCAGCCAACTGAAAGTTGGCTGCATGAAAGCCCACTAGAGGGCGCTCCGGAGGCGATCTTCCGATCGCCTCCGGCGCCCAGAATAAACAAGGAAGGCCGCAATGAGCGGCCTTCCTTGTTTTGCTTATATCGTCGCCATAGCGACGAGCGGAGTGACGTCATCGACGTCAGCCGACGTCCTGACGTCAGCCGCCTCCGATCCAGCCCTTAGCGCTGGCCGGAACTTTTTGTTCCGGCTACGCTGGGCTCAGGCGGCTGGGGGGACCCTCTTTCGCCGCTGCTCGCGGCGGATCGCCGCAGAGCGGCGGCGATCAGGCAGCACACGCGGCTGGCAAAGTGCCGGCTGCGTGTGCTGCTTTTTATTTGATGAAAATCGGCCCAGCAGGGCCTGAGCGGCGACCTCCGGCGGTGTTGGACGAGCTGAGCTCGTCCAGACCGCTCAGGTGGTTAATGAATATTTAATGTCATTTTACATTTTGTCCTTTGGATATACCCACACTTTATCCTTAGTAGTTATAACAGTACACAGGAATTGAGAGAGTGAGTGGAAGCACTCAGACCTTTTGTTAGATTCTGTGTTATATCCCTGTTATACGTCAGACTAGTTCCAGGGTGTTGATGATCACGGACCTCACACCCAGATTAGGGACTTGTTATATCTCTGTTATACTTCAGACTAGTTCCAGGGTGTTGATGAACACGGACCTCACACCCAGATTAGGGACTTGTTTTATATCTCTGTTATACTTCAGACTAGTTCCAGGGTGTTGATGATCCAGGAGCTCACACCCAGATTAAGGACTTGTGTTACCAACCTGTTATACGTCAGACTAGTTCCAGAGTGTTGATGATCACGGAACTCACACCCAGATTAGGGACTTGTATGATCATTCTGTTATTCTTCAGACTAGTTCCAGGGTGTTGATGATCACGGAGCTCACGCCGAGACTAGGCATTGTATATTATCTGTTATGACCTTCTGCTTTCCTGACAATTCCTCTGCTTTCTGATTCGGTACCACGCATATCTGATGTCACGTTGCCAAACCCTGCCTGTCTTGGATACCGAATCAGCCTTCTGTCTTTGTACCTTATCTGTCTGTCTGTTGCCGACCTGGCTAGTCCGACCTCGAGAACTATCTCCTCTGTTAGAGATAGTTCACAGATCTGTCAGTGACACCCCACCCTTGGTGTCACTCACACTCTGGTCCTTCCTTCACTCAGCCTGACCCGCCCCCCCCCTTTGGGAGCCTCAGGCCGAGGAAGGAGCCTGTCCTTCAGGCAGTATCCCATACTGCCTTGTATCCCCTTTACGGGGACCCTCCTCAAAGTATTACTGTTGCACCAAACACTCCTATTACTCAGGTGTCCAGAGGTTAGAGATATATCTGATTGTCGGTGATACTGCAGATCATCAATAATCGGGTATATATTTGCATACCCGGTGATACTGCATATCACCGGTAATCAGATCCTCTCTGTGTTACACCGATCGTTACAATATACAGATATATATATATATATATATATATATATATATATATATACAGTATGTATATATATACATGCACGCATAAAATTTTGACTTAACCTCTTAAGGACCAGGGATTAACGAACCCCCCCCCCCAACCAGGCAATTTTTAATAAATCAGGCCACTGCAGCTTTAAGGGCTTGCTGCAGGGCCGCACATCTTAGCACACAAGTGATCCCCCCCTTTTCTGCCCACCAACAGAGCTCCCTGTTGGTGGGCTATGATCACCCCTAGGATGTTTCTTTGTTTAGTTTTTTGCCAATATTTATCTCATTTATTTTTAAATAAAGTTGACTATTTTTTTTTCTGCATAGCTGTGTTCATTAGCGCCTGAGCCCACTAACGCAGTTGTGCCCGCTTCTGTCCAATTTTGAGCATCTGTAACATTGTTGTGTTGCTGAAAAGTGGACACAACTGCATTAGTGGGCTCAGGCCTTTATGATTATTATTATGATGATGAATCATCCTTTTTTTGCTTTGCCTTATGTGAAAGTAGAGGTGGGGCAACGAATCACACAAATCCCTTGAATCCTAAGAAAGCTTTGAGATTTGTGGACTTGAATCTCTATGTTATTTCTGCTATTTGAATCAAACCCTGCGACATAGCAACGATGCATCCTAGCGCTTTAAAGGGAACCTAAACTGAGAAGGATTTGGACTTTTCCTTTTAAAATAATACCAGTTGCCTGACTCTGCTGCTGATCCTGTGTCATGAATACTTTCAGCCCCTCAACAAGCATGCAGATCAGGTGCTCTGACTGCAGTCAGACTGGATTAGCTGCATGCATGTTTCAGGTGTGTGACTCAGCCACTTCTGCAGCCAAAGAGATCAGCAGGACTACCATGCAAATGGTATTGTTTAAAAGGAAACATCCATATCCCTCTCAGTTTAGGTTCCCTTTAAGGGAGTGACATTGTCCCCTCACGAGAGAGGGATAAGGAGACGCTGGAGCATACAGAGCCCACTGAAGCAATAGACAAAGAGACCCGCCAGACAGAGCAATAGACCAAAAGACCCACTGCTGCCTCCTAGGCTGCCACCAAAGCTGCTGCCCTGCAGCTGGAGAGAGACCACCACCAACAGAGTAACAGACCCAGAGACCTTCTGCTGCCTCACAAGATTCTGCATGATCTGCCTCATCTTCTTACAGTAAGAAGTAGCCACTACAGTAAATAACTGGGCTTGGGGCATTACCAATTTTTCTACAAGAGGACATTATCAGATTGAGAGTCTTTACTAAAGTGGCACTACTGAGGGTCACTATGTAGTGAAGGGGTATTACTACTAAGAGAGCTCTATACTGAGGGTAAATTACCTAGTTCTGTTTAACCACTTCAGGACCACAGTCTTTTCGCCCCTTAAGGACCAGAGCCTTTTTATCCATTCAGACCACTGCAGCTTTCACGGTTTAATGCTCGGTCATACAACCTACCACCTAAATGAATTTTACCTCCTTTTCTTGTCACTAATACAGCTTTCTTTTGATGCTATTTGATTGCTCCTGCGAGTTTTACTTTTTATTATATTCATCAAAAAAGACATGAATTTTGGCAAAAAAATGATTTTTTTTAACTTTCTGTGCTGACATTTTTCAAATAAAGTAAAATATCTGTATACATGCAGCGCGAAAAATGTGGACAAACATGTTTTTGATAAAAAAAAACCCATTCAGTGTATATTTATTGGTTTGGGTAAAAGTTATAGCGTTTACAAACTATGGTGCCAAAAGTGAATTTTCCCATTTTCAAGCATCTCTGACTTTTCTGCGCACCTGTCAGGTTTCATGAGGGGCTAAAATTCCAGGATAGTACAAATACCCCCCAAATGACCCCATTTTGGAAAGAAGACATCCCAAAGTATTCAGTGAGAGGCATGGTGAGTTCATAGAAGATTTTATTTTTTGTCACAAGTTAGCGGAAAATGACACTTTCTGACAAAAAAAAGAAAAAAAAAAGTTTCCATTTCTTCTAACTTGCAACAAAAAAAAAATGAAATCTGCCACGGACTCACTATGCTCCTCTCTGAATACCTTGAAGTGTCTACTTTCCAAAATGGGGTCATTTGTGGGGTGTGTTCACTGTCCTGGCATTTTGGGGGGTGCCTAATTGTAAGCACCCCTGTAAAGCCTAAAGATGCTCATTGGACTTTTGGCCCCTTAGCGCAGTTAGGCTGCAAAAAAGTGCCACACATGTGGTATTGCCGTACTCAGGAGAAGTAGTATAATGTGTTTTGGGGTGTATTTTTACACATACCCATGCTGGAAGGGAGAAATATCTCCATAAATGACAATTGTTTTATTTTTTTTACACACAATTGTCTATTTATAGAGATATTTCTGCCACTCAGCATGGGTATGTGGAAAAATACACCCCAAAACACATTATACTACTTCTCCTGAGTACGGCGATACCACATGTGTGGCACTTTTTTGCACCCTAACTGCGCTAAGGGGCCCAAAGTTCAATGAGTACCTTTAGGATTTCACAGGTCATTTTGAGAAATTTCGTTTCAAGACTACTCCTCGCGGTTTAGGGCCCCTAAAATGCCAGGACAGTATAGGAACCCCACAAATTACCCCATTTTAGAAAGAAGACACCCCAAGGTATTCCGTTAGGAGGATGGTGAGTTCATAGAAGATTTTTTTTTTGTCACAAGTTAGCGGAAATTGATTTTAATTGTTTTTTTTCACAAAGTGTCATTTAACGCTAACTTATGACAAAAAATAAAATCTTCTATGAACTCACCATACTCCTAACGGAATACCTTGGGGTGTCTTCTTTCTAAAATGGGGTCATTTGTGGGGTTCCTATACTGCCCTGGCATTTTAGGGGCCCTAAACCGTGAGGAGTAGTTTTGAAACCAAATGTCGCAAAATGACCTGTGAAATCCTAAAGGTACTCATTGGACTTTGGGCCTCTTAGCGCACTTAGGGTGCAAAAAAGTGCCACACATGTGGTACCGCCGTACTCAGGAGAAGTAGTATAATGTGTTTTGGGGTGTATTTTTACACATACCCATGCTGGGTGGGAGAAATATCTCTGTAAATGACAATTGTTTGATTTTTTTTTACACACAATTGTCCTTTTACAGAGAGATTTCTCCCACCCAGCATGGGTATGTGTAAAAATACACCCCAAAACACAATATACTACTTCTTCTGAGTACGGCGATACCACATGTGTGACACTTTTTTGCAACCTAGGTGCGCTAAGGGGCCTAACGTCCTATTCACAGGTCATTTTGAGGCCTTTGGATTCTAGACTACTGCTCACGGTTTAGGGCCCCTTAAATGGAACCCCACAAGTGACCCCATTTTAGAAAGAAGACACCCCAAGGTATTCTGTTAGGAGTATGGTGAGTTCATAGAAGATTTTTTTTTTGTCACAAGTTAGCGGAAAATGACACTTTGTGAAAAAAAAAACAATACATATCAATTTCCGCTAACTTTTGACAAAAAATAAAATCTTCTATGAACTCATCATACACCTAACAGAATACCTTGGGGTGTCTTCTTTATAAAATGGGGTCACTTGTGGGGTTCCTATACTGCCCTGGCATTTTACGGGCCCAAAACTGTGAGTAGTCTGGAAACCAAATTTCTCAAAATGACTGATCAGGGGTATAAGCATCTGCAAATTTTGATGACAGGTGGTCTATGAGGGGGCAAATTTTGTGGAACCGGTCATAAGCAGGGTGGCCTCTTAGATGACAGGATGTTTTGGGCCTGATCTGATGGATAGGAGTGCTAGGGGGTGACAGGAGGTGATTGATGGGTGTCTCAGGGGGCGGTTAGAGGGGAAAATAGATGCAATCAATGCACTGGGGAGGTGATCGGAAGGGGGTCTGAGGGGGACCTGAGGGTTTGGCCGAGTGATCAGGAGCCCACACGGGGCAAATTAGGGCCTGATCTGATGGGTAGGTGTGCTAGGGGGTGACAGGAGGTGATTGATGGGTGTCTCAAGGTGTGATTAGAGGGGGGAAATAGATGCAAGCAATGCACTAGCGAGGTGATCAGGGCTGGGGTCTGAGGACGTTCTGAGGTGTGGGCGGGTGATTGGGTGCCCGCAAGGGGCAGATTAGGGTCTAATCTGATGGGTAACCGTGACAGGTGGTGATAGGGGGTGATTGATGGGTAATTAGTGGGTGTTTAGAGGAGAGAAGAGATGTAAACACTGCACTTGGGAGGTGATCTGATGTCGGATCTGCGGGCGATCTATTGGTGTGGGTGGGTGATCAGATTGCCCGCAAGGGGCAGGTTAGGGGCTGATTGATGGGTGGCAGTGACAGGGGGTGATTGATGGGTGGCAGTGACAGGGGGTGATTGATAGGTGATTGACAGGTGATCAGTGGGTTATTACAGGGAATAACAGATGTAAATATTGCACTGGCGAATTGATAAAGGGGGGTCTGAGGGCAATCTGAGCGTGTGGGCGGGTGATTGGGTGCCCGCAAGGGGTAGATTAGGGTCTAATCTGATGGGTAACAGTGACAGGTGGTGATTGATAGGTGATTGATGGGTAATTAGTGGGTGTTTAGAGGAGAGAATAGATGTAAACAATGGATTTGGGAGGTGATCTGATGTCGGATCTGCGGGCGATCTATTGGTGTGGGTGGGTGATCAGATTGCCCGCAAGGGGCAGGTTAGGGGCTGATTGATGGGTGGCAGTGACAGGGGGTGATTGATGGGTGGCAGTGACAGGGGGTGATTGATAGGTGATTGACAGGTGATCAGTGGGTTATTACAGGGAATAACAGATGTAAATATTGCACTGGCGAATTGATAAAGGGGGGTCTGAGGGCAATCTGAGCGTGTGGGCGGGTGATTGGGTGCCCGCAAGGGGTAGATTAGGGTCTAATCTGATGGGTAACAGTGACAGGTGGTGATAGGGGGTGATTGATAGGTGATTGATGGGTAATTAGTGGGTGTTTAGAGGAGAGAATAGATGTAAACAATGGATTTGGGAGGTGATCTGATGTCGGATCTGCGGGCGATCTATTGGTGTGGGTGGGTGATCAGATTGCCCGCAAGGGGCAGGTTAGGGGCTGATTGATGGGTGGCAGTGACAGGGGGTGATTGATGGGTGGCAGTGACAGGGGGTGATTGATAGGTGATTGACAGGTGATCAGTGGGTTATTACAGGGAATAACAGATGTAAATATTGCACTGGCGAATTGATAAAGGGGGGTCTGAGGGCAATCTGAGCGTGTGGGCGGGTGATTGGATGCCCGCAAGGGGTAGATTAGGGTCTAATCTGATGGGTAACAGTGACAGGTGGTGATAGGGGGTGATTGATAGGTGATTGATGGGTAATTAGTGGGTGTTTAGAGGAGAGAATAGATGTAAACAATGGATTTGGGAGGTGATCTGATGTCGGATCTGCGGGCGATCTATTGGTGTGGGTGGGTGATCAGATTGCCCGCAAGGGGCAGGTTAGGGGCTGATTGATGGGTAGCAGAGACAGGGGGTGATTGACTGGTGATTGACGGGTGATTGACGGGTGATTGACAGGTGATCAGGGGGGATAGATGCATACAGTACACGGGGGGAGGGGTCTGGGGGGGGGTCTGGGGAGAATCTGAGGGGTGGGGGGGTGATCAGGAGGGGGCAGTGGGCAGGGGGGGATAAAAAAAAAAATAGCGTTGACAGATAGTGACAGGGAGTGATTGATGGGTGATTAGGGGGGTGACTGGGTGCAAACAGTGGTCTGGGGGGTGGGCAGGGGGGGGTCTGAGGGGTGCTGTGGGCGATCAGGGGGCAGGGGGGGGGAAATCAGTGTGCTTGGGTGCAGACTAGGGTGGCTGCAGCCTGCCCTG
Source organism: Hyperolius riggenbachi (assembly GCF_040937935.1). Taxonomy (NCBI): domain Eukaryota; kingdom Metazoa; phylum Chordata; class Amphibia; order Anura; family Hyperoliidae; genus Hyperolius; species Hyperolius riggenbachi. The sequence goes on from NC_090649.1 coordinate 242,993,782, forward strand.
GTGGTCCCTCGGACACTGGGACCACCAGGGCAGGAGGCAGCCAGTATAATAGGCTTTGTATACATTACAAAGCCTATTATACTATTTCCATGCGGCGATCCGGGTGCTAGTAACCCGCCGGCGCTTCCGAACGGCCGGCGGGTTACTACGAGCGGTGGGCGGAGCCAGTCCCCGGCGGCTGATCGCGTCACGAATGACGCGATCGCCGCATAGCCACCCACGCAGCCGCCCCCGCCGATGGGCGTATTGCGGTCGTTTTGGCCTGGTCTTTGCCGCCGCCCATCGGCTGGGGGCGGTCGTTAAGTGGTTAAAGGGGGCATTCTCAGATTGAGATTCTTTAATAAAGGGGCACTAATGAGGGGGGCACTGTGTACTGAAAAGGTACTACTACTAAGGGGCCACATCGAGTAGTAATCCCCTGATGATGGCGAGAAGCCGTAACTAGTCGGAATGAGAGCAGGCAGTGCTTGGATAGTGCCAGTTAGAGAGGTTGTGGTACCACATTGAGTGGGAAGCACAATACACCAGGGAGGGTCCTAAGTGGATTAGGACCCTCGGTATGTGAGTGTATCCTTTATCATTATTGGCTGTTTTTACTCTAAATAAATCAGTTTGAATATTGAAAGCCACTGAGCGAATCCCTCTTTGCTTCTTTGCACTGTGAGTTCCTATACAGGCTGTGTTTTCATCAAGGAGGGATCTCTAGAGTGGAACATGCTGCTGATATTGGATAACTTGATTTACCAGAGCTGTGGCATACTAATCTATGTGACTTTATTGGATACCAGGAATGGATATATCCAGCTGTGGCAACGGTGACACTGTGGTGTCAAACCAGGAGACCTCAGGTGGTATGGCTGGGGTGACTCTGGCTATTTCATATACTATTATTACTATGGGGGTTCTATACTGAGGGGGCATTACATAGCAGTAGTATAGTAATGGGGCATATTACCTATATATCAGATTTAAGGGGACACTAATAAAGGGGCATTTGCTAGTCTACGAAGTGTAAGAAAGGGGTATTACTTCTCCATCTATTAAGGGGGCTCTATACTGAAAGGCTGTATCTAGTCTACTAAGGGGGCACTATTTACTGAGGGGGCAGACATGAGAAGAGAGCAAGGACAGAGAGCTGTACAAATGTAGAGATTAAAAAAAAAACTCTTTTACTTTCAGGCAGAGTGTGCCAATATTACCTCATATGATGGCATCATCTATATTAGCATCCAATATCTAGAGCCATTACCAAATTTCACAAAATGAAAATTGTGCAAATTGCAACCTATGTTCAGCAAAGATAACATTCTAGAGGAAGTGAGTCACATACAACCTCAACGATGTGGAAACATTTAAAAGTCAAACATTTGTCCAAATTTGAGGAACTGAAAAGTACACATTCACCATTGCCAGTGTGGCCTCCAGCTTCACCCTCAAGCTCAAGCCCTCAGTTTGACAGTGCGAATTTACCATCTGAAGACAAAGACCGCCCAGCCTCAGATGAACTAGCTTCTGTTGGGAGTCCTGCATGCATTAATGTGTAGTTCAGCTCCTAGTCCAGGACCAGCAGAGTCATCTTTTAAAGAGACACTGAAGCGAAAAAAAAATGATGATATTATGATTTGTATGTGTAGTACAGCTAAGAAATAAAACATTAAGATCAGATACATCAGGCTAATTGTTTCCAGTACAGAAAGAGTTGAGAAACTCCAGTTGTTATCTCTATGCAAAAAAGCTATTAAGCTCTCCGACTAACTTAGTGGTGGAGAGGGCTGTTATCTGACTTTTATTATCTCAACTGTAATTGAACTGTTTACTTTTCCTCTGCTAGAGGAGAGTTCATTACTTCACAGACTGCTCTGAAAGACTCATTTTGAATGCTGAGTGTTATGTAATCTGCACATATTATAGAATGATGCAATGTTAGAAAAAACACTATATACCTGAAAATAAAAATATGAGAATATTTTCTTTGCTGCTAATCTTCTAGTAATTATTCATAGTACACAACCAATTCACTATATCATATATATTTTTTTCGCTTCAGTGTCTCTTTAAGTCTGTTCAACCTACCCACAATGAAATGCATAGCAGTACCATCACCTTCTAACCAATTGAATATGGCAGCCTTTCTGGACAAAATTCAAAGTTTTAGACCTAGAGACAAGAGGTAAAACGACTACAAGTTTGGTCGGTGAAATGATCTGAAAACTTTATCCTCTACTATGGATAGTGGTTGGTCACTATCCATAGTAGAGGATAAAGTTTTCAGAAAATTATTAAACCACCTAGATATGTCATCCCAAGCAGGGAGTACTATGCAAAAAAAAGGTAATTCCAGAAATGTATGAAGCGGTAAACACGAAGGGAAAATCGATTTTATTGGAGTCACAACAGACAGAGACATGTGGACATCTACATCTATTATGATTGCCCCAGTTTGACATGTCACTTCTTAGATGACAACTTTGAGTATCATTAGTTGTGCTTGGAATGTATTTTCTTTCCTGAGGTTTCACAAACTGCATCTGCAATAACATTTTAATTACCAGTACTATGAAAGAATGGAATCTGTCAAAAAAAAAAAAAAAAAGTTGTGTGTTTCATGAGGGAGAATAAACCTAATGTGATAGCAGCTTTACAATGCGGTCTGTTTCACCATTTGCCTTGCCTGTCTTGTTGTTGCTGTGTAAAAAGGGTAGCAAAATTAGTGTGGTAATACATATAGCTAAACATTTATTTAGATAACTAAATACTGAAACTTTCAATTGCGTTTCCTCCCACAAGATCTGGTATTAGAGTTATTGCAATTAAACTTTAAATGCATGTTACTTTGCTTGTGATTTAATTTGACAGACTGGTACAAAAACATTTTTGTGATCTTGCAACTTGCCTTTATTGTGTCATATGTTTGAAAAGGATTAGATGTGTCAGCGATAACAACTAATTCAGCATCAAAAACCTTTGTATGTGGATATGGCGATCAAATATTTGTAAACATGACCTCAATACTGGGGGACCTGGTTGGAGAGCTGAAAAGAAGCACTGCTTGTGTAATGTTAAACTTTTGCTGCATTTATAAATTTCCATGAACTGTCAGAGTTAAAATTATGTTGTATTGGGAAAATATATTTTATTGTCTAGCTGACCTTTTCATTAAATGCTTAAAGTCAATGGAAATCGTTACAAAGACAAAATAAGCCAGATACTTACCTAAGGAGAGGGAAGGCTCTGGGTCCTATAGAGCCTTCCCATTCCTCTCCTGGTCCCCTCTGTTAAGCACTGGCTCTCCCGTTTGAACTCCTCGCCACACTGCGTACAACAGAGGGAGCTCACACGTGCGAAGTATGGAGCGGTCAGTCTTCGGCAGCACTCAGACTCCCGAAGACTTCAGAAGTGGTAGAGAGAGCAGTGTTTGACCAAATTGGTTAAATACTGCTACCGGGGAGCCAGCTCTTGAACAGGGGCCGAAAGAACGGAGCGGGAAGGTTCTGGGTCTCCTTAGGTAAGTATCTGGCTTATTTTTTTTTTTTTTTTTTTGTACAGGTTCCCATTAACTTTTTAAAGAATAAAATTTGCCATGAAGATTCATTGATTTGTACATTAAATACAAATAGCCTTTGTATTTCACACCTAATAACACTTTTGCCATTCAAAACCTATCACCTGCTGAAGTTATAAAGTGATATTATTGTACCAATGCTACAACTTCAGTAACTACTCTTAGTTAAATAAAAGAGCATTTGAAAGCAATCCCACACATTCTCTTTTTGGTGCCAAGTTAAAAAAAAATTAATGGTGGTCGTAGTGAGCTGATGTTGTGGCCAGTCTACAAGTGAACAAGAAGATGGTTTCTTTTTCACATTAAAAATTTTTTTCTACTTTAATGCTCAAAAAAAAAATGACATTTAAAAAGAAAATTATTCAAGAAGCAGTTGAGTCAAAATGGTTGTTTATTACCACCCTTATTAAGCTTTCACTGCAGACTTTGTGTTTCACCTGTTGTGCAAGATATATGTCACTTTAGCTGTTATCAGTTTCAAGGGATTTTTCTAGCCGCAGATAAATGAACTTGAATCTCAGCATGAATAAGCCAATGTGATTCTGTGAAACTGCAAACTAACATAGCGGGAGAGAGACCTTCACAGAAAAGCATACAGACAACAGCCCTTGATATACCACTTTTCTTCTCCACTTTTAAATAACACTACATGTCCTCAGCATTATAACCTTGGGAAGCACGCAGTGATGTGCAATAACTATTGAAATGCAGTGTATTTCATCCATCTTTGCAATTGCCTTCTCTTACAGGGGAATTTTTTTTTTTTTTTTTTGCATGGCTATGTGCAGTATTTAAAGTGACAGAAAATAAATCTCATTTTGAGGATTAAGTAAGGAAGTTATTTGAAACAAAAATAAATGAGCTGGCAAATAAGAAGGAAAAGTTTTGAACTCAGTAGTACAGTTTTGTAAAAATCTGATACACTGCGCAAACACAGAACCAAATGCTTCAATTACAGAATCAATGTTTGTCCCTGAAACATTCTGTTCACTACCAATTTATAGCAACGTCTTACATAAAAAGGAAAAGGTCAGTGCATTTGGAAGGCGAGGATTTGATGTAAATGCAGCAGCTTGAAAAGTGGTGAAGGCGAGTAATAACTGCCTTGAACAACTGGAAGTCGTCAGACAAATCAGTAAAATAAAACTTCCAGGCAGACATGGGAAAAATTTTTCAAATTGTAATAATGATCACTGTGTTCATGTCAATTTTTATTTTTCTGCAAAGTGCTTGGATCCATTATGAGATGCTACAGCTTATGGGTAAGGGTTTACAAACATACTGACAAAGGGCCAAAATACAAATTTATAAATGCCTCTTGGTTACTCAGTGTAAGCAATATTCAGATGGATAAAAACAAAACTCCAGTAAGTGATTTTATTTAATTTTTCTTTTTTTTTCCCCTTTAAAATGGCTCGACTACTCAGACATGTTTTGTAAAATGTACCAGAAAGGCTTGCAAAACTGCAGTAATAAACTAAGGAAATGTGGCATAATAGCAAACGTCACTGCAGATATAAAAGATGGTATCTAAATGTTACATATAACTGGTGTATTTTGCAACTACAGTTAAAGGGAAATTGCACTTTTGTTATACATTTGTCATAATTATAGATCGGTTCTCAAGTGTTTTTGTGATTTAAAGATATTTCTATGACTCTAGATTTTAATAAAAAAAAAAATTATCAAAACCAAATTTGTGTATTTTTATTAAAATATTTTTTTATTTTAACAGTTCCTTGTAAATACAGTGGTGTGAAAAACCATTTTCCCCCTTCCTGATTTCTTATTCTTTTGCATGTTTGTCACACGTAAATGTTTCTGCTCATCAAAAACGTTAACTATTAGTCAAAGATAACATAATTGAACACAAAATGCAGTTGTAAATGATGGTTTTTATTATTTAGTGAGAAAAATAACTCAAAGCCTACATGGCCCTGTGTGAAAAAGAAATTGCCCCTGAACCTAATAACTGGTTGGGCCACCCTTAGCAGCAATAACTGCAATCAAGCGTTTGCGATAACTTGCAACGAGTCTTTTACAGCGCTCTGGAGGAATTTTGGCCCACTCATCTTAGCAGAATTGTTGTAATTCAGCTTTATTTGAGGGTTTTCTAGCATGAACCGCCTTTTTAAGGTCATGCCACAACATCTCAATAGGATTCAGGTCAGGACTTTGACTAGGCCACTCCAAAGTCTTCATTTTGTTTTTCTTCAGCCATTCAGAGGTGGATTTGCTGGTGTGTTTTGGGTCATTGTCCTGCTGCAGCACCCAAGATCGCTCCAGCTTGAGTTGACAAACAGATGGCCGGACATTCTCCTTCAGGATTTTTTAGTAGACAGTAGAATTCATGGTTCCATCTATCACAGCAAGCCTTCCAGGTCCTGAAGCAGCAAAACAACCCCAGACCATCAAACTACCACCACCATATTTTACTGTTGGTATGATGTTCTTTTGCTGAAATGCTGTGTTACTTCTACGCCAGATGTAACGGGACACGCACCTTCCAAAAAGTTCAACTTTTGTCTCGTCGGTCCACAAGGTATTTTCCCAAAAGTCTTGCCAATCATTGAGATGTTTTTTAGCAAAATTGAGACGAGCCCTAATGTTCTTTTTGCTTAAAAGTGGTTTGCGCCTTGGATATCTGCCATGCAGATCGTTTTTGCCCAGTCTCTTTCTTATGGTGGAGTCATGAACAAAGACCTTAATTGAGGCAAGTGAGGCCTGCAGTTCTTTAGATGTTGTCCTGGGGTCTTTTGTGGCCTCTCGGATGAGTTTTCTCTGCGCTCTTGGGGTAATTTTGGTCGGCCAGCCACTCCTGGGAAGGTTCATCACTGTTCCATGTTTTTGCCATTTGTGGATAATGGCTCTCACTGTGGTTCGCTGGAGTCCCAAAGCTTTAGAAATGGCTTTATAACCTTTACCAGACTGATAGATCTCAATTACAGTACTTTGTTCTCATTTGTTCCTGAATTTCTTTGGATCTTGGCATGATGTCTAGCTTTTGAGGTGCTTTTGGTCTACTTCTCTGTGTCAGATAGCTCCTATTTAAGTGATTTCTTGATTGAAACAGGTGTGGCAGTAATCAGGCCTGGGGGTGACTACAGAAATTGAACTCAGGTGTGATAAACCACAGTTAAGTTATTTTTTAACAAGGGGGGGCAATCACTTTTTCACACAGGGCCATGTAGATTTGAAGTTTATTTTCTCACTAAATAATAAAAACCATCATTTAAAACTGCATTTTGTGTTCAGTTATGTTATCTTTGACTAATAGTTAACGGTTTTTGATGAGCAGGAACATTTAAGTGTGACAAACATGCAAAATAATAAGAAATCAGGAAGGGGGCAAATAGTTTTTCACACCACTGTAGGTAGAGGGTCAGGTAATGACCAGTTAGCAATATAAACCATCCAATACCATTAACACTACCACTCCTGCTCACAAGAAGTGGGGTCAGACACTTTCTGAACATTGAGGCTAGGTTCATAGTGGGAGGTTGCGTGGTGATGCGACGTTAAAGTCGCAACCCAACATTACAATGCAACGCACCTTAACGCTGCATTACCATCGCATACAGTAGATACAGTGGAGCATACAGGCAATTAAAAGTATGCCTCTCTCTATCTTTTAATGTCTGCGTTTAGAGGTAATGCACTGCAGCAGTGCGTTTCCATAACGCACCATTTACAACGCAACTTTAACGTCGCATTGTGAACGTCGCATAGGGTTAACATTGCAGTGCGGTAACCTGCGTTATAAGATTTTATTAACGCAGGACAACAAGGTCCCACTGTGAACCTAGCCTGAGACAAGATTGCTTTGTTAAACCCTTGCAACGTACACCCCCATGGAAAGCCATTAACTTCTTGACCATTCAACCTGCCTGGCTAAGTTATGGCTTAACCACTTCAGCCTTCAGTCGTTTTTCACCTTATGCATCAGAGCAATTTTCATCTCCCATTCATTTGCCAATAACTTTATCACTAATTATCACAATGAATTGATCTATATCTTGTTTCTTCTGCCACCAGTTAGGCTTTCTTTGGGTCGAACATTTTGCTAAGAATTATTTTTTCTAAAGGCATTTTAACAGGAATATTAAAGTGGATCCGAGATAAACTTTTACTCATTGCATAAAGGAACACAAGTTCCTTTCATATAGTTTATAGGGCATTCCTCAAGCCAAATACTTTTTTTGTTTTTGTTTTATTACTCTAATTTCCTATAAACTAAACAAGCCTCGCCCACAGCTCCTTTTGTGCCTGGGCACTGTAGCAAGGGCTTATGCAAGCTCAGTCTGGGCAGGAGGAGGAGGTTACTAGCCATTAATTTCAGAGGCAGAGGGGAGGAGGAGAGGGGACTGAATTTACACACAGGCAAGCTGATAGCATCTCCAGCCCTCTGTCTGTGACAAACATAACATGGCTGCCCTCATTGTATCACAGGAATAAATAATCATAAACTTTTGAAGCTGTTAGCAACTAGATATTCTGTGTAAACTATCTAAACTTTAGATAAGATATATAGACAAGTTACTTGTTATAGTTAGTTTTTCATCTCGCATCCACTTGCAGAAAAAAAATGGAAAAAAAATAATTATTTCTCAGTTTTAAAATAATACATGCTACTATAATTAAAACCTACATATTTTATATGCCCATTTGTCCCATTACACCATTTAACCACTTGAGGACCACAGTGGTAAACCCCCCTAAAGACCAGTCACATTTTTAATAAAATGGCCACTGCAGCTTTAAGGCCAAGTTGCAGGGCCACACAACACAGCACACGAGTGATTCCCCCACCAACAGAGCTCTCTGTTGGTGGAGTCTGATCGCCCCCCCCCCCCCTGTGTTTATTTTTTTTAAATAATTATTTGTTATTTTTTCATTATTTTTTGCTCTTTTCTTTAATATTTTGTTATAATCCCTCCCTCCCCCAGCCGGCCAATCCTGGCGATCGGCTGTCATAGACTTCTGCCTATGAGAGCATTTTGCTCTCTTCTCCCCCAGGGGGACAGCCGTGTCACACGGCTGCCCCAGTACAGCGCTGCTGCTGATCGCAGCGCTGTACTAACAGTAAAGGCGGCGGTTTCTCCATCTAACAGTCTCCCGAGTGGCGACCGCCGCTCAGAGACTGAAGGCGGGGCGGAACTCCGCCCCCCGAGCAGGAGATTTGCGTGCAGCCTGCGTGCGATGTCCTTCAAACTGCAGCCCCAGGACTTGACGCTGATTGGCATTAGGCGGTCCTGGGGTTGCCGCCGTGCCCACGCCCATTGGCACTAGGCAGTCCCCAGAAGGTTAAATTATGTCCCTATCACAATGTTTGGTGCCAATATTTTATTTGGAAATAAAAGGTGCATTTTTTTAGTTTTGCGTCCATCACTATTTAAAAGCGTATAACTTAAAAAATATTAGTTGTATACACTCTTCACATGCATATTAAAAAAGTTCAGACCCATAAGTAACTATGTTTTGTTTTTTTTTTTAGTTATAATTTATTTATTTTGTTAAACATTTTATTTGGGTATTTTTTTGGTGTGGGAGGTAAACCGTTTAAATGTAATTTATTGTGTCTTTTTGTAATGTATGTGCATGTAGTTTTACTATTTGTAATTTTTTTCTTTTTGTATTCTGTGAGTGAGCACGCTCGCTTACAGGAACTATAAGGAGGACGTGATTTTTTTTTTTTTCAGAAAGACCGTGGCCTCTGAAAAGAAGCCGTCGGTTTTTCTACCAGGGACTCCGATCAATGAATGGGAACAATGTTCCCATTCATTGATCTCCGAGCTAACGGGGGCGGCACGGAGCGCACCTGGGAGCGCACAGCACCGCCACAGCAGCCTTTTGGACATGACAGTCACATCCAAGAGGCTAAAATGGTTAAACTGACCCTAAAATAAAAAAGAAAAAGTTTTACTTACCTGGGGCTTCTACCAGCCCCCTGCAGCCTCCCTGTGCCCACGCTGTCACTAAGTGTTCCTCCAGTCCCCCCCAGCGACCCTCTTCCAGCTGGCTGACTGGCAAGTCAATGGTCCACTGTGCATGCGCAGCCTTGACTAGGCACGTCCTCGATCATACTCCTGCTAGCAGGAGCTTTCTGCACAGAGCAGGAGGCGCGCGCATCTGATCGAAACTAGGGAGCTGCGAGGAACCTGAGGATCGTTTGTTGACTGTGTAGGCACAGGGCGGATGCAGGGGGCTGGTAGAAGCCCCAGGTAAGTGAACCTTTTTATTGTTGTTGTTTCAGTTTTTAGGTTCACTTTAATAAGTGTCTTGATGAGGACATTTCAAAAAAAAGGGAAAAAAACACAGAACGATTACTGGAAATTACAGTTGAATTTATAATATGCCATCATATGCTATGCACAGCAGCTTTACAATCAGGATTTTTTCCTGGTTGTGACTTGCGAGTCAACAGTGCATATCACATTAGTAGATCAGACCCTTCTGTTTTTTCTCAACAGAAGTCATATTGCATGCTGTGTATCATGTTTTTGAAAAAGTTCTTAACGTTTAGAAAAAATATTATCTAAAGAAAGCTTAAATAAATGAATATCTGACTGAGCTGTTAATTAGATTTTGTTTCATTTTTGGTTATGATTAGATAATTATCTGGTCCTACCTTGTAAAAAACTGAATGCATTGAAGATAATCTGCAAACAAAGCTCGCTTTTGGAGGGAGTTCCCCCATATTATTTGAATTATGCAGGATTTCAGATATTATGGAATAACTTCTGTTGAGGATATTTCATGGTCCTTCACTGGTTATCACTACAAATTATCAGTTTGTACTAGAGAAATCCCCCTTGAGGAAATTAAAGAAAAAGCTTGTAATCAATATAGGGTGAACTTGTAAGTCTCTGATTGGCTGGTTGCAAAAATGTGATCATGTCTAGGGATGAGCGAGTGAATCTGCCTCTATCTCACTCAGCAAGATTCTCAAGTATGGATGGTCCATGAGATCCAAATAATTTCTAGTTGATGCAGCATCATGCAAATTTTGTAAGCAAATATATGCAGCTTGAACATGAACCAATCAAATCCTGCTTAGGTAAAATTCGATTGGTCCATTTTCAAGCTGCAGAAATTTGCATACAAAATTTTCATCATCCTGCATCAACTCAAAATCATTTAAATCTCATCGACCATCCCTATTCTCGAAAAACCAGTAGTCAATTTCACCATGTAAAGGACACAGTTTCTGAAGTGTAAGTAAAATTACACCTATGTATTTTGTGATGATGGCAACACACACATTTGCTCACTACCAGCTCAAGCAATTTCCCACCTCTCTCTGGTCAGCAGGCGCTAATCAGGTGCACGGTCATACACCCCTTGCCTGCCATACCAAATCCAGCAGGAATTGCACACACTAGCATTCAGGTGGGAGGCTCGGTCGGACGCAATCGTTATGACATCTTTTACAGGGACAGCCGCGTGTGGGCATCTCCCACACAGTCCCCTCCCCATATAACCAGTGTTTGTGGTATTTTGTGATGATGCCAGGCCAGCAAGCTGTCAATTGATAAAGCTTCTATTAACTCTGACATTTGTGTGTCACATCCACACCTGCACTTGTTGGGGCCTAATCTTTCTGCACTTGTTGGGGCCTAATCTTTCTAGCAAAACTGTTCCACGAGATTCTCCCAATCCAACAGCAAGTTTGTAAAAATCTTGTGAACTTCCCAGAAATGATTTTGCTTATCCCTCATCATGTCTCACATTTACTTTCCTGTGTAGATTAAAATAGGAAACAGAAGTGATTTTCCTTTCAGAGGAGTAAATTGATCATCTCTAGCAATTAGACATTCCTGCTTGTCATAAAATAATAAAGCACACTGATATTTTTCATTCAAACCACAGTGCAGGCACCTCTACAGTTTGATAAAAGCAGTATATAATACTTTCTATTTACGTATCTTACTTCTAAACATGGTGTTTTTATTTTTATTTTTGTCTTATGGCAGTAAGGCCTCTTCAACACTACGTATGATTCCTATTTTTGATACGATCCGATTTTTTTATTCCGGTTAAAAAAAATACTGCATGCTGATAGTTTTTTTTAATCGGAATCGCATGTAATGTGCAAGTGGCCTATGTATTACAAAGGGTGTGGACTGTTCAGCTTTAACTACCTGAAGACCGCCTAATGCCAATGGGCGTGACCAAGGCGGAAGCCCCAGGACCGCCTAATGCCAATTGGCGTCAAGTCCTGGGGCCGGGATTTGCAGGAGATCGTGTGCGCATCTCCCTGTGAATGACGGAGCTCCGATCCGCCATCAGCCTCCCATTGGTGATCGCTGCTAGGACACTGTTAGATGCCGTCTTTTATAGCCATACGGTGCTGAGGTCTATGGCAGCGTTGTACTGGGGACAGCCGTGTAACAATGCTGTCCCCCTGGGAGAGATGACCGTGATCGTCTGTCATAGGCTGGAGCCTATGATAGTCGATCACGCTGATTGGCTAGCGGGGGGAGGGAGGGAAAAAAAATTAAATAAGGAAATTTCATAGAAAAATAACATAAATATTTACTTAAAAGAAATAAACATTGGGGGAGCGACCAGACCCCACCAACACAGAGCTCTGTTGGTGGGGGGAATCACTTGTGTGCTGAGTTGTGCAGCCCTGCAGTGAGGCCTTAAAGCTGCAGTGGCCTATTTTGTAAAAAAAAAATGGGCTGGTCTTTAGGGGGATTTACGGTAAGCCCATGGTCATCAAGTGGTTAAAGCACATATCCAGGCTAGTGATGAGCGTAATGACCTAATTACGATTACATGAAATTTTGCATAAGTTGCGCAATTACGATTACGGATGTAATTGGAAATTCCTAATTTTCGCGAAATTAAACTAAATTTTGCTTTTTTTGCGGAATTTCATAATTTAGATAGTTTTTCGTAATTCCGATCGTTTCCATAACGGAAACGAATCAGAATTTCGTGTTTAACGTGGAATTTCGCCAATTCTCGAAATTGATACATTTAAAGTGACAGCACGTGCAGGAGACCTTTGCATTATCAGATATTGCAAGGCCCAAAACCAAGTGTCTCAGCATGCATGACTGCTAAGTGCATCTTGACAAGGAGCACTTGTCTTAGAAGTGGCTGCAGGTAGAGCCTCCTGATACATTTAAAGTGACAACACGTGCATGGGACCTTTTGCATTATCAGATATTGCAAGGCCCAACACCAAGTGTCTCAGTATGCATAACCACTAAGGGCACCTTTACAAAGAGCACTTGTCTTAGAAGTGGCTGCAGGTAGAGCCTCCTGATACATTTAAAGTGACAGCATGTGCAGGGACCTTTCCATTATCAGATATTGCAAGGTCCAAAACCAAGTGTCTCAGCATGACCGCTAAGTGTACCTTGGCAAAGAGCACCTGTCTTTAGAAGTGGCTGCAGGTACAGCCTCTTGATACATTTAAAGTGACAGCATTTGCAGGGGCCTTTGCATTATCAGTAATTGCAACCAATGAGTGACTTTCCAGAGTTTTTTAATTGCTTAAATTTGCATAATTACTATTAGTAAAGTAATTACGTCCATTTTCGTAATTAAAATGATTTGGTTTCTATAGAAAACATGAAATTACAAAATTTCATGTTAAATGCGAATCTGTGGCGTAATTACGCTTACGCAATTACGCTTACGCAATTCCCAATTATGGTTTGTATGGCAATTATTGAATTACGAATTTGTGTTGTAGCAGCAAAATTTGCATCCATAATTACGGAAACAGGAAATTACGCAAATTTTGGCTCATCACTAATCCAGGCACAGACCCAAATATACAACCTGGTAACTGAGTAAAAAGATAGCAAAATATGACCTTTTTGCTCTGTCTCTGAATCCTGTTTTATATTTTCCATTAATTTGCAAACTGCTCTTTTTCCCTATTTTAAAAATTAGTCGGTGTACTCATTTTTACATAGCTTCTCTAGAAGACTCTTTGGGCCATATGCAACTCACGTTTTCTCCTAGGAGATGATTTTTCATCTTCAATTTAAATTAACTTTTTAGCACTTTGCAATGGAAAAAGTACCAAAAAGTAAATGAAAAAATACTATACAATTGATTTTGAGTATTTATTTGCATGCTGGTGGTGGTGTAAAAGGCATTTTATTTACAAGTTGTGAAAATATCACCTAGGAGAAAACTCAGGTGAAAAAGTGAATTGCATATGGCCCTTTGTGTCCATAATTTAATTTAGAGTTTTTACTGTGGTATCTTTGTATGCCATTATGCTTGGTTAATTGCCTCATAAGTATTCCTTACTTTCTTTATAAAATACTATATTTTTATATTCTACCAGTGTTTCTACTTTCTATTGAAGAATCTAGGGCATATTTTACATGCTTCCATCAGTTTTTTATGTTCATTTTTAAATGATCTTATATTTCATCTTAAAAACCTCTTACTTTACATAGTTACATAGTTATTTTGGTTGAAAAAAGACACACGTCCATATATATTAATAAGTGTGATATTATGACACTTTCCATAAGTACAGAATTAACATGTTTCTTGATTAACTTGTGAGAATCCTGCTAATCAGGAAGTAGAGAGAATAAGCTAAGCGGCGCAGCAGACAGAGGATCCCGGCTCAAGTAAATCAGATACCATATGCCACGTATGACCCACTGTCTTCTTTAAAAAGAACTTCAAGGAGCCTTATAAGTCCTGATTTCCTGTACATATGTACTGTCACCTTTTGCTTCTGAAATTAAGGCAAGATAAATAAAAGATGAAACACTGAATACATTTCATCTCTATGCTAAAAAGGGTTTTGCGGATAGCCACTACTAATGGTGAGTAAGATAGATATTTGGCTAAGAAGTGACGCATCCAGTTGTTACATATGATAAAAATAGACACATCCATAAAACCTTGCAAATTCAATTCATCTGCTGGGAATAGATTCCCAAAATGTCAGATTAATTGATTTTTTTTTTCTTACAAAAAAATCTATCAAAAATATAGTTCGGACTGGATGAAAAATGTAAAACAATCAGGGGCGGTGCAAAAGCATTGACAGATCGATGGCCTATGAAAATCTGTTGGAAATCTGCATTTGGATCGATTTTGAATAGATTCCCTGCTAGAATCTATTGGAAATTGATGTGCAACAAGGGGAACTTGGTCATTTCTGAAATATTGGGAGGCCCACTAACTGAAAACTTAATTTGGAGCTTCTGATTCCTGTTAAAATGTATTGTTAGCAATTTAATTACCTCAAGCTCAAGTCTCTTGAGTTACTTGTAGAGCCACTAGGAAGCATTTCCAGACCTCCCACTGGTTGTTAAATGTGGCAGTGCTTCTTTGCCATCCCAATGAAAATAAGGCATTTTTAAAATATTATTTACTTTTTGTATCCCTAAAATGCAAACCAAATGTCTTCAACAGTTGACATGTTAAGGCCCCTTCCACACTTCATGTAGTCCGTTGTGATACGATTGCACTGCTATGAACCCATTTAGCGAGGCATACTTTACAATGAGCATATGCCTCACTTCCGGGCAAACCATGCACGATGCACTACAGCTCTTGCATCGCCAAAATGAGACCCACCATGCCACACCACATTCAATGTGATAGCCCCATAGGGCTTTCACTGCTTCTATGATGGGATGTAGTATTTTTGTGCGACATGATGGAACGTATTACGCTGAGCGGTACCCTAAATCCACTTTGTTAGTAGTGAAACCTTTTCAGGGAAACAAAAAAGGCCAGGTGAAAGTGTCATATTTTCCTTAAAATAATCCATGTGCATAGATGAGCCAGATTAATGAGAATCTTTACTTACATATGACCTTCAGCTTTATTGATTCAAAGTTCTGTTTTGTAATGTACAGTTGTTTCTATTTCCAAAGTAAGACAGTTAGGTCCTTGTTTGTTTGTTTTTCCTGTTCATTTGTCTGTTTACCTTTAAAAGCTAATTTGTTGTTACTTTGCTAGCTGAGGTCAAAAGTATATGCTTTTGTTGAATTCGTTAAATGTGAAAATGCATTTTACAACAACAGAAACACAGCTGAACGAACATTTTTAATTAATCCATACTGTTTTGTCTAGTTAATGGATAAAGATGTTTGCTGGGCTATGAGCTCAGCGGATGATCATCATGTAATATAACATAACCTAAACCCTTTTTGCGTTATTAATACACTCTGCCAAAAATACTAATGTTACTTTGAATTAGGTTTTTACAGAATCAACCACCAGTAAATAATGAGATGTCAAAAACTTTTTGTGCAACAAGATTTACTTTTACTTAAAATTAGGCATGTTTAAGACAATGCATTATTTTGTATGTGAAATGTTCAAAGGACCATGGTGACTTGTGAATCCAATATGAACATCTTGCAAGTCTTACTTCACTTCTCCATGATAACTTTTTTCTGTTTCTGGAAAATGTAGTTTCAAAATTAGCTCTTGGTTGCTGGCAGTTGAATTATGACATCTGAGCTTACTGTCATTTTTGCTGTCATTTCAACACCTATCTTATTTCTTGTCCTTCAAAACATTCTCTTCAAGTGTATTCCTCATTCTAGACCATTTCTGGGTACCATAATCCTGGTACTTAGATGATGTTTCTCTGTCTGTGATATGAGTCTTATAGGACACCTTGAACATCTGTACAAACTAGGTAGTTCTATATGTTAAAAAAACATATGTTAAAAAAAATAACAGAATAATAAGTACAGTCTTTACATTAAATATGTATTTGATCCTACCTGAAGAATAGAATTCTAAATATGTAGCACATAACACAACTTGAAATCGGTAGGGTTATATATGTGTCATAGGAGGTTATAGATACTCTCCCCTTACCTAAGATGGTGGTTATGAGTCTCATAGTTTATCAATGTACTTTAAAAGAAAGCATATTTGTGACACTTGTTCCTTTTCTTTTTCTGGAGTAGAGGATGCTGTGAAGGAAGAAAACTGTCCAACTATGAAATTGATTTACAAATTTTATAAAACGCATCCTAAGAGATTTTATGTTGAGCTGGACATTTAGTATTTTCCCAGAGTGGTAGCTACATGAAACACCACTAGAGGGCGCATGTGTCCCTCTAGTGCGATCGTCGCCGGCATCAATAGCAAACAGGGGAATGCGTATATAACGCGCTCCCCTGTTTGGCTTCTCCTGTCGCCATGGCGACGATCGGAATGACGTCATGGACGTCAGCCGCCGTCCTGACGTCAGACGCCTCCGATCCAGCCCATAGCGCTGCCCGGAACTCATTGGTCCGGGCAGTGCAGGACTCTGGCGGGGGGGGGGCCCTCTTCTGCCGCTGCGTGCGGGCGATCACCGCAGAGCGGCGGCGATCAAGCTGTACGTGCGGTTAGCAAAGTGCTAGCTGCGCGTACAGCACTTTAAATGCCCCAAATCGCCCCGCCAGGGGCTGAGATATCTTCCTGCGCGGCATAGCCCGAGCTCAGCTCGGGCTTACCGCCAGGAAGGTTAAAGTGTTCCTGAATTAACATGTAACATAATAGGATAAACATGGGTACATGCATAGTTAGAACTGGTCTGTGTTCACTTTCTATGTTTTTACATTGCAAGAGTCAATACCAAAACCAGTGCTATTATCTATGCAAATGAGGCAGTCAAGCAGCAGTCAAATGCAATACTATTCATAGTAAATAGAAAGCAAAGATTATTTTAATCTGTCTCCCACGGGAGTTGAATGAACCAGATTCTACCTCACACTGTCATGGCTGGAAATAAGATTTTAGCAATAAGAATTTGGGATCTGTAAAAACAATTGAAGCAGGTCTGGATTTATAATAATTTAATGTGGATGAACTTTAGATTATGCAGAAATGGTTATATGCATGGCCAGTTATGTTCTACTCAGACCCTAGGGATCAGATCACAATGCCAGAAGTGTAGAGTATAACTAGCAGCAATTTTATTTTAGCTTGGAGCCCCTAATGAGTTAGATGGTCACAAAATGTGTAGAGAGGAGCCTGGCATGACAGGAGTCGTAGGAGGTAAGAGTAACAGCATCAGAACTTTGTTTTTCTTACCCAAGCCTCATTTTTAGCTGCACAGAAGCTAAGCTCCACCTCATCAAAGAAATCTGCAAGAGCATGTTTCCCCTGATGCTGTGCAAAGCATAATGAGATTTCTGTTGTTTTTGTCATTGTTGCCTGGCGCGCGCAGCTAGGAGAGGTGATAAGGACACAGGACAGTTAGGATTGTGTTTCCTGCTCTTTGTCACATCCTTTCAACCAAAAAGATGGCTGCCCCCATGAAATCACAAACATTTGCCTGTTCTTTTAACCTGCCTGGCGCTCTGATTCCCGCAGCCCTACGGCCACGGGAATGTTTTTTTGCAGATTTTTTTATCATGTAGCTAGCCTAGCTCTAGCTACATGATTCCCCCCTCCCTGCGGCGTCCCTCCCTGCCCTCCGATCGCCGCTGGCGCAGTAATCCGTCCAGAAATCCCGTTCTGAACGGGATTTCCTTGAGGGCTTCCCCCGTCGCCATGGCGTCATCGGTGTCGTGACGTCACAGGGAGTCCCGATCCACCCCTCAGCACTGCCTGGCACTGATTGGCCAGGCAGCGCACGGGGTCTCGGGGGGGGCGCCCGTGTATCGCGGCGGATCGGTGGCAAGCGGCGGCGATCAGGTAGGACACGCAGCAAGCAAAGTGCTTGCTGCGTGTTTAAAAAAAAATTATTCAAATCAGCCCAGCCGGGCCTGAGCGGTGACCTCCGGCGTCTCTGGACGAGCCTAGCTCGTCCAGAACGCCAGGGAGGTTAAAACAGGGTGGGTAAGAGATTATGGCCTCGATTCATCATTGTCTTTGAAATAACTTTTTCCAGTTCGTTAAATTACCGAATTCGAAGTTTATCGATTTCTAGTTGTATTCATCAAAGTTTTTCCACATTCTGTGTGAATTCGATAAAATATCGATAACAATGCGGTAACCATTCGGTAACGTGTTGATATTTCCATTTTACAGCGGTAATTTAACACAAGGCCATAAGATTCCCGTGGAATTGTGGGTAAAAGGCAGTCCTTTGAACACCACGTAGCAACATTCTGAATAGGGCTTAACACCTGGACCAGGATTCTGGAAGTGGCTTGGGAAAATCCCACAATTTCGCCAGCTATGGCTTGATAGGAGCTTTTTCTGAAAACATGTAGTGCAACTAGCAATTTAGTTAACCCTGGCACTGCCTGTGTTCTCTTACAAGATAATTCAAGAGAAATGCAGATGTCCTGGTATAGCAAATAAATCCATTCTCTTGCAAATTGATATGGTTCTAGACCTTATTCTTGCCCTTCTGCGCCTTTGAATCACTTTCAGCTGATACATAACCACTTCAAATGGTTCCATCTTCTCTGTCAGCAATGATCTGACAGGAATAACGACAGAGCAGTGAAGGAGATAACTAATCCTTAATTTAACGCTAAACCACGCCCACTTTCATTTTCATGAATTGCACTTTCTTCCATTTTCTCGAATCATTAACGACCGCATACCGTATTATTACCGAATAATTAGAGAATGCTCGCTAACAGCTGTAGATAACTTTGATGAATCCTGAAATCAACTTATCAAATTCAGTATTTTATCGAGCTGTCGGTAACCGATTCGATAAGTCTTGATGAATTGAGGCCTATATTACCTATCTATTTAATTAACATAACTAATGTAACTTAATGACGGTATGTTTGTTTAGGCTGAAGTTCCTCTTTAAACTAGTTGCCATAGTAAACATTCATTTGTACTATCTTTAAAAACTGTCTGCTATTAGTTTACTCTTATGATATGAGCTACGGCACGACATGACCCCAGCTCCAGTTATTGTCATGCCACATAATTCATGAAGGCCTATGTACCCGTTAGAGGAAGTGTGTGTCTTCTGTGGTCTATCTGACTGCATTTTATTCTGTTATTGATATTCTAACAATTAAGTTTGCTATTTAAAACTACATAAAATTTGTAGAGGTGGAGGTGATACTCCTGTAATTTGTCATGTGGTTTCTTTTAAATGACTGGATATATTAGTTGCCCTGACCTATTGATCTCACACACGCACGCACACACTAATGCCAAGAGAAAGCTAATTACAACTGTAAAAAAATAAATAAAAACAGATGGATAGAAAACTGTCTAAATCCAGATTTAAGATTCATTGCATTTGACAACTAATGTCCATGCAAAAATGGCTTCCACGAAAATTGAACTAAAAAGAATAGAGGAATGAGAATGCTAATTTCTCACATAAGCCATATGAGAAAAAAACAAGTCCCAACAGTGCACATATGATTGCACAATAAATGTGATACTTTATTCCAACTTCTTCTTAAAAACACATAGTTCCAGCATACAACTTATGAACAGATGAACACGTGAAAGGCAACAGTTATATAACCGAGGTGCTGTCAAAGTTTCATTCCATCAACAAGACCTTAGGAACCAGGTATCAAAAAGAGGTAGGAGATAAACCCCTTAAAGTACAATTGTATGCTTTTGTTTTAACATAGGATATAATATTTCAGTGCTAAAAGTCACTTTTACAATTGCATATTCCAAGAAAATGATTGTTGGTACACAAATATCAGTTCCCCTGTAATGTGATCAGTTCAAAATAGTTACATTGTGAAAAATCCGCACCCAAGGCATATCAATGTAAACCAACAAAGAACTGGTTTAGTTGCAAGTGGAAACCTGGACATAAATTTTACTACTAAAACAGGGATATGTGAGGAAACCGGCTGGTGTTGTACTTTATTTTCTGGTTGAACTCGATGGACGCATGTCCTTTTTCAACCCAAATAACTATGTTACTATGTAAAATACACCTTTTCCAAAGCATCAGAAGAGTACAAATACATAAAATGAAAATATAGCATAGCACACAGTTAAATTATGCACAAACATAGATACTGTATATGGTCATGGTACAGTGTGTTGAACTGCTCTTGTATCTATGCTTCTCATCATTATCTGTTTTGTACTATGTACAGCTCTACAGAAGATGTTAGTGGTATATATATATATATATATAAAAAAAATCATACTAACATGTACATATGCATGCCAAATAACCTCAAACTGCTTTCTATATTAAAAAAAAGACTGTCCACCACAGCCAATCATAAAATCTGCAACAGAGTAAAACTGCATTGCTAAAACTGTAGATTTCATCTCATTATTATTCCATCACAATTATGATTGTGTTCCCATCAGTTCACTTAATTAAGGTTATTACATTAATTAAGTGAACTGATGGGAAAACATTCATAATGGTAAGTATCATTAAACCTTCTTGTCCTCTACCTTGGTCACCTCCTCTCACTCTCACATCCAGGACTCTTGAATGTCACCTATCCTTTGGCACTCTCTCATAGGGCCCATTCACACCTAAAATCGCTAAGCGCAAGCGCTAAGCGATTTTCTGGCATTTTCCAGCGTTTTTTATGAGCGCTTTCACTGTATAGAAAACGTTTTTTTAGTGATTAGCTATTATCGATTTTAACTCAAGTAGCATCAGGTCTGACAGCAAATTGTTTCCTTTTGATTTGATTGGTCCACTGATTGTTGACACGTTTCTATTGGCTGCTGGAACAAGTCTGTCTGCAATAAAAGGAGAAACAGCACAGAACTATGTGTGGGTTGTAGAGGAGACTGAACAGAGAGAGACAGAGAGAGAAAAGAAGACAGACAGAAGACGACACCAGAGTTGGTCTTTATGCTTTGCCTGACTGCTTTGGCGCATCGGCGTCCCATTTACCGCTGATATTGGGTGCATCCAATTCTGGTGGTAAGGTCCAGGAAAGGACAGTTTCGGGCCCTATATAAAGACCTGCGGCAGCACCCAGAAAAATTAATTTGAAAAACAGGACTTATTGACTGCTGTTTTACATGCTACAATACTTATAATACATATATATATATATATATATATATATTTAACGTGTTTAACATAAGTACTCGAGTCATTAGTTGCAAATGTCAAAAACATTTATTTTTTATAACAAACTGTTGCACTATACGTGTGCAAATTCAAATAAACTGGGTTTTTAATATAAAACATAACAGTAGAATATAAAATATTCAAAACTGCCCTCCATGTAATGAAATTGTAGGTATAAAATACAACTAACATGACGGAACAGTGAGCATTGTACATCATACACACAATATTGCTATTGTAGTACAGGTACCCATTCTTATACGTGCAAAGTGTACTACATATTTAACAGTGCTATAGTTTTCAAAATTTAAAATATTCTAATTCCTCAGTATTGGTGGAAATGGACCTGAGTAGTTTGCAGGTTTTTGAACTAGTGTAGGATAGAGTTCCCCAACCCTGTCCTCAAGGCCCAACAACCGTACATGTTTTGCAGAAAACTAGAGACATGCACAGGTGAGGTAATTACTGTCTGAGCAGAGCTAATTAACTACCTCTGCGGATTTCTACAAAACCTGCACTCTAGGTGGGCCCTGAGGACAGGGTTGTGGAACACTGTAGTTGGAAATGTAACATCCCAAAAAACCTTTGTAGTGTCAACAAATATGTGAATGTATTGAATTTGCAAATTAATGACAACTGCTTCCTGTTTCCCCTTTCAGTTTTGATGAACTGCTGCAAAAACTGAGGACTATTCTTCAGCAGAAGGACTCCAGATTTAGGAAGGTTGTGTCCCCCACAGAAAGACTGCTTATTACTTTGAGGTACGGTAAGTGTAAGTTAAAGATACTGTTGCCAGGTCTGTGCTCGCTACAACAGCTCCCTTGTGGCTGTGAGTCAACTTCAATACAATCTGTAGAGAGGTGGTTCTGAACACTCTTTCATCTTCACATTAACACAGCAGGCCAGATGAGACGATTTTGCCTACAATGTAATGTAAGGATGACGGTGCCCATAAAAAAAGCTTAAATTGTACTGTTTCATAACCAGTTAAATGTGTAAAATTTGAACAGCCAAATTATTTTAGAAAAAAAATGCCCACAACTCGTCATTGAAGAGCAAATTGGTCATAGATGCCGACAGACTGGGCTGTAAACTGCTTCTGTCTTCACTACTAATTGGTCTTGTTGGTGCAGAGAGATTTGTGTACATCCGCTCATTTTGTGCTGTAGGACTTGGAGTACTGTGAGTAGTGGAGAAAGTGTTTTGAAATGGTTGTCTCTGAACTACTGATACTGGTGATCGAGCAAAAGTGCTGTGCTGAGGGCGTTGCCGCAGTGGACTATCTGCTACATATTGTCGTTCGACATTTGGACCCTCCGGTACATAGTGGCCATAGTAGGGGTAAGGAGGCTGTCCACTGTAAGGCACTTGTGCATTAACATACATACTCCTTTGAGAATAATTTTCTCCCTCAACAGTCAAGTAACTGTCAATGCAAGCCATTATTGATTTTCGAACAGACCTGTTCTAAGTTTGGAAGTATGCTCATAAGGAACTGGTAGCATAGAGTTTGTTGCTTTTTCTTTTGTTCCTCTGCTTTTTGCATTTGACTTACTGCCTGGACATTATCTTATTGTCATAACTTACAAGTTTAGTGGGGGGTTTTCACTGTTGCTTTCCCTGCTGTTTTCCCTTGTGCAGAGGGAATGGAATTCTCTGAACACACAGAGACAGTGGAGGGGCTTGGAGGTGTCTGAGAAACACTTTTTATTCACATACATTTTCAGTACTATCAAGAGAACTGTCTATAGGTTTCAAGCACTTCAGACTCTGTGTCTGTTGATGATCTGGTTTCTGTACTGTCGTTGGTACCAAGCTGTCTTCAGTGCTAAGAAAAAAAAAAACTTAGCATACTCCTTAAAAATGAAGTTTTATGATATAAATAGTGTGTGTTTACATACCTTCTTGGTTCTTGTGAGTTAGAAAATCCAATATGCCGGTAAATTTGTACTTGCTGAGAAACAGCACCAGATCCACTTCGAGATTCAGTCTCTTCTTTTGAAATTTCTCTCCTGAAATTATCCTTTATCGACTACCACCTCTTCGATAGCTCTTTAACTGCAAAAAAAAGAGGAAAAAAAAAGAAAATTACAATGAATGTAATATCATTTTTTCATAGTAACAAAACTAATAATATTTTCTCTTTTTTTCAGGTTTTTGGCGACCAATCATTCATACTCGTCACTCCACTTTGAATTCCACTTGGGTAAAAGCACAATCCACTACATTGTGCAAGACAGATGCTGCAAAATATGGAATGTCCTACACAGTGAATACTTACCTATTCCTAACAGGCAACGATGGGAAGAAATCTCGCAGCAATTTTGGGAGAAGCGTGCCTACCCAAACTGTCTCAGTGCAGTGGATGGCAAGCATGTGCGATTGGTCATGCCACCATCCAGCGGCAGCCTATACTATAATTACAAAAAATACTTGTATATTGTATTGATGGCTGTTACAGATGCAGTTACAAATGGGACACTTGAACACACCACCTCCTCGACCACTCCCAGTAACGGACCAACCTGATGTCCCATTCATGTTTCTTGGGGATGAGGCATTTGCTTTGTCTGAGAATGTGATGCACCCCCACTCCCAGCGACAGTTGTAAGACCGAAAAATGTTTTTACCAACAGACTGAGCAGGACTCGTCGTGTGATCGAATGCATTTTTGACATCAAGACCAACAAATGGCTCATCTATCACACCGCCATGATGTTATCCCCAGCAAATGCCGTCAATGTTGTGAAGGCCATGTGTGTCCTTCACAACTATGTTAGAGTGAAGGATGGAGGACAGGCTGAGGATGACACTTCACCATCTGTCCCCCTACACACGCTACCAGCCACACAGATACGCGGTAGCAACTCAGCATTGCGGTTGAGATTACAAATGTTTAAGTGCCAGTTCTGTTTACACTAATTGCAAAGTGGCAGTCTGATATTTTTGTTGTCATGTTCAATAAAAGATGTTTTTTTCCCCCTAACTTCCCTATTCTGTGTTTTCTTACTAATTATTACAGTACATTGCATTGAAACTGATTCCCATACGTGTGTTACACCTACATGTCTCTGCTAGTAAGTGCACTGCAAACCTATTGATAAATCCCAATATGCTTGAACACAGAAACATGCAGCATGCAGCAGAGCCTGTCTACAAACCACACCACCCCCACCACCGCCTTAAATGTTGCAAATACATGGACAGCCTGACCTGACACAGAACAACACAGTGCACCAAAAAACATAAAATTCACTTACTCTTCACTTGCTTTCCTGACTCTGGCAACTCATCCCATTCTCCTTCATACAGGTCTCGCCCAATAGAAGCCCACACCCGCAGTGCTTTCTTGCCCTGTTTATATGTAGAAGAGCCCTTCTCATATAAGATAGGATGCTGCTGCACTTTTGAGATAAGATCCTCTCTGCAGAACCAAGACATTTTGGTACACTATGCCTGCTCCTATCTGCGCGTCCCTGTCATCCATCCACAGGAAATCAACAGGAAATGACATCTACACAGGAAACCAAGGAGCTTTATGGGAAAATTACAGGGCTAGGTGGGTAAAAGCGCAGGAAAAACTCATCTGACTATGAAAAAGCCAGCGCTTCTATAGCAATTTACAAGCGCTTCTATACTTAACATTGAAACGCCAATCGCTCAGAATCGTTCAGAAAATGCTGCATGCTACACGTTTGTGTTTCAGCAAAACGCTAAACACTTAGATGAGAACAGAACCATAGACAATACATTAAACAAGCGCTTTTTGAAACGCTAGTGCTTTTGAGTGATGCTGAAAGCGCTAGTAAAGTGCACAAGTGTAAAGGGGCCCTTACATCCTTTCCTGGCCTTTCAGTTGTAACAGCAACACAATAGTCATATATATTACATGTACTTATCATTTTTAGTTGGATCAAAAGATATATGCTACTGGTATTATACAGCAGGTCGAGACCCCCCCCCCCCCCAAAAAAAAAGGAATATATAAGGCACTGTACATCTCTGGACTGAATTTGAAATGCAGACATATCTCAACATATGTATCACTACAAAAATAAACCATAGGATAACCAGATTAACCGGTTCAGCACCACAGTGCCGAAAATCTCATGCATCCGAGCAACGTTCACATCCCATTCATTCGCCAATAACTTTATTGCTACTTATCACAATGACTTGATCTATATCTTGTTTTTTCCACCACTAATTAGACTTTCTTTGGGTAGTACATTTTGCTAAGAATTATTTTTTTCTAAATCCATTTTAACAGGAAGATTAAGAAAGAAATTAAAAAAAATATTTATTTCTCAGTTTTTGGCCAGTATAGTTACACTACCATAATAAAAACTCATGTATTTTATTTGCCCATCTGTCCCGGTTATTACACCGTTTAAATGATGTCCCTATCACAATTTATGGCGCCGATATTTTATTTAGAAATAAAGGTGCATTTTTTCAATTTGCGTCCATCACTACTTATAAGCTTATAATTTAAAATAATATAATAACATATTCTCTTGACATGCATATTTAAAAAGTTCAGACCCTTGGGTAACTATTTATGTTGTTTTTGGGTTTTTTATTGTATTTTTTTTCTTAATAAAAAAGGTATGTGAGTAATTTTTGGTGTGGGAGGGAAACAGCCAATTTTAAATGTAAAAATAAGATAATTTTTTATTGAAAAATGTATGTGGGTGCAGTTTACTATTTGGCCACAAGATGGCCACAGTGAAAAAAGTCCTGGATGCGAACGATCTCGCATCCAGGAACTAAAAGAACACGTAGAAATTTCCTGGGGGGCAGAAATACTGCGCTCTCTCAATAGAAAGTGTCGGTTTTTCTGCGGGGAAGTTAGATTGGTGAGTGGGAATTATATTCCCATTCACTGATCGGGGGGCTAGCGGCTGGCGGCGGGAGCGCGCCACGCAGTGGCGGAAGCAGAGCCTATCTGGACGAACTTACTCGTCCAGATAGGCCGAACTGGTTAATCAGTCAAGGAAGTGGTACCATGGCACATAGATGAAAGATTTACCTACATTCATGCTGCAAAGGGCTAAAGGTCATGGTCTTATTGCAGGGGGTCTCCCTGCAACTGCATGCATCGATTAATGGCCCAAAACGGTAGTTCTGTGTGCCCCTTGTTATGTAAAATGGTCCATTTCCCATTTTTCTTCATTAGTAAGAACCCACACCAAACAGGAAACCCTGGCCCATATGCAATTAACTTTTTCTCCAGAGTTTTCTCCTAAGAGATAATGGACAGATCCCATCTAATTTTTCTCTTAGGTGATATTTTCACATTATAAATAAAATGCATTTTAAGCAACCGGGAAGCAAAAAAAATACTCCGAATAATTTCTAAAGTACTTTTTCACCTAGTTTTTGGTACTTTTTCATTTGCATAGTGCAAACGTTATATTTAACAGAAGATGAAAAATTATCTCCTATGAGAAAACTAAGGAGAGAAAGTGAATTGGATCAAGTTCAATTTTTCATCTTTTCTCTAAGGCCCCTTTTACACTAGTATTGCATTGCATTGCATTACCCTGTTTTACTTCAGGGTAATGCAACAGAAATGCAAGTGTATGGGGCCTTTTACATTTACTAGCATTACATTGTGCCGTGCATCACCACCGAGCTGACGCAAAGTCTGAAGCGCGTTACCATATGACTTCCGCAGTGACACAAAAGTAACTGAAGTCAATGGGAAACACAGGAATTTAATCGAGAGTTTGGTATGGTGCACATGCACGGATGATGGGAATCCTAGTAATGCACTTCCTGTCCAGCAGGGAGTACGTTACTGAGCAGGGGCAATTAGCTGCACAAAGTTGGAGTCATTCTGCTTATTTTTATCACCCACATCAATCCATAAATTCTCACAAAACTTTGACATCATTATCTACCAGTTTCTGTTAGGACTGTGGAATTATTGTTTTATATGCATGCATTTCAAAACATGGTAAGTTGCTGAAAAAGTGTCCCCTTTAAACCTTAAAATACATACACCTGACCTAGACAGAACAATGATTTTTCTAAAACAAAGTTGAATTTTATTGGATGTAAATATTTTGATAGCAAGTAAACCCTATCCAATAATTCCAGATTCCACGTGTTCCATATTTATTAGACATTTACTTTGTAAAACTACTTAAGTGAAACTAAAACTGAAACTTTTTTAAGTAAGCAACATCATGAGGCAGTTGTATGCGTGCCAGATTTTCGGCTGAGACAGTCGAAGACTATCTTCTTGGCAAAGCATTATCAAGTATGTGTAAGAGGCTTTATACTAGAAAGTGGCTTTACACCAGACTACTGTATCTATATATATATATATATATATATATATATATATCACAGAACTTATGCTGACACCAAGTGCACGCTCCTCAAATCTGGATAGCCTCTGGCCTGGTTGACTGTTCGGTTAGATTGCAGTTCTCTCAGCTTCAGGTGACCTCTGGTCTGAATTGGCTGGCCTTCCACAAATATACAAGTGAAGTTAAAAAAATTAAAATATTCTGCAAAAGTTCATTTATTTCAGTAATTCAACTTAAAAGATGAAACTAATATATGAAATAGACTAATTTTATGCAAAGCGAGATATTTCAAGCCTTTATTTATTAAATTTTTGATGATTATGGCTTATGCAAAACCCAAAATCAAAATATCAGAAAATTAGAATATTGTGGAAAGGTTCAATATTCTAGGCTCAAAGTGTTAGACTCTAATTAGCTAACGAAACCAAAACGCCTGCAAAGGGTTCCTGAGCCTTTAGCTACCTAACGACCGCTTCACGCCAATGGGCGTGACCGTGGCGGCAGCCCCCGGACCGCCTAACACCAATTGGCATCAAGTCCTGGGGCCGGCTACTGCAGGAGATCATACGCAGGCTGCTTGAGGGATGGAACTCCGCCCCGCCTTCCGTCTCCGAGCGGCGGTCGCCACTCTGGAGACTGTTAGACGGCGAAACTACTGTCTTTTAACTAAGTACAGTGCTACGATCCACGGCAGCGCTGTACTTGGGACAGCCGTTTCCCTGGAGCACTAAAGAGCAATTGGCTCTCATAGGCAGAAGCCTTTGACAGCCGATCGCCAAGATTGGCCAGCTGGGGGAGGGAGGGGTTTGTAAAAAAATAATAATAATAATAATACAAAAACAAAAAAAAATTATTTAAAAAAATAAACAGCTGGGGGGCGATCAGACCCCACTAACAGAGAGCTCTGTTAGTGAGGAGAAAAGGTGTGTGTGTGTGTGTGGGGGGGGGGGGGAATCACTAGTGTGCTGTGTTGGCCTTAAAGCTGCAGTGGTCCATTTTAGGAAAAATGGCCTGGTCTTTAGGGGGGTCTAGCACTGTGGTCCTCCAGAGGTTAAATGGTTTCTCAGTTAGTAGGAATTACAATCATGTAAAAGACTGCTTACCTGACAGTTGTGCAGAAAACTATAACTATAACTCAAATTGCAAAAGAAGTTGGTTGTTCCCAAAAGCACATAAATAGAAAGTTATGTGGAAGGAAAAAGTGTGGAAGAAAAAGTGCACAAGCAGCAGGAAAAGGCAATTCAAAAGTGTTGGGGAATTTCACAAGGAGAGGTCTGAAGCTAAAATGCATCAAGAGCCACCACACACAGATGGATCCTGGACATGGGTTCAAATGTTGTATTCGTCTTGTCAAGCCGCTCCTGAACAACAAACACCGTCAGAAGCGTCTTACCTGGACTAAAGAAAAAAAGAACTGGTCTGTTGCTCAGAGGTCCATAGTCCTTTTTTTCTGATGAAAGCAAATTTTGCATCTTATATGGAAACCAAGGACCCGGAGTCTGGAGGAAGAATGGAGAGGCACACAATGCAAAATTCTAATTTTCTGAGATTTTTAATTTGTGGTTTTTATAACCTGTAAGCCAAAATCATCAAAATTATAACAAAGACTTAAAATATCTCACTTTGCATGTTAGGCGTTTATTTCATATGAAACTTTAACCTTTTAAGTTTAATTACTGAAATAAATGAACTTTTGCACAATATTCTAATTTTTTGAACTTCACCTTTACACTGTGGTCTACCCACTTATCATAATCACTCTGTGCCACATGTTGCTTGTATTACATGATGCAGCACTAATACTTCTCAGATATGAATATACTGCATCTTAAATTTTTCATTTTAAAAAGAATATAAAGAGATTGTTTTATGGCTTAAAAAAGACTGTTTGATTTATGCAATCAACATTTTATGACTTTTCATAAAAAATGATAGCATTTGAAAGCAATGAGTGCAGTTAAACAATTGTTATTAAGTCTACTCTTCAGGTTTGCATTGATGAAATTAATAATCCTTTCATCAAAGGATGACAATCTTAGCATATGTGACTAGCATGAAATGGTCTGGCTGTATGCCTTCTTTCAATGACTGGCAGTAAATCACACACAAGTTGAATTAATTCATCCAGTTCTTGACTTTTTACACACACTTAAAACCTAATGTTATTGAGTAGTCCTCAGAGATGCTACTCACATATAATTCTAAAAAGGTAATGGACACTAACCACTTTGGGCCTAGACCTGTTTTTCCCTTATGATCTAGAGCAATTTTAAACTTTAAACTATGTCTTTATTTAATCAGCAATACAAATTTGAATACATACACAGTTTAACCTATTATTTTAAAATAAAAAGTGCTCCCATAGATGACAAACACTGGTTGCATGTGGCTATTTTTCCCATTCATTTTAAAACATAAAATTTTTGTTGCTTGTACAATATATGGTGAAGATATTTAATTTTGAAATAAAGGTATGTTTTTCTGCATTGTGTAGTTGTTTTCTCCTAGTTCTGCTATCATTATAAAAACATGTCTATAGGTAAATAGGGGGAATAAAGGGTTTGTAAAATTAGTGGTTTTATGTAGGGGTGTGTAATTAAAAGTGGGCGGGTGTATAGGAGGTGGCAAAACAGTATTTCCATAGTAATAGCCCCCTCTTTTTGTTAAAGCTTACGCTCGTGATCTTATTTATAACTTTTCCTGGGATCTAGTTAAAGAGGAAATAAACTCTTCCATGGGAGAGAAGGAAACATAGATGTGTATTAAGAGATAACAGCCTGTCTAATTCTCCCTGATTAATGAGCCACTGTAATTTGAGCTGTCAGCTCTGTCAGATGTGTGCTGTATAGACTAGGCTAGAAACAACAAATTGGAGAATTGGCTCAATTCTCCAATTTGTTGTTTCTAATATTTATTGTTGGCAGGTTGCATGAAAATATTTATGTCATATAGACGAATATACAAATATTCTATGTTGTTTGGTGGTCCCATTCAATCTCAGGCCTTCCTTTTGAGTAATTTAAAATATATAGACTAGGCTATATGTAAACACAGGAGTTTAACTATTTATGTGCTCCCAGCAAACCAGGAAGTAACTACACTGCAGCATTTCTGGACTAGCTCTATAAGCTGTGACATGTAAATGTATTTTTCTGTAAAGGTTATTATGCTATTGCTAATCGTTTAGAGCAGAGTCCTGGGTTTAGGTCTGCTTTAAGCTTTCATTGGACTCTAGTTGTCCCTTTCCCCTTTGTATATATTTTTCAGGGGTAGTCTAGTGGTCCTCCTTTCCATTCATAGCATTATCTAGTAGTATAGTGGTCTCCCTTCCCCTTTAAGACATTCCCTGGTGATCATAACAGGAGCCTATAGGCACAGATGTCCTGGCACCCTAGACTTCGCCCTCCATGAACTTTAAATACCCTTACTAAACTGCACCGTAAGTGTGCTGGCTGGCCTAGCTGTCACCTCTCCCTTACTTCCCTTGCCCGTCATAGGTAGCTACAGGTGCCCCTTAGTATTAGGTAGCCAGATGTGACCCCAATTATTAGCCTGCTTGAGATGCCCCCAGTTGAAGGGAGATCTCATCAGTGGAATGCTGAGAGAAGGGTGAGTTACCTTTTATTTACCCTCTACTCAGGACTCTGCATAAGGAAGAAGGGAGGCACTAGGGGAGGGAGTGAGCTGCCTTTCCTTTATCAGGGGCCTGTAGGCACGTGCCTTATGGTAAATATGGCCCTGACAATAACCATTTCAGCCCGCGGGTATTTTTCACCTCATGCATTAGAGCAATTTTCACCTCCCATTCATTCGCCAATAACGTTATCACTAATTATCACAATTAATTCATCTATATCTTGTTTTTTTCCACCACCAATTAGGTTTTCTTTGGGTGGAACATTTTGCTAAGAATTATTTTTTTCTAAATGCATTTTAACAGGAATATTAAGAAAAAAAGTGGAAAAAAATAATTATTTCTCAGTTTTCCACCATTATAGCTTTAAAATAACACATACTACCATAATTAAAACCTATGTATTTTATTTTCCCATTTGTCCCGTTTATTACACCATTTAAATTATGTCCCTATCACAATGTATGGCGCCAGTATTTTATTTGGAAATAAAGGTGCATTTTTCAGTTTTGCGTCCATCACTATTTACAAGCTTATAATTTAAAAAATATTAGTAATTCACCCTCTTCACATGCATATTACAAAAAGTTCAGGTAACTATTAAGGTAATTTTTTTTTTCATTAAAATGTTTTGGGGGTAATTTTTGATGCGGGAGGTAGTTAATTTTAAATGTAATAATATGTGTTTATTTAATAAAAAATGCATGTGGATGTAGTTTTACTATTTGGCCACAAGATGGCCACAGTCAAAACATTTTTATTTTAGTCCTGGAAGCGAACGCTTTAGCTTCCAGGAAGCATATGGAGGACGGGAAACTTTTTTTTTTTTGCTCAGAAAGACCGCAGTCTCTGATAAGAAGCCATAGTTTTTTCTGCCGGGGACTTAGTTCAATGAATGGGAACTATGTTCCCATTCATTGATCTCCGGGCTAACAGGTGGCGGAATGGGCGCGCGGGAGCGCGCAACAGCACAGCAGCAGCAGCCTGAACGTGACAACCACATCCAGGCGGCAGGAATGGTTACTAATGGTTTTACATAAGCTATCCAAGCTGAGAGAGAGCATGAAAGTTTGGAAGAAGAGTGAGGATAAATCTGAATTATGTCTTAAAGGCAAATTACACTCTGTTCAGGGAAAAAAAACCTATTAAGGATTGATGTCCAATATTTAAATATTTCAGCTTGATTTTCTTGATTCTACATGCATATAAAACACACTAATTCCATTGTTCTGCTTATAGAAACTAGGAATTCGGAGTGTCAAAATTTGATATCAAAGGATATCAAAGTCAAAAAATAACCACCATTATGCTGATGGTATCCAAATCTACCGTTCAGCTCCTGGTCTGCCTTCTGTAACATCTCATGTCCCCAACATTTACTTCGTATTCTACTTTCTGACAGAACAGAACTTGTAATTTTTCTTCCTTCTTAATCAATTGCCCTTTCTAATACAATAATCAATATCAATGGCATATCAATAACTTTGTCTCCTCATACATGCTACCTCAGATGCATTCTTTACTCAATTCTCTCTTTGAAACCTCCTGTCAATTTAAACCAAAAAAAAAATCTTCATTCGCCATCTCCTTGCACAGGAAAAAAAAAAACTATATAGGCAGTCCATGTATCATATCCTGTTTAGATTCCTGGAACACCCTCCAGTGCAGCTTCCCTAGGAGTCAACTGGCTCCTCCTCAGTCTATCTTGAACTCTGCTTAGTGACTCATTCACCTCTATAACACTCTCTACTGATTCCCTATCGAAGAAATAATTCAGTTCAATCTCATAACTTAAACCCATAAAACTTTCTATTATGCAGCTCCTTCAAGCATTGCTGTGAAAACTATCTTTTCCTCTTGCTGACTTGAATCATTCTCCACATTCAAGACTTTTTGGGTGCTTCTTCTCTCCTTCAGAACCTCCTTCTCCTTTCCATTTGGCAGTTTAGCTGTCCCGCAAGATCTTCAGATATGATCTTAAAACTTACCTCTTATTGTTACCATAAAAAATCAGATTTCAACAGCAACTGGTCTGAGTGTATTAAGTGATAATGATGCTAATCCTGCATTCAAAATGTGCAAAACTTTTTCTGCTGTTATGGTTTCTAGTTATCACATACTTTAGGAGCACTGGCCCTAGTGCCAAACCGTGCCAAAGAGTTGAATGCTGGGAGTTCTTTTTATTTATAATATATTCCTCCTCTTCCATTTATTTCCCTATCTAGCTGCTTATCAGAAACACCCTCTGATTACTTGTGTTCACAAGCAAGGCTGAGGTGTTCACAAGCAAGGTGAGGTGAGTGATTGGATGTGTAAATAAAAACATAGACAGTGCAGTTGTTAGTATACACCCCAGTGGCAGTGTCTGAAGACTCTGGGAGGAGGGCAGCTAATGAATACACAATGAGCAAGAGAAGGGAGGGGGGAAAACAAGAGTCAGGGAGGATATGATGTCAGCATTAGCTTGGCAAGATGGCCACTGCCTAGAATAGGATTTTCTGCTTTTCCTTTATAAAATTCACAGGAATCATTACGTGGATAGCACAATACATCTGTTATGTAAGTAGAAGTAGTATTTATCTACTTATATATGTGTTTTTTATTTCTAGGTTAGCATGGGTATCGCTTGTTTTTTAAATCAAGCAATCTGACCGTGTTATTCAGTTGCTGAACCTAAGTTTTCTCCTAGGTGATCATTTTTCACATTCTATTTAAAGTAACTTTTTAGCACGCTGCAACTGAAAAGGTGCAAACAAGTAGGTGAAAAGGTGCTGTCAAAATAATTTTCTTGCTTGCCATTGATGGTATGGACAGATATCTGTCCATAAAAACATGCTGTGAACAGTATAAATGTGCATACACATCAATACTCTCCTGCACTGTATACTAGACCCTTGCTTGACACATTTTGGCAAGTTACAGGAAAAAAAAAAGTTTTAAAAATAAATTTTATCACTTTTTGCACAGAAATCCTGGGAAAATTGATTGCCAGGGAGGTTAAAGGGCATTTTAATGAAAATATGTGAAAATGTAACCTAGGAGAAAAATTAAGAGAAAAAGTGAATGGGATTGTGTTTGACCTTTCTCTTCATTTAAATTGTGAGATATTAGTGGCAGAATGTCACACTCACCATGACTGCCATCTGCGGCGTTCCCGTGCATGTTCCTTCGTGCGCACACGCGGTCGCTCGCTGGGCCTTCTATGCTCGCTTCCGGCTCTGCGTATGGCATTGCAAGCTACGTGCGCAAGTTGTTATGTGCACGTAAAGCGAGCGTGCGCGTGCATGCGCAAAGTGTTAAATGCGCTCTGCGCATGTGCAGTGTGCTGATTTCGGTGCCAATGCTTGGTATAAAAGCAGCACTGCCCTCAACTGCAGTGCTGCTCGTTCTGACAGCTTGGCTAGCTGTGTCTGGTGAACCATTGTTCCTGTTTGTGAGACTTCTGTTTGGATTTACTGTTGTGACCCTTGGCTTTTGACCCTGACTTCTGCTTATCTCCGCCTGCCCGACCCTTGGCTCTGTTTCTGGACTACTGTTGATTGCCGCCTACCCCAACCCTCCGACCTCTGGCTTGTGACCCCGCCCTCCGTAGAATGCCGCCTGCCCTGGACCTTTGGACAACGTCTGACCAAGTCTATTCCACAATTAGAGCACTGCTCTCCTGACCACTTGCTGAGGTAATCCCAGTAGTTACCTGGTGGGCACTTTGCCAATTACAGAAAATTCATTAAGAACTTTTTGCAGATTGTTGCTCCCATTGCCCAGTTGACCAGTACCCGCCAATCATTCCATTGGACTCCTGAGGCTCAGTCTGCTTTCGAGAAACTTAAATCCTGTTTTACCTCTGCACCTATCTTGAAACATCCTGACCCTTCTAAAGCCTTCGTTTTGGAGGTTGACGCTTCTGAAGTTGCTGTGGGTACCATCCTTTCCCAGCGTTTTGGCCCCAAAGGCCATTCTCCATCCAGTTGCTTTCTTTTCTAGGAAGTTAAGTATGACTTAAAGAACTATGATGTAGCTGATCGTGAACTCTTGGCTATTAACCACTTGAGGACCGTGGGCTTTACCCCCCTTAAGTACCAGACTCTTTTTTTCCATTCAGACCACTGCAGCTTTCACGGTTTATTGCTCGCTCATACAACCTACCACCTAAATGAATTTTGGCTCCTTTTCTTGTCACTAATAAAGCTTTCTTTTGGTGCTATTTGATTGCTGCTGCGATTTTTACTTTTTATTATATTCATCAAAAAAGACATGAATTTTGGCAAACATTTTTTTTTTTTTACTTTCTGTGCTGACATTTTTCAAATAAAGTAAAATTTCTGTATACATGCAGCACGAAAAATGTGGACAAACATGTTTTTGATAAATAAAAAAAAACCCATTCAGCCTATATTTATTGGTTTGGGTAAAAGTTATAGCGTTTACAAACTATGGTGCAAAAAGTGAATTTTCCCATTTTCAAACATCTCTGACTTTTCTGACCCCCTGTCATGTTTCATGAGGGGCTAGAATTCCAGGATAGTATAAATACCCCCCAAATGACCCCATTTTGGAAAGAAGACATCCCAAAGTATTCACTGAGAGGCATGGTGAGTTCATAGAAGATATTATTTTTTGTCACAAGTTAGCGGAAAATGACACTTTGTGACAAAAAAAAATGAAAGAAAAAAGTTTCCATTTCTGCTAACTAGCGGCAAAAAAAAATTAAATCTGCCACAGACTCACTATGCTCCTCTCTGAATACCTTGAAGTGTCTACTTTCCAAAATGGGGTAATTTGTGTGGTGTGTTCACTGTCCTTGCATTTTGGGGGGTGCCTACTTGTAAGCACCCCTGTAAAGCCTAAAGGTGCTCATTGGACTTTGGGCCCCTTAGCGCAGTTAGGGTGCAAAAAAGTGCCACACATGTGGTATCGCCGTACTCAGGAGAAGTAGTATAATGTGTTTTGGGGTGCACTTTTACACATACCCATGCTGAGTGGGAGAAATATCTCTGTAAATGGACAATTGTGTGTAAAAAAATCAAACAATTGTCAGAGATATTTCTCCCACCCAGCATGGGTATGTGTAAAAATACACCCCAAGGCACATTATACTACTTATCCTGAGTACGGCAATACCACATGTGTGGCACTTTTTTGCAGCCTAACTTCGCTAAGGGGCCCAAAGTCCAATGAGTACTTTTAGGATTTCACAGGTCATTTTTGTTTCAAGACTACTCCTCACGGTTTAGGGCCCCTAAAATGCCAGGGCAGTATAGGAACCCCACTAATGACCCCATTTTAGAAAGAAGACACCCCAAGGTATTCTGTTAGGAGTATGGTGAGTTCATAGAAGATATTATCTTTTGTCACAAGTTAGCAGAAATTGATTTTAATTGTTTTTTTTTTCACAAAGTGTCATTTTCCGCTAACTTGCGACAAAAAATAAAATCTTCTATGAACTTCAGGGGTATAAGCATCTGCAAATTTTGATGACAGGTGGTCTATGAGGGGGCGAATTTTGTGGAACCGGTCATAAGCGGGGTGGCCTTTTAGATGACAGGTTGTATTGGGCCTGATCTGATAGATAGGAGTGCTAGGGGGTGACAGGAGGTGATTGATGGGTGTCTCAGGGGGTGGTTAGAGGGGAAAATAGATGCAATCAATGCACTGGGAAGATGATCAGAAGGGGGTCTGAGGGGGATCTGAGGGTTTGGCCGAGTGATCAGGAGCCCACACGGGGCAAATTAGGGCCTGATCTGATGGGTAGGTGTGCTAGGGGGTGACAGGAGGTGATTTATGGGTGTCTCAAGGTGTAATTAGAGGGGGGAATAGATGCAAGCGATGCACTGGCGAGGTGATCAGGGCTGGGGTCTGAGGGCGTTCTGAGGGTGTGGGCGGGTGATTGAGTGCCCTAGGGGCAGATAGGGGTCTAATCTGATGGGTAGCAGTGACAGGGGGTGATTGATGGGTAATTAGTGGGTGTTTAGGATAGAGAACAGATGTAAACAATGCACTTGGGAGATGATCTGACGTCGGATTGATGGGTGGCAGTGACAGGGGGTGATTGATGGGTGATTGACAGGTGATCAGTGGGTTATTACAGGGAAGAACAGATGTAAATAATGCACTGGCGAATTGATAAGGGGGGGTCTGAGGGCAATATGAGCGTGTAGGCGTATGATTGGGTGCCCGCAAGGGGCAGATTAGGGTCTGATCTGTTGGGTAACAGTGAGAGGTGGTGATAGGGAGTGATTGATGGATAATTAGTGGGTGTTTAGGGTAGAGAACAGATGTAAACACTGCACTTGGGAGGTGATCTGACGTCGGATCTGCGGGCGATCTATTGGTGTGGGTGGGTGATCAGATTGCCCGCAAGGGGCAGGTTAGGGGCTGATTGATTGGTGGCAGGGACAGGGGGTGATTGATGGGTGATTGACAGGTGATTGACAGGTGATCAGGGGGGATAGATGCATACAGTACATAGGGGGGGAGTCTGGGGAGAATCTGAGTGGTGGGGGGGAGATCAGGAGTCCCCAGGGTGCAGTTAGGGACCTAATAAAAAATAGCGTTTACAGATAGTGACAGGGAGTGATTGATGGGTGATTAGGGGGGTGATTGGGTGCAAACAGGGGTCTGGGGGGTGGACGGGGGGGGGGGTCTGAGGGGTGCTGTGGGTGATCAGAGGGCAGGGGGGGAAGGAATCAGTGTGCTTGGGTGCAGACTAGGGTGGCTGCAGCCTGCCCTGGTGGTCCCTCGGACACTGGGACCACCAGGGCAGGAGGCAGCCTGTATAATACACTTTGTATACATTACAAAGTGTATTATACACTTTGTGTGCGGCGATCCAGGTGCTTCCGAACGGCCGGCGGGTTACAGTGCGAGGGGGGGCGGAGCCAGTCCCTGGCGGAGGATCGCGTCACGAATGACGCGATCGCTCCGCCCATGCCCGTACAAGGACCGCCGCCTCTCGTACATGTGGCGGTCCTTGCGGGATCCACTTACCTGCCGCCCATGTGCAGTGGGCGGTCGTTAAGTGGTTAAAGCAGCTCTCGAGGAATGGCGTTATCTTCTGGAGGATGCGGAGTAACCAATACTAATACTCACAGATCACAAGAACCTGGAGTATCTCTAAACTGCCAAGAGACTGAGGCCACTTCAAGCCCGGTGGTATCTCTTTTTCTCCAGCTTTAACTTCCACCTAATATACTGTCCTGGAGCTAAAAACACCAAACCAGATGCTCTGTACAGGATGTTTCAACCAGAGACTGTTTCTGATCCAGTACCTGAGAATATCTTGTCCTCGCAACACTTTCTACTCCTGCAGTTCAGTCTGTTGGAACTCTTCAAACAGACCACCTCCCATCTTAGCACGCCTCCTGATCTACCAGTTAAGGAAGGTCTTTATTTCTTCCAAAACAAGATCTTTGTTCCCGCTGAAGCACGTCTGTCTGTACTTCAAACTTGCCACAACAGCAGTTTAGCTGGACACTTTGGGGTCAACCGGACTTGAGAACTCATACAGAGGAATTTCTGGTGGCCCGAGTTATCCAAAGACTATCTATTATGTTACCTCATGTGAGATTTGTGCCCATTCTAAGAGTGCCCGTACCCGATCCTGGGGTCTTTTGAATCCTCTATTTCTAGTCCAACTCGACCTTGGAAGGACATTGCTTTGGACTTTGTGGCGGACGTACCTCCCTCTGAAGGGTTCACTACCATCCTGGTGGTCGTAGCCCGGTTTTCTAAGATGGCCCATTTTCTGCCTTTCAAACATGTTCCTTCTGCTGGAGAGACTGCTCAAACTTTCATCCGGGAGATTGTTCGACTCCATGGGTTACCATCGGATATTGTATCTGATCGGGAAACGCAATTTACCTCCAGGTTCTGGCAAGAACTCTGCAAAGGTCTTGGAATCAATCTTTCTCTCTCATCTGGCTACCATCCTCAATCAAATGGACAAACAGAGAGAACGAATTAGACCCTGGAGCAATATATCAGGTGTTTCACTTACGCTTCCCAAAATGACTGGTATTCTCTATTTGCTACGGCTGAATTCACTTTCAATAACTCCATTCACACGTCTACTCATCAATCTCCCTTCTTTATTATTTATGGTTTCCATCCCTCATTTCTGCCTGGCCTGGACTTCTCTTCACCCTGTCCCGGAGTGCAAGAGAGAATTTCATCTCTTCAGAATAACTTTGATACTGTTCACAATGCCTTAAAGCTAACTCAAGAAAGACGAAAAAAGTTTGCTGATAGACTCAGGAAAGAAGTTCCGGATTTGTCCCCAGTAGACCTCGTCTGGCTTTCTACTACAAATCTTAAGCTTCGCTGTCCTTCTAAGAAGCTAGCTCCTAAATGTATCGGTCCTTTTCCTGTATTACAACAAATCAATCCGGTGGCATTCAAGTTGTCTCTCCCTGCATCTCTTCGAGTCCATCTAGTTTTTCATGTGTCCTGTCTGAAGAAGGTGGTGTCTAACAACTTCCCTGGTCGCTCCTCTAACCCCCCTCAACCAGTTCTCATAGAAGGCTCTGAATAGTTTGCAGTGGAAAAGATCTTGGATAGCAGGAGAGTGAGGAATTCTCTCCAATATGTAATTAAATGGAAAGGCTTTGGAGTAGAGGAGAATTCCTGGGAACCAGCTTGTAATGTGCATGCTCCTAGACTGGTCAGACGGTACCACCAAAGATTCCCTGACAGGCCAGGCCTTAAGGGCGCCCGGATGTTACCCCTATGGGGGGACAATGTCACACTCACCATGCCAACCGGCCGCGGTGCTCCCGTGCGTGTTCCTTCGTGCGCACGGGCTGGGGCTCGCTGGGTCTTCTATGCTCGCTTCCGGCTCGGCGTATGGCGTTGCACGCTACCCGCATGCGCACAGACTGTTATGCGCACAAGTGCATGCGCAAAGTGTTACGCGCTCTCTGCATACACAGTGCGCCAATGCTCAGTATAAAAGCAGCATTGCCCTAAACTGCAGTGCTGCTCGTTCTGACAGCTTGGCTAGCCATCTCCGGTGAACCGTTGTTCCTGTTTGTGAGACTTCTGATTGGATTTCCTGTTGTGACCCTTGGCTTGTGACCCGACTTCTGCTTATCTCCGCCTGCCCCGACCCTTGACACTGTTTCTGGACTACCATTGATTGCCGCCTACCCCAACCTCTGGCTTGTGACCCCGACCTCCACAGAATGCCGCCTGCCCTGGACCGTCTGACCAAGTCTATTCCACAATTAGTGTCACTGTTCTCCTGACCACCAGCTGAGGTAATCCCAGTAGTGACCTGGTGGGGATTAGGCAGTGAAGTCCTGCAATCCCCTCAAGGGGGTGTGGGTGAACACCCATGGTCACTTAGATTCCACTACTGGGCAACACCTCTTCCTTCGTGGGAGGGTCAACAAAGACTGAAGACTTAACACAGAACCACTCTTAAAAATGTATCACAGTATTTCTGTTGCCTTTCCAATATGGATCTCCTGCCTGGTACTTCATACAAGTATGTATTATCTTTTTATATCATGTAATTGTAGGG
Source organism: Hyperolius riggenbachi (assembly GCF_040937935.1). Lineage (NCBI taxonomy): Eukaryota > Metazoa > Chordata > Amphibia > Anura > Hyperoliidae > Hyperolius > Hyperolius riggenbachi. The sequence continues at coordinate 243,034,762 of NC_090649.1, forward strand.
GTTTTTTTCTGATGATTCTTGTAGGGACCAAGAATACCTAGATGAGAAGTAGAGAGAGACCTGGAGCCCAATAGTGTAGTGTCATCAGGTATAGGGAAGATAAAAGTATACAGATATATACTCACAAAGATGGGTTTCAGTACTGCAACCACTGTATAGGCTTTCTCAGTACTACAGGTCCTGCTGGATACTGGATGGAACAACTGCAAAGCTATTTCCTCCAAAGGAGGTCTGACTGGTATTGGGTAGGAAGGAGACACCCACTGTGTATTATATTATAGTGTTTCTTAAAAAAAATTATAGATAAAAAGAGAGAGGTAATGCTTATCTCTCCAGGTGATATAGACACCAGTTCAACTGGAAAAAAGTTCAGATTATTTTTTGAATATCATGTAATTGCCTCTACACTGCTTGTGCCATTTCTCTTGTTAAACACCAAGGAAAATGCTGGCACCCTATACATTATTAATAATAATTAGCCCAGGTGTTTAAAATGAGTAACTATCCAATTCAGCTAATTTACTCCTGTAGCAAGTTTTTTCAACTCAAGACAACAGATTTCCAAATACAGTACACAGAATGCCGCTCGAAAGATTGCAAAGGAGATCAATCTGAGTTTACGGTGTTAATTTTTAACAACAGTAAATCACAAAAAAAAGACTTGTGTGGCAGCCATTTATAATCCAAGTAGATTTTCCCTTTAAAATGCTTTCCATTCACCTTGCTATTCATTGGGAATAAGTCACCTATTAATGTTTTGTTCATGTGATGATGTAATAGAAATTAGAAGTCATTGGATTTCATGTTAATGTGTTTTAGAGGTGGTTAAATTGTATAGCTTAATTATTTATGTGAATCTACCATTGACTCAGCATTACTGTCTTAATTGTCTTTAAAAAAAAACATTAATGTTGATTTGATTGCTCTGTTTCACTGGCATAAATATTGTTTGCTTTTATTGTCTAAATATCAAATGCAACTAAAACTGCTGCATTGCAGCAGGAGAGATATCCTAGGAGTTAAATAGACACAAAGCTACTCAAAGCTAGGAAACAAGCAAGAAAATGAAACTTATAAGACAATTGTTTATTGGCAGAATTCATGTATTATTTGAAAACATACAAAAGTATGCATTCTTATTAGTGCTCTGTGCATGCAGATGTGACCAATTGTATGGCCCCACTTTCAGTTCATTGAAAGGTGATTAAATGAAAAGCAAATGCCTTACTTATACCTGCATGCCATTGAACTATCATTGCATAAACAAGAGCAAAAACTGATAAAATAATGCTTACTTTGCAGAGATATTCGAAAATAGCCTGTACACGTGTTAGTACCCTTAAATCATAATTAATTGGCTTACAGTAATTTTTCACGCTAGCTGCATTCTATGATTAGTACAGATTTGTCTAAATAGATCAGAAAGAAAATTATAAACAAACATATTAAAGGCACAGATTATAAGACCATTTCCAGCCAGCTTGGTATTGTGAAAACCATTGCAAGCATTATTAGGAAATTTAAAGTGCATGGAACAATAGTCAACCTTCTTAGATGAACCTGCAAGAGGAAAATAATTCCCACAGGTCCCAGAAAAGGCAGAAATATTTTGAGATGTTCCAAAAAGATACATGTTGATCTCCAAGGTTAAGTTCAAGGTCCATCATTGTCTCATTGTACAATCCGTTGCTTTTAAGAGACAGTGACAGTGTACATATGAAACAAGGAGATGAAATAGTTGGAGGATGGATATAGAAACTAGTCATATGGTACTTCTAAATCTTTTATTTTTTAAAATAATAAAGAGATAGCCATAGCAGCGACAGACGCTGTTTCGGACAATGTCCTTCCTCAGGCTGTGTCAGGCTTGCAGAGTCACGAGCGGCGGTTAGGGTGAACTTAAAACTCACCTGACCACTGATTTCCATGTTGCATCTCCATGGCAACAGGGTGTCACATGACACAACGTCAGGACATGACAGTGTATTATACGTGTCATGTGAAGCCCTGCTGCCAAGGAGATGCGATGCGAGAATCGGTGATCAGGTGTGTTTTAAGTTCATAACTGCCAGGCCACGACTCTGTAGGGAAGGAGGGGGGAAGAAGAGAGGAGGGGAAATATTCCTGGACTGCTGCCCCACCTGTGGTCCGCAGAATGTGTCCCGGGCCGCATAAACTTTGCTCAGCCCTGATATAGCCAGAATTTGGAGTCCAGAATGCATGGCGCTCCACACCCTGAGCTATACCAACTTAAATGCCCATGATATGTGGGGGCTCTGCAAGAAAGGGGCAGCCAAACCTCCCCCTCACCCCATCTCCCCAAAAGCCCTTGAAATCTGACTATATCAGCATGCAGGGGTAACAAGGGGCTAACTAAGCTTGGGAGGAGGCATTAATAAAAATAAATTCACCCAAAAAATTACATGCCCCCCCCCCTCCCAATCATCTTTAACCCCTTGTCACTCTTGCAGGCTGGTATAGCTAAAATTCAGAGCCTGGACCATGTAGTGCTCCACACCCTGAGCTATACCAGCCCACATTGGTCCATGATGTGGGAGCTCTGGAAGAAGTGGGATGGTGAAGTCTCCCCACCTCCCCAAAATCTGTTGTCCACCCCATGGAAAAGTGGCTCATCCTGACCTCCACTGCCCAGGAGGAAGTGATTGTAAGCCCTGGGGGTGTCATTATGGCATCTTGGGATCCTCTTTAACAAGGGTCCCCAAGATGCCTCCCCCCAGGTGAAATGGGTATCTTTGAGGAGGATTCTCATTGGTCCAGTACATGGACTAATCAGAGCCCAAATTTAAAGATGCTTTTGCCAGGTTATTGCTATGCTAAAGCAGCGGAGAGCAACAAGTGGGGGGTGCGAAAGTACAAAGGTAATTCTTTATGACTGATTAAGCATGATAAAATACTTTCTTCTTGGTTATATTTTTATTTCACTTTTAACTCTTTGTGAAATTGGGTAAGGACTATTTGATTGGTTTCCTCGGCCTCAATCCTATATCTTGTACCCAAAGTCCTGGGGGCAACTGAAGTTCAGTCTCCTGTTCAGGCAAGGCTTGTCTAGAGGAGGAGATTGTAATGGAGATTGTGGCATTGGATCTGAAAGGAAACTGGTGATTGCCTTGGGTCATCACACTACAATTTAACATACACTTTCCCTCTAAATCACAAGATTTTCTATTGTTGAAAAAAAAAATCCATAGCAAATGGCATTGGCCTCAATTCACTAAGCTTATCTCCTGTCTTTAATAACGTTTCAATGGTTATCACCAAGGTGACGAGGTATGTAGTATTCAGGAAACATTTTACCTCAGGCAAACCTAAAGTTAACTCTTCTGTCTTTAGGTTAACTCTTCAATCCTTAAGGCCCATACACACGTCGGATTTGCGCGAACGACGGGTCGTTTGAACGTTCCGTCGTTCGCACGTTTCCGCATGAAATCCGGCGTGTGTACAGACTATCATTCGGGAGATAAGACTGGTTACCAGCGATCCGCCCGGCGGATCGTTGGTAACCAGTCTTATCTCCCGAACGATAGTCTGTACACACGCCGGATTTCATGCGGAAACGTGCGAACGACGGAACGTTCAAACGACCCGTCGTTCGCGCAAATCCGACGTGTGTATGGGCCTTTAAAATAACTCCAGAATTCTAAAGTTTAAGACAGGCTGTTAATTAACTGTGTGTGAAAATAACTACAGAGGAGGTAACTTAACTACAGAGGAGGTAACGTAACTACAGAGGAGGTATCTTAAGGAATGGAGAGATAAGATAACTCTCTCACTGTGTGATGGCAAGTTTTCTCTTGCCTTATTGTCTCCAGCATAAACTTAGTGAATTGAGGCCATTATTTGCTTTGGTACATTGATTAAAAATGCAAATTCTAAGTCAAACATGCCTCTCTTTACATTTTTAAACCCACACTAATTGCCAGAACCGCTATATTGGTAATCACTCTTCAGGCAATTCAGGGGTTAACGTTCTAGTTTAGGATTTAGTCTAATTCATATATTTTTCACGTATTTGAGCATTATTACCTCTCTGTTAAAAATTGCATTTCAGCTTTTGTTTCCTTAAGTTATAATCAGCATGCGTGTGTGGTAACAACTGTGCTTCTCTCCTAGAAAATGAATAAATCCAGACTGCAGCCAGAAAAAATCCATATGGAGTTTTCATAACACAGCTAATACGTTTCCAGAGTTCTCTTTCTGTCTGTCTTGGGAGATTAACTGAACAGAAGTTCACAGCTTATTGTTCTCTGGATGCTCAAAGTGAAATGTTGATTTCTCAGAAATGTTTTTAATGCTTTAAAATGCTCATAGCAAAAGCAAAGGTGACCAAATGTATCCCAGAGACTAAAAGATGCTGGGCTATAGGAGGGCATAATCCAAAAAAAAGTTATACATCACTATGTAATATGTTTTTTTTCAGCTGCATTTCAGATATATAAGAGCCATAATATATATTGTTTATACTATCATGTTTCCATTAAAGTTATGATGTTGTGTAAAGTGTGCATAAAAGCAGAATGCAATTATTTGCAAATCAGATAATCACTATCTATAATTGAAAATAGTACAAGACATAACATTTATATTGCGTTTTTCTCCTGTCGGACTCAAAGCGCTTAAAGGATACCACAACTGACATGTGGCATAATGAGATAGACTTGGGTATGTACAGTGCCTAGCACACAAATAACTATGCTGTGTTCCTTTTTTTATTTCTCTGCCTGAAATAGGTAAATATCAGGTATGTAAGTGGCTGACTCAGTCCTGACTCAGACAGGAAGTGACTACAGTGTGACCCTCACTGATAAGAAATTCCCCCTTTTTTATCTCTTTCTTGCTCTCAGAAGCCATTTTCTGCTAGGAAAGTGTTTTATAGTTGGAATTTCTTATCAGTGAAGGTCACACTGTAGTCACTTCCTGTCTCAGTCAGGACTGAGTCAGCCACTTACATACCTGATATTTACCTCTTTCAGGCAGAGAAAGAAAAAAAGGAACACAGCATAGTTATTTGTGTGCTAGGCACTGTACATACCCATGTCTATCTCATTCTGCCACATGTCAGTTGTGGTATCCTTTAAGGGCTGCAGCCACTTCCCGCTTCATGGTCGACCAGGATCATTAGAGAGCCTTGCTCAAAGACTCCTACTGTTTTACATACTGGCTTAAAGGGAACCTTAACTGAGAGGGATATGGATGTTTCCTTTTAAACAATACCCATTGCCTGGCAGTCCTGCGGATCTCTTTGGCTGCAGTAGTGGCTGAATCACACATCTGAAACAAGCATGCAGCTAATCCAGTCTGACTTCAGTCAGAGCACCTGATCTGCATGCTTGTTGAGAGGCTGTGGCTAAAAGTAGAGACACAGGATCAGCAGGAGAGTCAGGCAACTGGTATTATTTTAAAACGAAAATCCATATCTTTCACAGTTTAGGTTCCCTTTAAGCTGGGATCCAAACCCTGGTCAAACCCTGCATCATAAAGTGATATGAAACTCAGCTTTTCTTCTTTGCTCTAAAAGAGAATTTAGAGCATGAAATATACTACCACAAAAAATTGTAGCAGAACGGCATTCAAACAGGGAAAGGGACCCTGAGCACCAACTAAAAACAACATTTGGACTTTCCTGAGGTTTCCTCCAACCCCCCGTAGCCCACAAGGTCCTCCCCCTCTTCTTCTTCCCTCTCCTGGTCCCACTTGTGGCTCCAATAATCAACAACTCTCTGGTGAAGTCACGCGTGCGCGCCCCCATCACGTCTTCATGCCAGTCACTGTAAGCATCCTGCACATGCGTGGTTCTCTAAAGGCTGAACCATGCATGCGCAGAAGGCTTACGACGACCAGCATGATGATGTGCCGGGGCGCACATGCGCAACTTCACCAGAGAGTTACCAAGTACCGGAGCCACCAGCGGGACCAGGTAAGTGGAGAAGAGGATGCCGGAGGACCGCGCAGGCTACGGGGGAAGGGGGGGCTGAAGGAAGCCCCAGGTAAGTCCAAATGTAATTTTTATTCAGTGCTCGGGGTCCCTTTAAACACTGCTCTTTCTTCTTCAATGGAAAGCTTGCTACCACATCCGAAGAGGTGATAACATTATTTTTTGTTTACATTTCTTTATCTGCTACAACTTGTATACATTCCTGTCTGTGCTGAAAATTAGCTCTCTATGCTGTAGAACCAGAGAGCTGAGAAATGATCACTTGATAGATTTTAATATATAAATACAGCAGCTATGTAATAGAATGCAATGGCCACTTTCAGAGCAGATAAACTGTACTTTGGGAACTTGTAATTTGTAAACAGGCAATATTTCGTTTTATCGCACTTTAAGCGGTAAGCTATCCAACATGGCAAATTTGAAAAACTGAAAAAAAATGTTTTTCTTAAATATATACTTATTTTTTTATTTCATGACAGAGGCATACATACCAAAGTGTTGCATCAACTTTTCTTTCAACAATATACTGGGAACAACATTCGGGAACAGAGGAGACCAATTGCCCTAGCTCTGAAAGATAAATCTTGCCTGAGATAGGATGTCAACTTTTTGGGGTCTCATTTGTCATTTTTTGGTTGTTTTGTAGTGCACTAATTGTGCTAAATGCTTTTACTTATTGATTGGTCTAGACTGCAGGCAGGCCAGTTCACTACCCAAACTACAAAGCCTGCTGTACTAATAAGTGCGCTATGCTATCTCTGATATAAGCAAGACCTTCCCTGAAAAGTAATCTTCTGAATGGCAGCATATGTGTGTATATATATATATATATATATATATATATATAATATATTTTACACAGTCATGGCCAAAATTGTTGGCACCCCAGAAATTTTTCCGGAAAACTAAGTATTTCTCACGGAAAAGTATTGCAGCAAAACATTCTGCCATACATGTTTATTTGCTTTGTGTGTATTGAAAAAAAAGGGAGGAAAAAAAGCAAATTGAACATAATCTCACACAAAACTCCAAAAATGGGCTGGACAAAATTTTTGGCACCGTTAACTTAATATTTGGTTGCACAACCTTTGGAAAAAAATAACTGTAATCTGTTATTTATAATCCATTTCTGGGTGCTTTTTGGCATATGTTTGGGGTCATTGCCCTGCTGGAAGACCCGTGTAGAGATGTAGCGAATGGTTCGCCGGCAAACGGTTCCAGGCGAACTTAGGGGGTTCGCGTTAGCCTGCACCAGGCGAACTTTTGCGGAAGTTCGATTCGCCCCATAATGCACTATGAGGGTCAACTTTGACCCTCTGCATCACAGTCAGCAGGCACATTGTAGCCATTCAGGCTACACTAAGCCCTGGAGCCCCCCCCCCCCCCCCCTTATATAAGGCAGGGTCTGGCGGCCATTAGCCTCACTCGTGTGCCTGCTAGAGAGAGGAAAGGGACATCTGCTGCAGACTTTTTCTCCTAGGGACAGATTAGTTAGGTTCTAGGCTGCTTTGCTTGCTCCTGTCCTGACTGATTGTTATTGCTTTTAAAGCACCCAGCAACAGCTCTTTTCAGAGCTCATCCTGTACATAATTTTTTTTTTCTGTGTGTCAAACTGACACTTTTGTTGCATGCACAGCCTTGCTAATTGATATTGTGTGTGCCACTGCCAGCAGTCATGCACATTCAGTGACTACCTGTGTGTGTGACAGGGAGCTGCACATTGTACTACCCAGTACTGCATATACCCCAGTACCTGTTGTGTTTACTTAACCCACCTCATCACTGCATATACCTAGCTTTGTGTTGAGTGAACCCAGCTCACTGCATCTAACTACCCAGTACCTGTTGTGTTTACTTAACCCACCTCATCACTGCATATACCTAGCGTTGTGTTGAGTGAACCCAACTCACTGCATCTAACTACCTGTTGTGTTGAGTGAGAACCCACCTCACTGCATCTTAAGTACCTTTACTGTTCAGTGAACCCAGCTCACTGCATCTAACTACCTGTTGTGTTGAGTGAACCCAGCTCACTGCATCTAACTACCTGTTGTGTTGAGTGAGAACCCACCTCACTGCATCTTAAGTACCTTTACTGTTCAGTGAACCCAGCTCACTGCATCTAACTACCCAGTACCTGTTGTGTTTACTTAACCCACCTCATCACTGCATATACCTAGCATTGTGTTGAGTGAACCCAGCTCACTGCATCTAACTACCTGTTGTGTTGAGTGAGAACCCACCTGGCCACCTCACTGCATCTAACTACCTGTTGTGTTGAGTGAGAACCCACCTCACTGCATCTTAAGTACCTTTACTGTTCAGTGAACCCAGCTCACTGCATCTAACTACCTGTTGTGTTGAGTGAGAACCGACCTGGCCACCTCACTGCATCTAACTACCTGTTGTGTTGAGTGAGAACCCACCTCACTGCATCTTAAGTACCTTTACTGTTCAGTGAACCCAGCTCACTGCATCTAACTACCTGTTGTGTTCAGTGAACCCAGCTCACTGCATCTAACTACCTGTTGTGTTGAGTGAGAACCCACCTCACTGCATCTTAAGTACCTTTACTGTTCAGTGAACCCAGCTCACTGCATCTAACTACCTGTTGTGTTCAGTGAACCCAGCTCACTGCATCTAACTACCTGTTGTGTTGAGTGAGAACCCACCTCACTGCATCTTAAGTACCTTTACTGTTCAGTGAACCCAGCTCACTGCATCTAACTACCTGTTGTGTTGAGTGAGAACCCACCTGGCCACCTTACTGCATCTAACTACCTGTTGTGTTGAGTGAGAACCCACCTGGCCACCTCACTGCATCTAAATACCTGTTGTGTTGAGTGAGAACCCACCTCACTGCATATAGCTAGCATCCCCCCGAGATGGACAAAATGGACAAACCAGGTAGAGGAAGAGGTAGAGCCAGACCCGGAGGAAGGCCACCAGGCACCGGCAGGTCTGTGCGAGGTGGTGTTGCTGTGATTTCATGCGGACCTGCCCCAAAATACAGTGCTTAGAAGAAGGCACGTGCCATCACTTCCCAAAATCGTGAGGAGGTTCTTGAGTAACACAGAACACCTCATCTCCCGCAGCCACCAGCGCTACAACAAGCACCACATCCGCTGCATTTGACACTTCACAGGAGTTATTTGGTGGTGGTGGTGAAATCACTGATTCCCAGCTAATACTGCAACAACAACAAGAAGGCGCAGGTACACCACCTCATACGTCGGAGTTAGGTGGCAATAGTATGGACGTAACGTGTGTGGATGGGGATGATGGTGGACCACCTGAAGTTGGTGCACTTGAGGAGGTGTCTGAGGAAAGTGCAGCTGGCCAGGAGGATTATGATGACGATTATACGGATACCACATATGTTCCCGGTAGAGGAGATGACCAGGGGGACAGTTCAGAGGAGGAGTCAGAGAGGAGTAGGAGGAGACGACTCCATGATAGAAGCAAAGGGAGCTCGTCCTCAGAAACAGCTGGGGGCAGTGTCCGGCGCCATGTATCACCAGCTATGGCCAGCCAGCCAATATGCCCTTCAACGTCAGCTGCTGATGCCACCGTAGCGCCATCACCCCAGGGGGGTTCAGCTGGTTGGAAATTTTTTCACGTGTGTGTCTCAGATCGGAGCAAAGCCATCTGTTGTCTCTGCCAGCAAAAATTGAGCCGTGGAAAGGCCAACTCTCACGTAGAGACAAGTGCCTTACGAAGGCACCTGGAGAGAAGGCACAAACAGCTATGGCAAGAACACCTGAGGAAAAGCAGCACCCCTCAAAAGACAAGCCACCCTCCTTCTCCTCTTCCTCCTTCAGGTGCATCGTCTTCATCCACTTTCTCCCTTGCACCTTCACAGCCACCCTCCTCCACACCGCCTCTTCCCTTCAGCGGTTCCTTCTCCTCTGCCCACAGCAGTACCCAGCTGTCCATGAAGGAAGTATTTGAGCATAAGAAGCAAATGTCTGCCAGTCACCCACTTGCCCGGCGTCTGACAGCTGGCGTGGCGGAACTATTAGCTCGCCAGCTATTACCATACAAGCTGGTGGAGTCGGAGGCTTTCCGTAAGTTTGTGGCCATTGGTACACCGCAGTGGAAAATACCAGGCCGCAATTATTTTTCACAAAAGGCCATACCCAAACTGTACCGTGCAGTTGAGAGGCAAGTGGTGTCATCTCTGGCACACAGAGTTGGGTCAAGGGTCCACCTGACCACGGATGCCTGGTCTGCCAAGCACGGGCAGGGCCACTACATTACATACACAGCCCATTGGGTCAACCTGGTGACCGATGGCAGCAAGCAGGGAGTACGTGGCTGCGCAGCGGACCAACTTGTCACACCTCCACGGCTTGCAGGCAGGCCTCCAGCCACCTCCTCTCCACCTGCTACCACCGCTTCGCTGTCGTCATCCTCCTCCTCCTCCTTGGCTGGTGCCACGATCTCCTCTCCAGCTACACAGCCCCAGCACCCCAGGGCCTATGCTGCATGCCAGGTACGACAGTGTCATGCAGTGTTAGACATGTCTTGCCTGAAAGCGGAGAGTCACACTGGAGCAGCTCTCCTGGCTGCTCCTAACAAACAGGTGGAGCAATGGCTGACCCCGCACAAGCTTGAGATCGGCAACGTGGTGTGTGACAACGGCAGCAATCTCATTGCTGCGTTGAATTTGGGAAAGCTGACACACATACCCTGCATGGCACATGTGCTGAATCTGGTCGTGCAAAGATTTGTGTCCAAGTACCCAGGCTTAGAGGACGTCCTGAAGCAGGCCAGGAAGTTGTGTGGGCATTTCAGGCGCTCTTACAAGGCCATGGCACGCTTTGCGGACATTCAGCGTAGAAGCAACTTGCCGGTGAGACGCCTGATTTGCGATAGCCCGACTCGCTGGAATTCCACACTGCTGATGTTCTCTTGCCTGCTAGACCAGGAGAAAGCCGTCACCCAGTACCTGTATCATTACAGTACAAGGACACAATCTGGGAGGATGGGGATGCTGTGGCCCAACAACTGGACACTGATGCGAAATGCATGCAGGGTCCTGGAGCCCTTAGAGGAGGTAACCAAACTGGTGAGTCGCGATGAGGGCACCATCAGCGACTTGATCCCCTACGCCTACTTCCTGGAGCGTGCCATGCGTAGAGTGGTGGATACCGCTGTGGACGAGCGTGAACGAGAAGAGTTACGGCAGCAGGAGTCATGGGAGCCATTTACACCCGAACCCGATGTTCCCACAACACCTGCGGCAGCACAGAGGGGGGAGGAGGAGGAGGAAGAAGAGGAGTCGTGTGGGGAAGGAGAGGAGTCAGACTCTGATGATGGTGATGATGAGGAAGGTGTTTCTGTGGAGGAGGAAGAGGCGGCGGAAGAAGAACAACCGCAGCAGCCGTCACAGGGGGCTTCTGCTGCTCCATGTTCCCGTGGTATTGTTCGTGGCTGGGGGGAGGAAGAGGAGTTGCATCCCGTCACTGAGAAAGAGCAAGAGGAGATGGAGAGTACGTCTGCATCCAGCTTTGTGCAGATGTCCTCTTTCATGTTGTCCAGCCTGTTGAGGGACCCCCGTATCAAAAAACTCAAGACGAATGACCTATACTGGGTGGCCACGCTACTAGACCCTCGGTACAGGCACAAAGTGGCGACCTGTTGTCAAGTCAACACAAGGCAGAAAGGATGCAGCACTTGCAGAACAAGCTGTTGATGATGCTTTACAATGCGTTTAAGGGTGATGTGGCTGCACAACGCAATCAAGGTACCACTGGCAGTAACCCGCCTCCTCCCAAGTCCACGCAGGCAAGGACAGGACGCTCCAGCGATCTCAGGGTGATGTCGGACATGCGGACGTTCTTTAGTCCAACTCCTCGCCATAGTCCTTCCGGATCCACCCTCCACCAACGCCTGGACCGGCAGGTAGCCGACTACCTGACCTTGAGTGTGGATGTAGACTCTGCGAAAAGCGACGATGAACCCTTGGACTACTGGTTGCGCAGGCTTGACCTGTGGCCAGAGCTGTCCCAATTTGCCATACAACTTCTCTCTTGCCCTGCCACAAGCGTCCTGTCAGAAAGGACCTTCAGTGCAGCTGGAGGCATAGTTACTGAGAAGAGAAGTCGCCTAAGTCACGACAGTGTTCAGTACCAGACCTTTATCAAAATGAAAGAGGAATGGATCACGGAGGGCTACTGCACGACCGAAGACTAAGTCAGTCCCCACACACAGCATCTCTGCCTGCAGGCCGCTTGACTGCCTTCTCTGCCACCACCAACAGGGTCCAGGACTCTAGGCGGATTCCTGAATTTTTAAGGCCGCTGCTAGCAGCGGCCGCTACACAAATTTTTCTGGGGCGTGTACATGCCTGCCTAATTTTTCTTGCTGCACTGCGGGCGGCTGCAACAAAAAAACAAAAGGCATGTACATGTGCCCATCCCCCTTCGTGATCATTACCTTGCCGCGGTGAAGGGGCTTGCGCATCACAATGAAGCAATGACCGCCGGCTATTTGAGTGTCTCGGGTGGGGGTGGCACACAAAAGATAATAAGGTCGTTGCTTCATTGTGGTCAGACCAAATTTGATCAGCTGGACAGTCACTGTTGTTCTATCATTGAGCTACCACAGCCCGGCGACCATATGGCCTTGAAAAACGCCACGGCCTACATCTCTAGACCCAAGATCTCGGACGCAAACCCAGCTGTAACGATCGGTGTCAGCACACAGAGAGAATCTGATTGTTGATGATCTGCAGAATCATCAACAATACAGATGTATACTTGATTATGGATGATTTGCAGAATCACCAATAATGCAAGTATGACTAACCTCTGGACACCTAATGAAGTGTAAGTGTTTGGTGCAACTGTAGGCTATCTCCCGTGGGGCGAGAGACGCAGATAACTTAGGCCAGAGACCACCTGAGGAGCAGGTGGCCCTGGGCTGTGCAGGGGCTATCTCCTAAAGAGAGGGGATAGAAATATTCTGGCAGCCAGTGATTCCCTGGTAACCTGGTAATCAGACTGTACTGCAGCCAAAGGAATCCTATGGGATAGAGGTCCTTGCAGCTAACTGACACTTGGTGGAATAGTGTCACGGGTAGTACAGACAGACTGAACACTCGAGGGATGAGTGCCAGTCAGAAGGGTCGGGCAGGCCAGGTCGGCAACACACGAGCAGATAAAGTACAAAGACAGGAGGCTGGTTCGGTAACCGGATACAGGCAAGGTTGGCAACTGGTAGACAGATAGGCAGATAGGCAGAGGTACCGAATCAGAAAGCAAGAGAGAGGTCAACGGAGCAAATGGTCATAACAGATATAAAACACAATCCTAATCTAGGGTGTGAGGTCCTTGGTCTCGACACCCAGGAACTAGTCTAAGGAATAACACAGTATCCTATGCTCGGGTGTGAGGTCCTTGGTCTCAACACCCCGGAACTGGTCTAAGATATAACACAGCAATGACACAGTAATCCTAAGCTTGGGTGTGAGGTCCTTGGTCTCAACACCCTGGAACTGGTCTAAAGTATAACACAGAAAATGACAAGAAAGTAATCTGGCTAAGTGTGAATTCCCAGGTCCACCTGGTTCTAACACACTGTAGGATCTGACTGAGGTCTGAGTGCTCACACGTAAGTATTCGCAACGGCAGACAACCAGCAACTGACAGGCAAGATGTATATATACTCCAGCGCTCCTCAGCGCCGCCCCCAGCCACTCAGCCAATCAGGAGCTCCGCTGGAATCAGCTGATCGTCCTGGTCAGCTGATACCTCTCCTGCTGGTATTAAGATCCTGCCTTCTAGAGCACGCGCAGCTCTCCATCTGTGTGCACCAGAAGGTCCAGGCAAACCAGACGCATGCTGCTGTGCAGAAACCGCCGGTCTGAACGCGGAAACAGCCGCCCCGCCGCCAGATCGCGCGGCGGCATCTCCGCTATTCATTACACCAGCTTTCTGACACTGGGCTCTGCAGTGTGACCCAAAATGCTTTGGTAATCCTTAGATTTCATGATGCCTTGCACACATTCAAGGCACCCAGTGCCAGAGGCAGCAAAACAACCCAAAAACATCATTGAACCTCCACCATATTTCACTGTAGTTACTGTGTTATTTTCTTTGTAGGCCTCATTTGGTTTTCGGTAAACAGTAGAATGATCTGCTTTACCAAAAAGCTCTGTCTTGGTCTCATCTGTCCACAAGATGTTTTCTCAGAAGGATTTTGGCTTACTCAAGTACATTTTGGCAAACTGTGGTCTTGCTTTTTTATGTCTCTGTGTCAGCAGTGAGGTCCTCCTGTGTCTCCTGTAATAGCATTTCATTTCATTTAAATGATGACAGATAGTTCTCGCTGATAATGGTGCTCCCTGAGCCTGCAGGACAGCTTGAATTTCTTTGGAACTTGTCTGGGGCTGCTTGTCCACCATCCAGACTATCCTGCTTTCGCAACCTTTAATCAATTTCAGAATTCTGGAGTGCCAATAATTTCGAACATGGCTGTATACATACATACATACATATATATATATATATATATATATATATATATATATATATATATACATACATACATACATACATACATATATATATATATATATATATATATATATATATATATATATATATATATATATATACACACACACACACATATATATATATAAAATATTTGTATAGCACTTTTCTGCTGTCGGACTCAAAGCACTTTTGAAGCAGCCATTAGAGCACACACATTAGCAGGGCCAGATTTATCATAAGGCACTGTAGGCATGTGCCTACAGGCGCCTTATGATGGAAAGGCGGCTCACTCCCCTCCTCAAGTTCCTCCCTCCCTCCTTACCTATGCAGAGTCCCGAGCTGAGTGTAAATGAGAGGTTACTCACCCAGGTCTCAGCATTCCACTGACCAGAACTTCCTTCAGTCAGGGGCACCTCTAGCTACCTAATACTTTGGGCCACCTGTAGCTACTTCATACTGAGCTCTGGCTACCTAATACTAAGAGACGCCTATAGCTACCTATGACGGGCAATGGAAGTAAGGGAGAAATGATAGCTAGCCCAGCCATCACACTTGCGGTGTGGTTTAGCGGGTGTTTGTTGAGACGGGGCCACATTTCAGCAGAAATCAAACGCAATTTGGGCCACATTTCAGCAGAGATCAAACGCAATTAGGGCACATTTTCAGCAGAAATCAAATGCAATTTGGGCACATTTTCAGCAGAAATCAAACGCAATTAGGGCACATTTTCAGCAGAAATCAAATGCAATTAGGGCACATTTTCAGCAGAAATCAAATGCAATTAGGGCACAGTTCAGCAGAAATCAAACGCAATTAGGGCACATTTTCAGCAGAAATCAAACGCAATTAGGGCACAGTTCAGCAGAAATCAAACGCAATCAGGGTACGTTTTCAGCAGAAATCAAATGCAATTAGGGCACATTTTCAGCAGAAATCAAATGCAATTAGGGCACAGTTCAGCAGAAATCAAACGCAATTAGGGCACAGTTCAGCAGAAATCAAACGCAATTAGGGCACATTTTCAGCAGAAATCAAATGCAATTAGGGCACAGTTCAGCAGAAATCAAACGCAATTAGGGCACATTTTCAGCAGAAATCAAATGCAATTAGGGCACATTTTCAGCAGAAATCAAACGCAATTAGGGCACAGTTCAGCAGAAATCAAACGCAATTAGGGCACAGTTCAGCAGAAATCAAACGCAATTAGGGCACATTTTCAGCAGAAATCAAATGCAATTCAGGCACATTTTCAGCAGAAATCAAACGCAATTAGGGCACATTTTCAGCAGAAATCAAACGCAATTAGGGCACAGTTCAGCAGAAATCAAACGCAATTAGGGCACGTTTTCAGCAGAAATCAAACGCAATTAGTGCACATTTTCAGCAGAAATCAAATGCAATTAGGGCACAGTTCAGCAGAAATCAAACACAATTAGGGCACAGTTCAGCAGAAATCAAACGCAATTAGGGCACATTTTCTGCAGAAATCAAACGCAATTAGAGCACAGTTCAGCAGAAATCAAACGCAATTAGGGCACATTTTCAGCAGAAATCAAATGCAATTAGGGCACAGTTCAGCAGAAATCAAACGCAATTAGGGCACAGTTCAGCAGAAATCAAACGCAATTAGGGCACATTTTCAGCAGAAATCAAATGCAATTAGGGCACAGTTCAGCAGAAATCAAATGCAATTAGGGCACATTTTCAGCAGAAATCAAATGCAATTAGGGCACATTTTCAGCAGAAATCAAACGCAATTAGGGCACAGTTCAGCAGAAATCAAACGCAATTAGGGCACAGTTCAGCAGAAATCAAACGCAATTAGGGCACATTTTCAGCAGAAATCAAATGCAATTCAGGCACATTTTCAGCAGAAATCAAACGCAATTAGGGCACATTTTCAGCAGAAATCAAACGCAATTAGGGCACAGTTCAGCAGAAATCAAACGCAATTAGGGCACGTTTTCAGCAGAAATCAAACGCAATTAGTGCACATTTTCAGCAGAAATCAAATGCAATTAGGGCACAGTTCAGCAGAAATCAAACACAATTAGGGCACAGTTCAGCAGAAATCAAACGCAATTAGGGCACATTTTCTGCAGAAATCAAACGCAATTAGAGCACAGTTCAGCAGAAATCAAACGCAATTAGGGCACATTTTCAGCAGAAATCAAATGCAATTCAGGCACATTTTCAGCAGAAATCAAACGCAATTAGGGCACATTTTCAGCAGAAATCAAACGCAATTAGGGCACAGTTCAGCAGAAATCAAACGCAATTAGGGCACAGTTCAGCAGAAATCAAACGCAATTAGGGCACATTTTCAGCAGAAATCAAATGCAATTCGGGCACATTTTCAGCAGAAATCAAACGCAATAAGGGCACATTTTCAGCAGAAATCAAACGCAATTAGGGCACATTATCAGCAGATATCAAACGCAATTAGGGCACATTTTCAGCAGAAATCAAACGCAATTAGGGCACATTTTCAGCAGATATCAAACGCAATTAGGGCACATTTTCAGCAGAAATCAAACGCAATTAGGGCACATTTTCAGCAGATATCAAACGCAATTAGGGCTGCAAAAATAAAAGCATTTACTCACCTGGCACTGGCAGAAGTCTTCTCTCCCGGACAGCTCCTCAGGCGCGCAGTTCCCACGGAGCTCCCTCCCTCCTCCAATCTCCCGCCCTGATTGAATGCAGGGCTACAGGAAGATTGCCACCCGAAGCCCTGTACTGGAGACATAAATAGTCTCCAGGGCAGGGCTTCGGCGGTGGCCATCTTCCCGTAGCCCTGCTCTGCTCTGCCAGCCCCGCGGGGCTGCGGGAAAATAGTAACGTCACGCCGACGTCACGGAGCCGCCGGCGCCAAGGCCCCTAAGACCTTGAGGCCCCAAGAGGCCGCTTGGTCTGCTTGGTGCCTCGCGGCGCCCCTGCCCAGGAAAATTGGACCAATTAGCAACATCCCTGCAGCAAGTGTCAGCTGACAGCAGGAATCAGCTGACACACCTCAGACACGCCTCCCTAACCTATAAAGGCAGCTCTGAGCTGCGCATGTCCTCCTAGGGAGACTGCCAGAAACAACACGCTGACTCACATCTACAAGGGAGCCGGGGATGCGTCTGAACAAAGAGGAAGAGGAAGCTTCCTCCAGCTGCTCAACACTGTCAGAGCAGCCTCCGGAGACAACACCAGATAAGTTTGTTACATTACCCCCCCTCGAGGGATGGACTCCAGACACTCCCTACCTGGCTTATCAGGATGTTGACAATGAAATTCTCTAACTAAATTGTCGGCGTGAACCTGACGTGCTGGAACCCAATTCCTTCCCTCAGGCCCATAAACTTTCCAGTCCACCAAGTACTGCAGAGAGTTACAATATTTCCGAGAGTCGAAAATACTTTCCACTTCACCATCCACTTTAATCGGAGGTGGAGGGGCGGATAACAGTGAAACATTGGCCGCCGACTTCAATAAAGACACATGAAAATAACTTACTCCCCTCATAGATTGGGGCAAGGTTACTCGATAAACGACTTCATTAATTTTTTCTGAAACTGGATAAAGGCCAATGTACATGGGCCCCAGCTTGGCAGAAGGCTGGCGCAGAGTAATGTTACGAGTTGAAACATAAACAAGATCCCCAGGTGTAAATTCCCACTCAGGGGTTCGATGATGATCAGCATGATGTTTTTGTTGTGAAACCACCTTTTGCAAATTCTGCTTGACCTGAGACCAGACTGACTGCATGTGAGAAATCCAATCTTCCAAAGCCAGATAAATGGAATGTGGACTGGAAAATGAGAAGAAATTAGGACTCCGGCCAGTAACCACCTGTAAGGGTGACAACTTGGTAGAAGAACTTGGAAGGTTGTTAAATGCAAGTTCAGCAAAAGGTAGAAATTGCAGGCAGGTTTCCTGACAGTCAGACACGAAATATCAGAGATATTGCTACAGGGATTGGTTGGTTCTCTCGGTCTGACCGTTGGTCTCAGGGTTGAAACCTGACGAGAAGGACAATGAGATCCCCAACCGGGAACAGAATGCCCACCAAAATTGAGAGACAAACTGGACCCCTCTATCGGAAACAATGTTCTCTGGGATACCATGTAAACAAAACACATGCTTCACGAACATGTCTGCCAACTCCTTGGCTGAGGGTGATTTACACAAAAAGACAAAGTGTGCCATTTTGCTGAATCTGTCCACAATTACCCAGATTACGCTCTTGCTACCAGAGGAGGGTAAATCGACAATGAAGTCCATAGAGAGATGGGTCCATGGGACCTGTGGAATGGGTAAAGGCATGAGGTTTCCCCTAGGAGCCTTCCTGGAAACCTTACTCCTAGCATAGACACCACACACACCGACAAAGGCTTTACAGTCCTTCCTAATACTTGGTCACCATACATTGCGTGCCAACAGTTCCCAGTTCTTGGTCTCACCAGGGTGTCCTGCCAGCTTAGTGTCATGAAACTGTTGGAGGACCTGTAGTCGAAGATGAATAGGCACATACAGTATGCCCGAAGGTTTCCCTGGTGGACTATCCTTTTGGAAGGTCCTTTTGGCTGCATTGTGTAGTGGTTAAGGGCTCTGCCTCTGACACAGGAGACCAGGGTTTGAATCTCGGCTCTGCCTGTTCAGTAAGCCAGCACCTATTCAGTAGGAGACCTTAGGCAAGTCTCCCTAACACTGCTACTGCCTATAGAGCGCGTCCTAGTGGCTGCAGCTCTGGCGCTTTGAGTCCGCCAGGAGAAAAGCGCGGTATAAATGTTATTTGTCTTGTCTTGTCTTGGAACAAACACAAATACTCAGCAGAGCAGGAAGTTCCTGAGTTTCAGTGGCAGCAACCACACAGTAACCAGGCAATATGGAGATAGGAGGCACAGGCTGCGAGATCTCAGGATCAAAGCACCTAGACAAGGCATCAGCTTTCACATTCTTGCTACCAGGCTTGTATGTGATGGTAAAGTTGAAGTGAGAGAAAAACATCGCCCAACGCGCCTGTCTGGGATTGAGTCTTTTAGCACCCTCGATGTACTTCAGATTTTTATGATCAGTGTACACAGTGACCGGATGCTCAGCCCCCTCCAACCAATGTCTCCACTCCTCAAAGGCCATTTTGACTGCCAGGAGTTCCTTATTGCCAATATCATAATTGCGTTCAGCAGGGGAAAATTTCTTCAAGAATAAGGCACAAGGCAAGCGTTCTGGCTGACTGGAATATTGTGAGTGAACTGCCCCTACACCCACCTCAGAAGCGTCCAAATCCACACAAAAGGGCCATAAAATATTAAGATGTGTCAGAATAGGAGCAGAACAGAAAGCCGTTTTGAGAGCGGCAAAAACTTCACAGGCCTGAGGCGACCAATTAGTGGGGTCAGCTCCCTTGGTCAAGTCTGTCAACGGTGCGACCAGGGTGGAAAAATTCTTAATGAACTTGCGATAATAGTTAGCGAAACCCAGAAATCGCTGAAAAGCTTTGAGACCTCTAGGCTGTGGCCAATCCAAGACTGCGGACAATTTCTTCTGATCCATAGACAGACCAGAATCAGAAATTACATACCCTAGGAACGGTAAACTTCTCCAGTTTGGTGAACAGGGAATTCTCTCTTAATTTCTAAAGCACTAAAATGACATGTTCCCGATGTTCTGATAGGGAATTAGAGTAGATCAAAATGTCATCCAAATAGACTACAACAAATTTGCCCAAAAAATCTCTGAAAATATCATTGACAAAGTCCTGAAAGACAGCAGGAGCATTACAGAGACCGAAGGGCATCACCAAGTATTCGTAATGTCCATCCTGAGTGTTAAAAGCCATCTTCCATTCATCAGAATCGAGAGACAGAATCGGTAGTCGAGAATAGCAGGGTCATTCACAAGAGTCAGATGGCAGCAGTACAACCGGGTTAGACTAAATCGAAGTCAGAAAACAAGCCAGGTCATACACTAGATCAGATGACTGAAGTACAGAAGGGTGAAGAGAAATCAAGGTCAAAAGACAAGCAAAGATCATACACAATAAATTAGAATACTGGAATAACTGGAGTATATACATATATTGGCAGTGTCTGTATATATATATATATATATATATATATATATATATATATATATATATATATATATATATCAACTAACTAGACTAAGCACAGAAATGCAAGGCCCTAGTGATCAGCGAACTGACAGCTATAACGGACAGCGAGTAACTGAATGCCCAGGGCTTATATAGAAGAAATAGATCACAGACTAAGCCCCCAGGAAATTCTGACCAATCAGCAACATCCCTGTAGCAAGTATCAGGTGACCGCAGGAATCAGCTGACACGTCTCAGACATGCCTCCTTAACCTATAAAGGCAGCTCTGAGCTGCGTGCGTCCTCCTAGGGAAACTGCCAGAAACCACACACTGACTCACATCTACTTTTAAACAGAGAGAAACAGCAGTGAGCCTGGCACTCAAAAGGACTGGGAACAGCAGCTGGACCTTGGTTGTAACGAATCGTGCTCTAGATCACATACACTTCAGTATATCCAATAGGAAAAACAGCAGATCTGGCACCGATATGCAATAATCCAAGTGTTTCCCTTTAATCCAGCAGATACAGGCAATACATTAGGAGTACAAAGCGGTCGGCCTAACAGCCGTTTCGCAGGTTCCCCTTCTTCTGAAGAAGAAGCAGGGGAACCTGCGAAACGGCTGTTAGGCCAACCGCTTTGTACTCCTAATGTATTGCCTGTATCTGCTGGATTAAAGGGAAATACTTGGATTATTTGCATATCGGTGACAGATCTGTTGACTCACATCTACATGGGAGCCGGGGATGCGTCTGAACAAAGAGGAAGAGGAAGCTTCCTCCAGCTGCTCAACACTGTCAGAGCAGCCTCCGGAGACAACACCAGATAAATTTGTTACAAAATCTTTATTATTGCACATGCACTAGGCCACACCATTACCAGTATCGCCCACACACTGGGCTTCCTCAGATGGTTAGGTAGATGGCGCTATTCCTCCTTGTTTTAAATTCTTTCCAGTCTCGTTAACTATGCAAATTTTTCCCGCTGACACTGCAGGCTCATAGCCATCCATTTGCATTTTCTGCATCACAAACATTTTATATGCAATGTCCATCAATCAATTTCTTGTCCACATTTCATGCGACTGACATAAGTGGCCCATTATTATTGATGCATCACGCTCGTGCCCGAGTGTATGGGCAAAAAAAGCAAGGAAGACCGTCTGACGAGTCAATCTTTGGATCGGTACTTTCTGAGGCCTGCTCCACTCTTAAGTCCCAAAATGGCATCTTAGCTTGCAGGCAGGCTGCAGCGGGATAAATTACTAAGAATGTGCTTAAGAACTGTTTGACGAATCTTCATAAAAAAATTTCACGGTCTGTGAAGGATACAGTTGCTATACCTCTGGCTGATTTGTAGGGGTGTCTGACTTGGGATTCCCGGCTGACATACGGCAGTATATCATTGACTTATGTGCTTCCCTGTCCCCAGATACACCCAAAGAAATGTGGAGGGTAGACAAGGGCCCACAGGGCTGTAGGCCCAAGACCAACGGGCACTGCTTTATTAAAGAACATCATTGTTCACTTCCACTATTACGAGGCAAAGGTAAAGATCACACTAGCTTCATCTGGTGACAACACTTGTACATGAGAAGGAGATTTCATACAGGTGGGCTTACCCATTAAAAATAATCCATGGTAAAGGAAGGAATTTATCATGCCATTTCTGATCCTTCTGACTCTGGTGATCTGCTAAGGTTTTAGGGCTACAATTGCTAGACAATTATGTGAAATCCTCACCACAACATGCTGAAACAAAACTGCATGCTTCACCTCCATATCCTTTGCCTAAGGAGCAGACATCCTCAGCTAAGGTGCCAAAAACGGGAAAACTCAATAACTTGTTTAAAAGTCTGAAAATGTACAGGAAAAGTTATACTTATTTTATGTTCAGTAGCTGTATTATTAGTTCTGGGACCAATGGGGTTCCGTGAATCTGGGCGACCGCTGTTCGTGTGATGTATGTCAACTCCATATGGGTCTGAAGTGGGCATGGCTGGGGTACAAGGAGTACCCTAAAGTTGGAATGTTTGTTATTATTTGTTTTTTAGTTCTGCTAGGCTTATCTTTGATTTCAGGAGCTTACTCTGCAGAATGTGCAAACATTCTGATAGAAGCTTTTTGGGCCAAGGTGTTCTTCTTTTTCTGTCTTCTCTATCTCTTAACACTTTTTTTTTTTTTTTTGTTTTTGTTTCTTTTGAGTCATGGACACTGCACATAATTTTTCCCCTATGGTGGTAAAAAGGTGGACCCCCTGTGTATTAAATCAAATTAAAGATAGCTTTATTGGCATGACCAAGATTCATACAGGTATTGCCAAAGCAAGGGGAAAAGGGGGGCATGGAAGGGGCTGGGGTAGGGGGACAATGGCTAAGCAGTCTGTGGACATTTTTAGGTTTACAGTTATGCTCCTCTCAGTCTGTGGCATGCTGGACATAGTGTGCAGCGATTGTCATTGTGCATTCCTCTTCTCCCAGTAAGATATATGTGTTTCTCTCATCTTCTAATGTAAGAAAGTCTGGGAATAGTTCCAACAATTTCTTAAAGTAAGTGTCCCTGGGTGCAGTATATTTGGGGCAGTGCAGCAGGAAGTGGCTTTCATCCTCAAGAGTTTTCTCCTCAAAGTGTTGGCATAGTCTCTCCTCCTTGGGTTTGTACGTCTGTCTCCCAGACTCTATTTCGAGGTTGTGAGCACTCAATCTGTAGACTCTCAGGATTTTCCTCTCTTGAGAGTTTTGAACCTTTTCCAGGTATGGGGCCATTTTATATACTCTTTGTAGAGACTAGTATATGGTTAGCTTTTTTCACTACTCCATTTTTCCACATAGTCTTCTTTGCTCTTGGCTGTGCGGTGTTTTATCTGGACTCTTGTTATGACCTGTGGATCGTGGGTTGGAAAGAGTATAGAGCTGACCACTACTTTCAGTGCACATGGCTTTTCTTGGTCTTCATTGTACAGCATGGCTTTGTAGTGGAGTCAGGGCTGCTGCTCTGTAGGTGGGCCTAGAAGGACACCACTCTCTTCTGTTTCTCAAACAGTAATGGGAATCTACCTTGCTCAGCTCGGCAGGCATTATTTGAGGTACTCCGGTGGACATGTAGAAGGTGTTTGCAGAACTCCAGATGGAATATTTATGTTGGGCTGGATTCCCAGTTTGATTGGTCTGGGTAGATGGTGGTGCCCCATACAGTAGGATTGGGGTGATGACACTGTATCACTGTGTTATTATTTGCTGGCACACCTGTGCAATATTCATGCTGTCTAATCAGCACCTTGATATGCCACACCTGTGAGGTGGGATGGATTATCTCAGCAAAGGAGAAGTGATCACTAACACAGATTTAGCGTCCCTGCACTCTGCAAATCCGATTTGCGAGTCCGATTTTCCCTGAATGCTATCAACAGAAAAACGCAGAAAAAAACGCAACATGCAGTAACGATTAAAAATTGGAATTAGAATGTCATGCAGTGTGTAGAGAGCCTCCCTCAGGCTCCCTGCACACTACATGTGATTCTGATTCCGATTCGATTTTTAATCAATTTTTACATGCAATTCTGATTTTTAATCGTTACAGCATGCTGCATTTCTTTCTGCGTTTTTCTGTTGATAGCATTCAAGAAAAATCAGAATTGCAAATCAGAATCGGAATCACAAATCGGATTTGCAGTGTGCAGGGAGCCTCAGACAGATTTTCGAACAATATTTTGAACAATATTTATGTAATGAATAGCGGAGATGCCGCCGCGCGGTCAAGCGGCGGGGCGGCTGTCGCTGCGTTCAGGCCGGCGGTTTCCGCGCAGCAACATGTGTCTAGTTTTCCTGGGCCTTCTAGTGCACACAGATGGAGAGCTACGTGTGCGCGCGCCAGAAGACAGGACCTTTATGCCAGCAGGAGAGGTATCAGCTGATCAGGCCGATCAGCTGATCCCAGCTGGACTTCTGATTGGCTGAGTGGCTGGGGCGGCGCTGCGGAGCGCCGTAAGTATATATAGTACTTGTTTGGCAGTTGCTGGTTGTCTGTCGTTGCGAATACTAACGTGTGAGCACTCAGACCTCAGTCAGATCCTACAGTGTGTTAGAACCAGTTGGAACTGGGAATTCACACTTAGCCAGATTCCGCTCTTGAAGCTTGCTGTGTCATTACTGTGTTATACTTTAGACCAGTTCCAGGGTGTTGAGACCAAGGACCTCACACTCAAGTATAGGATTACTGTGTCATTACTGTGTTATACTTTAGACCAGTTCCAGGGTGTTGAGACCAAGGACCTCACACTCAAGTATAGGATTGTATAGGATTGCTATGTCATTACTGTGTTATACTTTAGACCAGTTCCAGGGTGTTGAGACCAAGGACCTCACACTCAAGTATAGGATTGCTGTGTCATTTGCTGTGTTATACTTTAGACCAGTTCCCGGGTGTCGAGACCAAGGACCTCACACCTTAAACTAGGATTGTGCGTGTTGATATTTGTTATGACCTCTGGCTCTTTTGACCTCTCTATAGCTTTCTGATTCGGTACCTCTGCCCATCTGTCTACCAGTTGCCAACCTTGCTTGTACCCGGTTACCGAATCAGCCTTCTGTCTCTGTACCTTACCTACTTGTGTGTTGCCGACCTGGCCTGTCTGACCCTTCTGACTGTCACTCATCCCTTGAGTGATCAGTCTTACTGGACTACTCGTGACACTAATCCATCAGGTGTCAATTAGCTGCAAGGGCTACCTGCTCCTCAGGAAGTCACTCTTGCAGTTCAGCCAGGGGGCTCTACCCCCATAGAAGTCCACTGGCCGCAGTACAGTCTGATTCCCAATCCATCAGGGAATCCTTGGCTGCAGTACAGTCTGATTCCCAATCATCAGGGAATCCTTGGCTGCAGTACAGTCTGTCTCTCCTCCGCCGAGGAGGTCAGCTTGAAGACAGCCAGTGGCCACCTGCACCTCAGGGGTTCACTGGCTGCAGTAGAGTCTGTATCTCCCGCTCCTCGGGAGATAACCTTTCTTACTGTTGCACCAAACACTTTACCCCATTAGGTGTCCTGTGTCAAGCTATACTGGTATTATTGGTGATTCTGCAGATCACACATAATCGGGTATAGCATCTGTATTATTGGTGATACTGCAGATCACCAATAATCAGAAATACTCTGTGTGCTGACACCAATCGTTACAATTTGAGAGTAATGGGTCTTTTGTGTCTGTAGAAAATGTGTAAGATCTTTGAGTTCACCTCATGCACAATGGTAATAAAACTGAAAGTGTTGCGTTTATATTTTTGCTCAGTGTATACAAGAAAACAATGGAATACTTTAAAAAGTCATTTTGAGGAATAGGAGGATAATGTATAATTGTTTATCTCATCCGTTTATTTTCACCTCAGGTTCACTTTAAAGAGATCCTGTAATTAAAAAAAAGTCCCCCCTGCATACTAACGAGGCTTCCCCCATTCTTCTCCTTCTCTCAGTTGTCCAGCTGCAGTGCCCTGAAGTACAGCAATGTAAATATTTACATTCCGGGATCCAGCAGAGGTGCAGTAACAGCTCTCCGTGCGGGTTAAGGTGGAAATAGCAGAACCCGATCGATCTGCTCTACTGCACAGGTGCAAGTCCTTTTGCGCCTGCGCAGTAGAGTGGATACGATCAGGCTCGGATATTTCCGCCTAGCCCAAACGAAGAGCCGCTACTGCGCCAGCGCTGGTTCCCGGAGAGGTAAATCAATCAAGCTTTGTCAGGCTTGTCAGGGGAGGGTTGTTGGAGGATTCGGAGGAGCCAGCACTGGATTACCTGCAGCTACAGGGATGGGGGAAGCCTCATTGGAACCCTTAGGCTTCCCCCTCCCGAGGTAAGTACCCCCAAGGGGACCTTTTATTTAGTACAGAGTCTCTTTAAGCAAAAACCAAGCAACGTGTTTTTAAGAACTGTGCACATGCACACATTTCCATGCAAACAGACTAAGTGTCAAAAACACTCACCCTGAACATGTGTACAAGTAGGTGTATTGATACTACTCCCCCGTTCCCCTTGTTTTAGGTGAGTGGATCAGTAAATGTTATAGCTTAAGAATCCGTTGTTTCAGCCATGTGTACTTTGGTCTCCAGAGGTTCTGTGCTGTAGCTTATTCATGCAGCAACAACATTATTTAAGCAATGCTATATGCTTAACATGTTATAATGTCTTACTCTAGAGATTTGTAATGGTCAGAAAACAACAAATCTTGCTGAATACTTTAGGGACACTGAACAGCAAGCAGTTAGTACTAGTTACAGAGGTAATTGGTAGGATGTTTCATTGATTGGCAGTTTCATACTGTCCACTATAGCAAATTATTTTAAAAATCCATTAATATTATACAGCTGGCTGGATTGATTAGGAGTTTTAACGAGACAAGTTTGAAACTTAGTGTTTCGGAAAGGTTTTTTGACAACTAAGGGTGCTGCAATCCTCATTTGCCATGCGTATTATTAAGTTACACGGACTCAACATGCTGGTAATTGGTTTCTAGGGAGAGAACTGAAATGTGCTGTGGCTCTTGAAGCTGCTTGTTTGAAGCTGGATATAACATAAGCTATACACTTTTTATGAGCCCTAGGGCTCATAAAATAGCTTTCTTTGCTTTCTACAATATTGATTACATGTTTCCCTGAGGTCTAGACACTTTGTATTGTGGGCTTATTGCAGGGACTGATGGGTTAATTGCCTGATTATGCATTGGAAATCTGTTATATCTACTTTCCTTTCTGGTGTCTGTTGCTTCTGGGTATACGTGACATTGAATGTAGCTCACCCAGGGGGAAATGTAAGTCTCCATTGAAAAAGATTCACCATAGAGCTGAATGTACATTTGTGAGTTAGGAGTGCCCTTAAATTAATGTCTCTGCTTTACTTTTTTGTGATTTTGTGTAAACCATGCTTCTTTGCAAAATGTTTTTTTTTCTTTAAAAGGAGCCAGAAAACTGAAAATGTGCAGTTCTTTTAAAAGAGAACCTGTAACAAGAAAAACGTGGCCTGGGGGGTACACACCTTGGTAGGGGTAAGCCTCAGGGTCCCAATGAGGCTTCCCCCTCCGCTATAGCTGCAGGCAATCCAGCGCTGGGTCCCCCTAAGTGTCCCGGAATCCTCCCTCGACGAGGCTGACAAGCGGTGATAAGCACTGATTTCTTTACCTATCCTGGCTCCAGCGGGGGCTCTGTTGAGGCTCTCCGCATGGAGATAGGAGAAAATAGCGACAGCGATCGGCTATTTTCGCCTATCTCCGAGGCAGAGAACCGATACTGTGCCTGCGATGAAGCCGGGAAGGTAAATATTTACATCCCTGCCGTTCCGGGAGCTTTTTCGCTGCCGCCGTGGGACCAAGGAGGACGGGGAAGCCTCATTCGGATCCGGAGGCTTCCCCCACCCGAGGTGAGTCCCCCCCAAAGGAACTTTTTATCATTACAGGTTTTCTGTAAGCACTTCCTATGCAACTTTAGAGTGAAAGTTAACTTATATAAGTTATAAATTTGTTTGAAGCACTCCTAGAGGAAAAATGTAAAAACAGTCAACAGGGCTAGTGCTGCAAGTTCAGCACTGCTCTGCCTGTCTTGCATCCAAGAATAGCTATTTTCCATAATGTAGTGGGAATGTGACCTGTATCTCTCCACATCCCCTAGCAGTCACCTCTACTAGCTGCCTCGCAAGCGCTTTGAGTCCAACTGGAGAAAGGTGCTATACAAATACTGGAATTATTATTATTGATCGTTAAACCAACCATCCATCCCTTACATTATTTCAAGAAGCATAAGTCAAACAGCTGACTACATAGAGCATTTTATGGATGCAAACACTTTTCCAGCTTCTAACATTGGAAGGACAAAAACTTGTTAAAGGTATAAATTACAAATATTGCTCTTCTTCAATTAGCGAACCAATGATACTTGATGGTGTCATTTAAAAAGGTCTTTGAGGCCATTTTATCATACAGTAATTGGAAATAAGAACAAACAATGTCCTGGGGTACCAGCTCTTCCTGCCACATTTTTAAATCCTCCAGGAATGTAACATTATTTGTTGTATCTATTGCTTATTACCTGTGCTGTGCTGTCATCCGTTATCATTGTCTGCAATCCTATGTATTGGACAGCGCTCCTTAATATGTTGGCGCTATATAAATCCAATTCATAATAATTATTAAAAAAAATTGTTTAGAAGCCTTGTTAATCGGAGGAGAACTTTTAAGTTCGAAGGTGAACCAAAATTTGGGGTGAACTGAAAAGGGGTCTACATAACCGAGTTTTTTAACACAGTTTGGAGATGCAGATTCTACATAACCTTGCTATTTTTCCTGAAAGGAGAAAATGGCAGAACAAAGTCCAACTGGACTTTATCAGATGTGTAGTATATGTAAAGTCTAGTAGAAAAAAAAACATAATTAAATATTTTTATTCAGAATTGAAATATATACACAGAGGCTAGAAAAAATACAAATGTGTGAACATTGTCAGTTACTAGACTCCTCAGCAGTGTACACACAAAATACAGAAATAAAATAGACTATAGAATAAGTACTGTATAGATATGTGGATATTCACATGCACTGATGAGTTTACATAAATACTGTATAGCAACTTTTTTATAATTACAGTATATGGACACTGTAAACTTTCAACCAGGTAGTGAATGAAGTTTGTAAGCAACAATAAAGTCAAAGAAATGTAATCTGTCTTACAAGCACACACTACAAAGGAGTGATGCATTTGTTTAGGCAGATTATTGATAAGTACAAAAATAGAGCACATGTTTTATGCATATATGTGGCTTTTGTTTAAGCCTTTTTACATGTTTTTCTAATACTAAAAATCTCTCCACCTAATGCCTAGAGAGAAAGAAGTATGAGCAGTAATTATATTGCTTAGTGCTCATACTTTATGAATACATCCATGAGGGGAAAATGCTGGTCAAATATTAGGTTTTCCAATGACTTGTATTAAATTGAAAAATAAAACATTTTAACAGTAATTCATTCAGTTGAAGTTTTATGGGCCTCTTGCCCCTTTGTATTTATCGTGTGAATACACCCTTAAAAAACTGATACAAAACTGAGACTGGACTGGACCAGAAATGTACACCTCTTATGTTTGAACACAGCCATAGAAACACATACAAAACTGACAGGACTGGACCTGAAATGTACAGATTTATGTGAGAACACATCCACAGGAACACATACAAAACTGATGACAACTGTCAAAAACTGACAGGACTGGAGACCTTTTTGTGAGTGAACCAAGCCTTATAATGCATGCAATTAATAATGCAAGCTAATTTTTGACACAGGTTTTGATTTAATATGACAGCACCTTTTAAGTACTAGGTCATAGTCATTATAGTCTTAACAGCTGCTTCCATGTAACTGTAGACACTGCCCCCACTACATAAAAAAACTATAGTAATGTTTAATGATTAAAATGAAATTTAGGGGAAAGAGCAAATTTTCATTTTAGTCTTGATGAATAAAAAAGGCAGTTTCACTGCTATTTGCCTGTTCATCTTAATTAGAATTTAGTTACAAAAATGAATATTTTAAGAGATATCCAGATTCAGCAATCATGTCCTTTAGGTTTCATTTAATGCTATACACAAGAAATTTGTACAAGGCAGCCCTTGAGAATGTGACCACTGAGATCTAACAGCTAGAAGTGTAAACTGTACTGAAACATGAAAGGGCACCGAGAAGTACCACTGAGAAGAAGAGACACATTAACTCAGCATGTTCTAGTATCCTCAAGGCAAACACAAACACATTAAATAGTATACAAGATAGGTAAAGGTCACATAGACTTACAATGAAAGCAAACATTTGGACTTTCTGAAAGTGAGACAATGTACCATATATTTAGTTAAATATTTTTTTTCTCAGTTTTTGTGTTTAAAGAGAGTCTGAAGCGAGAATAAATCTCGCTTCAGACCTCATAGTCAGCAGGGGCATGTGTGCCCCTGCTAAAACGCAGCTATCCCGCGGCTAAACGGGGGTCCCTTACCCCCCGAAATCCCCTCCGAGCAGCGCTTCCCCTCTTCCGGATTAAGGCAGGGCTAACCGCCGCAGCCCTGCCTCACGCACGTCTGTCAGCGCGTATCTCCGCCTCTCCCCCGCCCCTCTCAGTCTTCCTTTACTGAGAGGGGCGGGGGAGAGGCGGCGATGCGCAGCTGATAGACGGCGCTGAGAGGCAGGGCTGCAGCCATTAGCCCTGCCTGAAGAGCAGCAAAATCTATGACTATGACCAAGTTGGTCGTTGATTTTGCAGGGGGGGGGGGGGTTGGGGGGTCAGGGACCCTTGTTTAGCCGCGGGATAGTGGTGTTTTAGCAGGGGCACACATGCCCCTGCTGACTATGAGACAAGAAGCGAGATTTATTCTCGCTTCAGTGTCTTTTTAAGTTAGTTATAACTTTCTAAACAACGTTTACATAACACAGTGCTTAGATTCAACAGTCGACAACGTAGCTGCCTTTTGAATTTTAAGAAAATTAAATGTTATATTGTTTTGCATTTAAAATAATACCAATAGTTTTACTTGATTGATAGATGATTCAGGCACCTCAGATGTTCCTGTACATCTTGGACCGGCACGTATTTGACCTGAGGAAGCTGCTTACGCTGAGAAATATGTTGTCACTGTGCACTGTATACATATTTTTTTATTATTAATAAATTGGACATTGTGTTTTTTATCAAACTACACTCCTTGAGAGTTATTATTATCCAGTTACCAAGTTTTGGGTGCCTCCTGACCTAAATAGTTGTAGTTGAACTTTTTAGAAATCAACTTTTTTAAATTTACTCATC
The DNA here is from genome assembly GCF_040937935.1 of Hyperolius riggenbachi. NCBI lineage: Eukaryota > Metazoa > Chordata > Amphibia > Anura > Hyperoliidae > Hyperolius > Hyperolius riggenbachi. Next base: position 243,066,121 of record NC_090649.1, read on the forward strand.
AAGGAAACTTTGAGAATAATGGAAAAAATATTAATTTTCTTTCACTGTCACTTGTCAACAATTGCTGAGATATAACTCTAAAAAGGTTGGTAAGTCTGTCTTTCTTGATTAAACAACAAACATGACATTTTCTGTTTTTGCAAAATTTGAATTGAATTTTCTTAGATAAGAGGCAATGTGTGTGTATATATGTATGCAAACACATGTATTACTAGTGTCGAGCACAAATACTTCAAGTCTTGTGACCTTGTCACCTTATAAACCTGCATATACATACCTTTATGGAATAAGTTGGGGAAAAGTGGGAATTCGGAAACATATAACATGTGAGTCTGCTTGTCCGTACATGGCGACAATAGTGCAGAGAGTATAGATGGGAACTGCAGAGCCTAGAACCATGTTGAGGTGAGTCTGTGTGCGCTGCATTTATTCTTCCCCACTGCGCTTTGTAATGCTGCGAGAGGAGTGGGGATGCTGCAGGGTAGAGAGTGGATGCAAGGGGAATCCCTGTAAATGTGGCAGTATTTCGGGGGGGGGGGGTTCTATGGATGCAGAGGTGCTCATAGATGCGGTGCTCTGTAATGCTGTGGGGAATAGGGGGATGCCAGGGGAGTAAGGGAGGAAATGACATCAGGATTGGCTTTAGCCGGAGGGACCCAAGATGGCCCCTGCCAGCCAGGGAACAGAATGCTCCCAATTTATTATATAAAATTCACTGAAATCAAAACGTGGACAGTGTAATACATCTGTTATGTAAGTAGAGCAAATATTTATCTACTTACATGTGTTGTTTTTTTCCTGGCATAGTATGGCTAATAGTTCCTCTTTAAAGATTTAGTTATTACCTATAGTAGAGTCTAAATGTTGTCTAAATTCACCTGATTTTACCAGTACACAGTGCTAAACAACTGAAAGTCTGCCAAGGGACAGCATCAGAGATAAATATGTATGTATTTCAGGTAAGACCGTTTGTAAATATGGTGATATAGTGATGTTCACTTTCTGGCATTTTTCAAACACAGAGTAGTCTCCTGACACAGCAGAATTCAACATTTGCTTTTAGAGAGTTGAACAGTTTGACAAGTGAAACAAAGAATGATGGGCATCAAACTTCTGTATTATGCCAGTGTTACTGCTCTAAGAAATTATTATGAAAAATGATCTGCAACTTTTTGTCACAAATAATGACATTCAGTCTATCTAAGGTACAAAAATAATCAACTGAAGTCATAAATAAAAGTTTATAAAATTGTAGCCATACCAATAAAAGCAGCATGCGATAATAACCCATAGCTTGGAAGTCATTTTAAAAACATAAGTCAATAGTTTAAATTATATAAATCTATGACGGGAAAATGTAAATCTACTTTAATACAAACAAATATTTTAACCCTTAGCGTGCCACCGTCATCTATAGGTGTTTTGTGTCCTCATATTAATTTGCCACAACATTTGAAAGGGAATTTAGAACAAAGTTTTAGCGCTGTGCCAAGTTTCTTCTTTACTTGAAATATGCAAATATTTTCAAGTATGCAAATATTACTGCAAATCTATGTAGCCTGAATATGGACCAGTGAAATGCTTTTACTGGAAGATTTGATATGTCCATTTTACATTAGAATTTCATAATAATTAGTATAATGCTGTATTATAAAAATTAGCATAGTTCTTAATTGTATTTAATTAATTTGCTCCTTAATAACAACCCTACCGACTAATTAGGACTTTGGTACATGTAGATTTGACCAAGACATTTAATAAACACAATACAATACATAGCTGACACTGGGGTATAGATTTTATAAAAAAAATAGCTGGCAGTCTAATGCTGGGAATACATGATGAGTTTTTTCGACAGATTCACTGGTCGATTATTTTTCTGATCGTTTTCCAATCAATTTTCTGATCCTATATTTGATTGATTTCCATTCACTTCTATGAGAAATTCGATCAGAAAAATTATCAAAATCAGATCGGACCTGTTGGAAATTATCTTTCGAACCATCTATCTGCCCAAAAAACTCATGGTGTATTCCCAGCAAAGGTTAACATTGCTATTGCTTACTTGTAGATACACATAGCTCACTTTTCCTCCGCATAAAAAAAGTTAACGTCCGCCTGAAAGTTAGTCCCGCCCCCACCGACATCACGCCGTCACTGCCGCAACCGTCGCACTGATTTGCCGCCGGATCCCCAGAACAAGAGCGGGGATGTGGGATTCCAGGCATCCAAAAGGCTGCAGAGAGCCGGGGACAGAGGCTGGAGACCTGCACACGATCGGCACTGCGTCACTGCCGCCCCTGCCGACATCATGCCGTTACTGCCGCAACCACCGCACTGATTGGCCGCTGGGTCCCTGGAACAAGAGCGGGGATGTGGGGATCCAGAAAAAGCTGCAGACAGCCGGGGACAGAGGCTGGAGTCCCACTGCACAGCGCAGATTGCGTGCGGGACTCCTTAAGCTTCAGGAATCAAGGTTACCACCAGGGAGGTTAAAGAGCAACTATTTCAAAAGATGGTAGTAGGTGGGAAAAAAATAGTCATAGCAAATTGAGAAGTTAAAAAATAGAACATAGATCAAGAAATGATTGATATTTGCCAGTTAATTTGTTCAAGTTTTCTGATCTTCTGTGAACCTGCAGGTCAGCATCTTTAGTGATGGTAGACATAAATAGAAATTGAACAGAACCAACTTCCCTTTTCTATAAACATGCCCACTAACCAGGCTAAATAATTTCCCACAATGCAACAAGGTTCACAGACAGGAAACTGTCATAACCTAGGCAAAAATATCACGCTGTAGGATGAGTTTCAGCTCAATATCAGCCACATGGGCATTGTTGGTGAACTATTTACACAAAATATAAAGATTTCTCATGGGGAAAAGGGTATTGGCTACTAGTTAGGATGAGGTTCAAACCTAGGTTAATGTTCCTCTTTTAGGATCCAACAACTAATCAAAAGCAAACCAACTTGCTGAGAAGTGCAAAGATTTGCACACTGGGAAGACTAAGAAACTCATGAGTAATCATAGTAATTAGCTAGACTGTTGGCAGAAATGAATTCATTACTTGAACTTATAATATGTCTTAGAATCTCTGTAGGAGTAATGAACATTTCTCCACCCTACAAAACAAAGTATTTATTTTTTGCTGTCTCTTGTCTCTGTTTTTGCTAGGGTGAATTAACCATTTCTTGACAGGAAAGAAGGTGAGGGAAATACTTCCAGATAGGGACACAGTCAGCACGAATACCCTAACCAGAGCCATTATTTTCCAACACAAGTTGACTTTAACATATTTTTTTTTATGTAGTATACATGCCATGTCAGCATTCATCTCATTGAACTCAAGGAGAATCTATATGCCATCAAGGGTGAGTCTGTTAGGAGCTTTTTCCATACTATCAAAATCTCTGTAGTGCAACAAACATAGTAAGGTCCTTCAAATTGCATTATGTAGTACAATACACTGATTGGTCTTATTAACAGTTACTGTCTAATACTGTTTACCTCTCCTTTATTCCACCAAAACAGCTCAGAGTTATAGAGCCATGGTCTCCACAATACTTCTGAAGATGCATCTATCACCAAAACAGCAGCAGCAGAATCTTTAAGTTATGTAAGCTGCAAGGTATTATTCTAGCACATCTATCAAATACTGAAACTTGAAGGCTAAAGAAAATGTGAATCGTCCGACCAGGCCAGCTACCTCCATTGTACTATTTGCCATAGCGCTGATGATTAATATCAAAAAGATACAGCACATTCCAGTCGAGAATCCCTTTCATGTAAAAACACAACCCATGTGTGCCCTCTGTGCACAGGAAAACCAAAGAGGTGCGTTTCATCAAACATGTCCACTTTATTTCAAATGTAAATCATATCCAGAATCAAGCAATGTGCACGAACATAGTGAGAGTCCTAATCCACTTAGGACCAGGCACGTGGAAGGGGGGGGGGCTCTGGGTGCCCCTTTTTAAGTCCCTTTGTCTGTAAAAACAAAGCTCCACCTCTGGCCGTGATAAGCTCCACCTTCTTCCTGCAGGAAGCCCCACCCACAACCATGGGAAGCTCCTCCCCATCTGGGACACTTTGGAGTAAAAGGTGCCATACACGAATCCTAGTGAAAACATCCCCACAGCTGTGTAGGAGCAGGTAAGATGGTGTCTCTCTGACAACAGTGACCTTTCACTCCCCTGACTTCTCCCTCAACCTTGCACCCACAGGGACCTCCCCCGAGGACCAAAACTGACCTCTCCCTCCCCAGCATTAGCAGTGCACTGCAGTGATTCTTCCTCCCCCAGCACCCACACTGACTCCTACCTCCACCAGCACCTACAGTGGCTTGCAAAAGTATTCGGCCCCCTTGAAGTTTTCCACATTTTGTCACATTACTGCCACAAACATGCATCAATTTTATTGTAATTCCACATGAAAGACCAATACAAAGTGGTGTACATGTGAGAAGTGGATCGAAAATCATACATCATTCCACACATTTTTTTACAAATCAATAACTGCAAAGTGGGGTGTGCGTTATTATTCAGCCCCCTGAGTCAATACTTTGTAGAATCACCTTTTGCTGCAATTACATCTGCCAGTCTTTTAGAGTATGTCTCTACCAGCTTTGCACATCTAGAGACTGAAATCCTTGCCCATTCTTCTTTGCAAAACAGCTCCAGCTCAGTCAGATTAGATGGACAGCGTTTGTAAACAGCAGTTTTTAGATCTTGCCACAGATTCTCGATTGGATTTAGATCTGGACTTTTACTGGGCCATTCTAACACATAGATATGTTTTGTTTTAAACCATTCCATTGTTGCCCTGGCTTTATGTTTTGGGGTCATTGTCCTGCTGGAAGGTGAACCTCCGCCCCAGTCTCAAGTCTTTTGCAGACTCCAGGAGGTTTTCTTCCAAGATTGCCCTGTATTTGGCTCCATCCATCTTCCCATCAACTCTGACCAGCTTCCCTGTCCCTGCTGAAGACGAGATGCACCCCCCGAGCATGATGCTGCTACCACCATATTTGACAGTGGGGATGGTGTGTTCAGAGTGATGTGCAGTGTTATTTTTCTGCCACACATAGTGTTTTGCATGTTGGCCAAAAAGTTCCATTTTGGTCTCATCTGACCAGAGCACCTTCTTCCACATGGTTGCTGTGTCCCCCACATGGCTTGTGGCAAACTGCAAACAGGACTTCTTATGCTTTCTGTTAACAATGCCTTTCTTCTTGCCACTCTTCCATAAAGGCCAACTTTGTACAGTGCATGACTAATAGTTGTCCTATGGACAGAGTCTCCCACCTGAGCTGTAGATCTATGCAGCTTGTCCAGAGTCACCATGGGCCTCTTGACTGCATTTCTGATCAGCGCTCTCCTTGTTTGGCCTGTGAGTTTAGGTGGACGGCCTTGTCTTGGTAGGTTTACAGTTGTGCCATACGCCTTCCATTTCTCGATGATCGCTTGAACAGTGCTCCTTGGGATGTTCAAGGCTTTGGAAATCTTTTTGTACCCTAAGCCTGCTTTAAATTTCTCAATAACTTGATCCCTGACCTGTTTTGGACCTGTCTTGTGTGTTCTTTGGACTTCACGGTATTGTTGCTCCCAATAGTCTCTTAGACAACCTCTGAGGCCCTCACAGAGCAGCTGTATTTGTACTGACATTAGATTACACACAGGTGCACTCTATTTAGTCATTAGCACTTATCAGGCAATGTCTCTAGGCAACTGACTGCACTCAGATCAAAGTGGGCCGAATAATTATGCACACACCACTTTGCAGTTATTTATTTGTAAAAAAAATGTTTGGAATCATGTATGATTTTTGTTCCACTTCTCATGTGTACACCACTTTGTGTTGGTCTTTCATGTGGAATTCCAATAACATTGATTCATGTTTGGGGCAGTAATATGACAAAATGTGGTAAACTTCAAGGGGGCCGAATACTTTTGCAACCCACTGTACATTGACTTTTTCCTCCCCCAGCAGCACCCTCCTGCCACAGCAGTACCCTTCCTGTTCCCAGCAGCACTCATAGTGACCTCCTCCAGCACCAAAACTGACCTCCCCCTCCCCCAGCACCCCCAAAGACTTCCCCTTCTTGCAGCACCCACACTGACCTCTACTTCTCCCAACATCCACCCACACCCCTTCGCTCCATAGCTGGCACCCAGTACTCACACTGACATGACATCAAGTACCTGCACCCAGGCCTGACATTGCACCCAGTACTCACACCTGCATACAGCCTCCACATGGCCCCTACAATCTGCACCAAGCACCCACCTAACTAGTACCCACACCCAAAGTATCTGCATTCAAAACCCACGTGACACCCCAAGCCCACCTATAGCCAGCACCCAGTACAGGCATGGCACCAAGTATTCGCACCCATGTCACAACCAGTACCTGCATCCAGCACCCACATAACATCCATTACACGCACCCAGATCTCACATGGCAATAAGTACCTGCAATCAACACCCACATGACATTCGATACTCACCCATATCCAGAACCCACGACACTCTTTACCCGCACCCAGAACCCACATGGCTCCCAGCATCGGCATTCAGTACCCACATGACAACCAATGACCCGTTAGCCAGAAACGAGGAGGGAGGACCGTACGGACACCGGTGCCAGGTCCGACTGACTCCACTCCATAGAATGCAGCCAGAGCTTCTGTGACTGAATGTATGTGTGTGTGTTGCAAGACAAGGCCCCTTTTTGAAAGTTGAGCACCCCCAACTAAAGGACCCTCTGCACGGCCCTGCTTAGGACCCTCCCTGGTGTTAAACGATTCCCACCAATGTGGTACTCGCTCCCTCTGTCTGGCACTTCACAAACGCTGCCTGATCTCTAGAGACCTCTGGTTTCTGTTATTCTAACTGCCTCCATTGCCCCACAGTCCATTTCTGATATTGAAATGACCATTGTGGGTAGGAGTCAACATGGCCTTAAAGGCCAACTGAAGCAAGAGTGATATGGAGGCTGCCATATTTATTTCCTTTTAAGCAAAACCATTTACTTGGCTATCCTGCTGATCCTCTGCCTCTAATATGTTTAGCTATATACCCTGAACAAGCATGCAGCAGATCAGGTGTTTCTGACATTGTCAGATCTGACAAGATTAGCTGCATGCTTGTTTCTGGTGTGATTCAGTCACTACTGCAGCCAAATAGACCAGCATGACTGCCAGGCAACTGGAATTGTTTAAAAGGAGATAAATATGGCAGCCTCCAAATCCTTCTCACTTCAGTTGTCCTTTAATTCACACCTGGAGATCTGTAGGCTGCCATATATATTCCCTTTCCAACAATACCAGTTTCTTGGCATCCTGCTGATCTCTTTGGCTGCAGTAGTGTCTGAATCACAAACCTGAAACAAGCATGTGGCTACTCCAGTCAGACTAAAATCAGAAACACCTGATCTGCATGCTTTTTCAGAGCCTATGTCTAAAGGTGGCCACACACGATACAATAAAATGATCCGATTTTACGGCAATTTGATAAATATGATCAGATCTCCCGAAAAAAATCGAAAGCTGTCTTTCATTCGACTGAAAAATCCGATTGGATTTCCTGTTTTTTTTTCGATTTATATTCACCCGGAATGCTGGAAATTTTTCTTCAACTTTTCTAAAGATTGTATGGTGTGTGTTTGTCAATTTATTAACCATTTCAGCCCGCGGGGATTTTTCACCTTATGCATCAGAGAAATTTTCACCTCCCATTCATTTGCTAATAATTGCATCACTACTTATCACAATTTATTGATCTATATCTTGTTTTTTCCACCACTAATTAGGATTTCTTTGGGTGGTACATTTTGCTAAGAATTATTTTTTTATAAATTCATTTTAACAGGATTAATAAGAAAAAAATGGAAAAAAATTCATTATTTCTCAGTTTTCGGCCATTATAGCTTTAAAATAATCCACGCTACCATAATTAAAACCTATGTATTTGATTTGCCCGTTTGTCTTGGTTATTATACCATTTAAATTTTGTCCTGTAACGATCGATGTAACACAGAGAGGGTCTGATTATTGGTGATCTGCAGTATCACCAAGAATACAGATATATACCCGATTATTGATGATCTGCAGTATCACCGATAATCAGATATATCACTAACCTCTGGACAGCGGAGAGATATGAGAGTTTTGGTGCAACAGTAAATACTTTGAGAGCAATACCTGGAGAACAGGTATCAGAGCAGTAGGCTATACTGCAAAAGAGAACAGGTGCCTTCCAGTAACCTGAGAATCTCCCGAAGGGAGGAGCCAGGCCAGGAGAGGGAAGGACCAGAGCGTTAGTGACACCAATAGGAGAGTGTCACTAATGATCTGTGAACTATCTCTATAGTAGGGAGATAGCTCTCGAGGTCGGGCAAGCCAGGTCGGCAACACATGGACAGATAAGTACAAAGACAGAAGACAGATTCAGTAATCCTAAGACATGCAGAGTTTGGCAACAGAATATCAGATATAGCGAAGTACCAAATCAGTAATCAGAAGAGTGGTCAGGAAAGCAGAAGGTCATAACAGATAATAAACAATGCCTAGTCTTGGTGTGAGCTCCGTGATCATCAACACCCTGGAACTAGTCTGAAGTATAACAGAATGATAATACAATTCCCTAGTCTGGGTGTGAGGTCCGTGATCATCAACACCCTGGAACTAGTCTGAAGTATAACAGATTGGTAGCACAAGTCCCTAATCTGGGTGTGAGGTCCTTGATCATCAACACCCTGGAACTAGTCTGAAGTATAACAGAATGGTAATACAAGTCCCTAATCTGGGTGTGAGGTCCTTGATCATCAACACCCTGGAACTAGTCTGAAGTATAACAGATTGGTAACACATGTCCCTAATCTGGGTGTGAGGTCCTTGATCATCAAACCCTGGAACTAGTCTGAAGTATAACAGAATGGTAATACAAGTCCCTAATCTGGGTGTGAGGTCCTTGATCATCAACACCCTGGAACTAATCTGGATATAACAACTGGTAACACAGAATCTAACAAAAGGTTTGAGTGCATCCACGTAGTGATCGCAACGGCAGACAACCAGTGAATGACCAGCACCCAGTATATATAGCACAGCTCTCTCCAGCGCCTCCCCTAAGTGCTGGACCAATGGGAACTGGTTGAATCGTCAGCTGACCGGCTTGGTCAGCTGACTCCCTTCTGGCTGTCATAAAAGTTCTGCCTCTCAGCGCGCGCGTCCTTCTGAACCTGTCAGCGCGCGCGCGCGTCCTTCTGAACCTGTGTGGACTATTAGTCCCAGCCACACCAGCCATGTGTTGTGTACCACCCGCCGCGCTGGACGCGGAACCAGCCACACCACTATCAGGGCATGCGGCGGTTTCTCCGCGTTCAGCCATAATGGTAGATGTAGGCCTACGCGTGCAAACCGCCGTGTTGGACGCGGAATCAGCCTCCTTGTTCTGAACGCACGCGGCGGCTTTTCCGGGTTTTCTCACAGTACCTCCCCCCCCCCTGAAGAGTGGACTCCGGACAGCTCCTACCCGGCTTCTCAGGATGTAGGGCGTGGAATTCCCTCTTTAATTCATCCACATGCATGCAGCAATCAGGTACCCATGTTCTTTCCTCAATGCCATAACTCTTCCAGTGAACCAAATACTGTACTGAATTCTGTACAATACGTGAGTCTAAAATCTTTTCCACTTCATACTCAGGTTGGTCATCCACCATCACAGGGGGAGGAGGAGTGGAATCTACATGCACTGCTGGCTTAAGCAGGGATACATGGAACGATCTCACACCACGCATGCTGGCAGGAAGGTCAATGGCATAAGTAACATTGTTGATTTTCCTGGTTACTGGGAAAGGACTCACAAATCTGGGTCCCAGCTTGGGTGAAGGCTGTTTCAAAGCCAAATGACGAGTGGACACCCAGACCAGGTCTACTGGCCGGAACTTCCACTCTATGGAACGTTTCTTGTCAGCTTGTCCTTTCTGACTCTGAAAAGCCTTCTCTAGATTCTTTTTCACAATTCCCCACATGTCTTTAAAAGACTTTTGCCAAGCCTCTAAAGCTGGAAACAGAGTAGAAGCTACTGGCAGTGGGGAGAACCTAGGCAACCTTTCTGTTACCACCTGGAATGGAGAGAATCCAGAAGAAGAGCTTTTCAAGTTATTGTGTGCAAATTCTGCAAACGGCAAGAACTTGACCCAATCAGTTTGTGCAACCGCAACGTAACACCTTAGAAACTGTTCCAGAGATTGATTAATTCTCTCGGTCTGACCATTGGTCTGTGGGTGGTAGCCCGACGAAAACGACAGTTCCATGCCCAACTGATGACAGAATGCCCTCCAAAATTTAGAAACAAATTGGACTCCCCGATCTGACACTATATTTTCCGGAATGCCATGTAGCCGGAAGATATGCAGGATGAATAGATCGCCCAACTCCTGGGCCGAGGGGAGTCCTTTCAAGGGCACGAAATGGGCCATTTTACTGAATCTGTCGACTACCACCCAAATGACCGACATGCCCTCAGACCTTGGGAGTTCACCCACAAAATCCATGGACAAATGGGTCCATCGTTCCCTTGGGGTGGGTAAAGGCTGCAATGTTCCTACAGGTGCCTGACGGGAGGGTTTACTTCTTGCACACACTGCACATTCTCTCACATACTCCTTGCAGTCAGTTGCCAATGAAGGCCACCAAGCACACCTAGCAACAAGGTCCTGTGTTCTGGTGGCACCAGGATGCCCAGCATTTTTGTGGGAGTGGAACATCTGCAATATCTGGAGACGAAATGGCAATGGTACAAACATGACCCCTTCAGGCTTTCCCTCAGGGACATCCTGCTGGAAGGGACTTAAAGTTTCAGTCCAGTTCCTCCAGGTCTCTGTGGCTGCCAACACCACTTTCTGTGGGAGAATAGTCTCAGGGTCTGAGGGCTGTGCTGTCTCTGGCTCAAAACATCTGGATAAAGCATCTGCTTTAACATTTTTACTACCCGGGGTATACATAATTATAAATCTGAATCTTGAGAAAAACAGTGACTACCGAGCCTGTCGGGGACTCAATCTCTTAGCCCCTTCGATGTATTCCAAATTTTTGTGATCAGTGTAGACTGTAATCGTATGTTCTGCTTCTTCTAGCCAATGACGCCATTCTTCAAAGGCCAATTTAATGGCTAGAAGCCCCCTGTTGCCTATATCATAGTTTTTCTCTGCGGGTGAAAACCTATGAGAAAAATAGGCACATGGGTGTAACCTCCCTTGCAACCCAGAACGCTGAGACAGCACAGCCCCTACCCCAACCTCTGAGGCATCTACCTCCACAATAAAGGGATAGGAGATGTCAACGTGTCTCAAAATGGGTGCAGTACAAAACAATTCCTTCAGAGTGGAGAAAGCAGCAAGAGCTTCGGGGGACCAGTGGTTAGTATCTGCCCCTTTCTTTGTGAGACTGGTGAGGGGTGCGATGACTGTGGAGTACCCCAGTATATATAGCACAGCTCTCTCCAGCGCCTTCCCTAAGTGCTGGACCAATGGGAACTGGTTGAATCGTCAGCTGACCGGCTTGGTCAGCTGACTCCCTTCTGGCTGTCATAAAAGTTCTGCCTCTCAGCGCGCGCGCGTCCTTCTGAACCTGTGTGGACTATCAGTCCCAGCCACACCAGCCATGTGTTGTGTACCACCCGCCGCGCTGGACGCGGAACCAGCCGCACCGCTATCAGGGCATGCGGCGGTTTCTCCGCGTTCAGCCATAATGGTAGATGTAGGCCTACGCGTGCAAACCACCGCGTTGGACGCGGAATCAGCCGCCTTGTTCTGAACACACGCGGCGGCTTTTCCGTGTTTTCTCACATGTCCCTATCACAATGTATGGCGCCAATATTTTATTTGGAAATAAAGGTGCATTGTTTCCGTTTTGCGTCCATCACTATTTACAAGCTTATAATTTAAAAAATGTTCGTAGTATACCCCCTTGAAATGCATATTTAAAAAGTTCAGACCCTTAAGTAACTATTTATGTCTTTTTTTTTATTATTATAATTTTTTCCATTAAAAATTTTATTTGGGTAATATTTTGGTGTGGGAAATAAACAGTTAATTTTTAATGTTGTTATATGTGTAAATAGTAATGTAAAAAATATGTAGATGTAGTATTACTATTTGGCCACAAGATGGCCACCTTGAAATGGAAATGGAAATTTTGATGTGCAGAAAGACTGAAGCCTCTAGTAAGAGCGCTTCGGTTTTTCTGCTGGGGACACGGATCGGTGATTGGGACCATGTTCCCGTTCACTGATCCCAGCGGGTGCACGGGGGCGCGATCGCGAGCGGGAGCACGCCACCACAGCAGAGCAGCCGCCCTGATGTGAGCTACACGTCCGGCGGCAGAAATGGTTAATATACACACCCTAGCAATTTTCTCAGAGTTTCCAATCATTTTTATCATAATTGGGGAAAAATTGAACATAGGTGTGTGGTACATTGGTCATATTTTGAAATGTTACAATCAGTCAGGAAAATTGATTGCAATTCTTAAATTGAACAGATATTTAAAAAATTGTATGGTGTGGTCACCTTAAGAGTATTAGAGATTGTCTCAGCAGGACAGCCAGGCAATCTGCATAATTTAAAAGGCAATAAATATGTCAGCCTTCATACTCCTCTCAGTTCAGGTGTGCTTTAAGTTGCTGTGGGTCCTCTTGCTGTGTTTTGACATCTTTCTGTTATGGCCAGCATTATGATTTTTAGCATCATAATGCTGGCCATAACAGAAAGATGTCAAAACTCAGTGTAGTTTGTATGGGATCAAACTACACAAGCCAGCCTTCTGCTCCCCTCAGGGCCGGCCCTAGACTTTTTGCCGCCTGAGGCAAATTTTGAAAAAATTGCCGGGCGGGGGATCACTCACCTTCCTCGTTCCAACGTGCGCTCCACTGACGTCACTTCCTGCAACGCCAGCCACGTACAATACAGTGGGCGGCGTTGCAGGAAGTGATGTCAGTGGAGCGCACGCTGGAACGAGGAGGTGAGTGATCCCCCGCCCGTGCCTCTTACTGTCTGTCGGCTGCTTACTCTACATTTAAAGCTGGAGGGGAGTGCAGATCGGGGGACCCAGGCCAGGGAGGCCCAATACCCCCGTCCTGCCCGCTACCCCTCCAGCTCAGCGCCCCTCCTCCCCCCCCCCCCCCCCGCACCCACGGACGGGCGGATGCCGCCCCTAGAACTTTGCCGACTGAGGCAAAAGTTTCACCCCACTTTATGAGCGGGCCGGCCCTGGCTCCCCTTGTGCATCAATAAGCCTTAGGCACCCATGACCTCATCACCAGTTCACCAGTGTTCTTCCTTCAACCACTTTTGGTAGGCACTAACCACTGGGAACGGCTTACAAGACCTGCCATTTTGAAAATGCAGACACAGTAGTTCAGCTGTCACACTTTAGTCTTTGTCAAAATTACTCAGATCCTTATACTTTATTCTTTTTTCTCCTGTTATCACATCCCCTTCAAGAACTGACTATTTATTTTCTACCTTATAGATCCCATTTCATGACAGGTGACATTGTAACAGGATAATCAATGTTCTTCATTTCACCTCTCAGTGATTTTAATGGTGTGTCTGACATTTACCTCAAGGTAGTCGCGTCAGCAAAAATATTTCAGAAATTGAACCAAGACAACAATGCCATTGTTCCAAATGGATTCAGCAATTCATGGACAAATTGTGTTATCCTGCCTTTGCCGTTCTCCATTTTAAATATTTTACATTTTTTCAAGACCAAAAAGTGTGTTTGTGTGTGTGCGTGGCAGAGGGTAAGAGTGTGAGAGGGACACCAAATCCATTTATTGCGGGCACTATGGGAAATGGGACACAAACAACTATTCATTAATATAAAAGCATAAGCATAATCGGCAATTGCAGTCACTCTCAAGGTGGCCACACATGATACTTTAAAATGATCTGATTTTACAGCAATTCGATAAATATGATTGGATGTCCCGAAAAAAATCGACTGCTTTTTTTCATTCAAGTCAAAAATCCGATCGGATTTTCTGTTTTTTTTCAATTTTTATCGATCCGGAATGCTGGAAATTTTTCTTAAATTTTTCCAAGTATTGTATGGTGTGTGTTAGATTGTCAATTTATTATTATATACACCATAGCAATTTTCTCAGTTTCCAATCATTTTATCATAATTGGAGAAAAATGTAACGTGTGTGTGTGGTACATTGGTCATATTTTTGAAATATTACAATCAGTCAGAAAAATTGATTGCAATTCTTAAATTGAACAGATATTTAAAATATTGTATTGTGTGTCGCCACCTTTACGCTCACTGAAAAAGATATAACAAAATAACCTTCTTTCTTTTTTTAAAACAAGAAAGCTGAAAAAACTAGTGACTGCACTAACTAACTTAAGACATGGACATGAACACAAAAATACGTTTAGGTTTAAATCATAAAAAACTACATGAAATATATAAAACACACACACACACACACAAGACAATCTCCAACTTAAAAATAACACAATCTCTTATGTACGCTTCTGTGCTTTTTTCCTCACTAATTCCTTTCTCTCTCTCTCTCTCTCTCTCTCTCTCTCTCTCTCTCTCTCTCTCTCTCTCACTCACTCACTCACTCTAACAGCACCTGTCTCTCTGGCTTCTCTCTGCCTGTAGCACTCCATCTTCCACTAAACGCACAACTCCGGATATCCAGCGATTTGCTTGTCAGGCTAGTTGCTATTAGTTTGTGACTCGAAATTGAAATCAAAATTTGGAATTCAAATGTCATGTTTCAGCTCAGAACTTGGAAATTCAGAGCTTAAACTTGAAAATCATTATTTCACAGAACTCGAAAGCTCATTCCTACTTTTAAGCTTTAGGGGAAAATGTTCCCCCACAAAATGTATTACAATATTAGGCCTCTTGCACACTGCACGCGTTTCAGATTCAGATTCCGCTTTTTAATCTGTTTTTACTTCCGATTCAGATTCAGATTTGCAGTTTGCTCCTTGCACACTGCAAATCTGAATCTGAATCGGAGGTAAAAACTGATTAAAAAGCGGAATCTGAATCTGAAACGCGTGCAGTGTGCAAGAGGCCGAAAGAATATAAACTGTCACCTTTTAAACTTTCCATGAATCCAAACATCTATAAAACATTTTTTTTCAATGATCTAGTTGTGGAAGATTTGTAATGTGTGGAAATGTAAAAAACAGGGGAACTTACCCTCACTAGATGTCTGTTAATTGTTATTGGTGTATTGTGTTAGGAAGAAACAGTAGATGATTGATCTGAACTGCTGCAGATGTCTATCCGACTCTATGGTTTTTTTAAATGCTAATATATTATCATTAGATAGTTATCAACTGTATATGGCTTGATTAAAACATTACATGTAAAATGGTAACAAAACCAGACTTAAGTAATAAATCAGTTAATGACTTTGTTTTTTTTTTAAACATATTTACTTCCATTTGTATAAAAAACAAAAAAACAAAACAAAACTAGAAATGATCCTACCTTCCCAATCTCTACTCCCCTAGAATATGGAGAATGTGCTAGTAAATGAGATCTACTAGCCGCTGATCTATTAGGTGGCAACATAGCTACAAAACATTCTTTTAGATGAATGACAATTAAGAATTTTGTTCTCATCCCTACAGAAGGTTGAATGAGAAGTCTGAGTGAATCTTGAGGATGCTATATGCAAAGATAACAGTAAAGAAAAATATGTAGTTTGTATACTATCTCTGTGTCTTTTCTTAACAGCAAACAAGTGAAGACAAAGAAAATTTAAACAGCAAATAGTTTGCATCGTTTAGCACTCTACAGAATGCCCTACTGTCAAAAACCACAGTGATTCTTGCCTTTTTCATGATTGCTAACTCACTAAAAGACCAGCCTTTAAAGCGTTGCTATCATATAAATCCGGCATACCGGGGTCTGAACCCTCTATAAAAGTAATTATAGATTGACGGTGTACCTTGAAATAAATCAGAGCACTCAGTATATGATTTTATATAAAAAATTGGATTTGCTTATCATACAGCATATATACAAAATATGAACAGTTCCAAGTAGTGTTTCCTTCTAACAGTATTCCATCTTATCAAGGCTTTAGAGTCAAGTGATCATCAATCTTCTAAGCACATTCAAAAAGAATATAACAGTTGTGTTATGTAGAATAGGATCAAAAGTAGTCTCATCTGTATTAATAGCGGTGTATCTAGTAGCTGTGTAAAACTTGTAGTAATCTTTTAAAGAAATAGCATAAAAATAGCTTCTAAAAACACTTCAGGCTAACATCTTAACATAACTTAATGCTGAAAAATTAATAAAGTAAATCCCCAGAACATTAAGCATATTACCCCTTCTCTGTCATCTCTTCAGCATGTAGAACCACGTGTGGGAAGGTAGCTTCTGCCCCGTGTGTCTTCTCAGGAGATTGGTAGGCTAGTGCAAACTATAAGCTTTCAGCTCCTACTTTTATAGTGATTGGATGCAATATGGCTGCCTAATCTGGAATTTCCCTGAATCCCAGGTTCTGATTGGCTGAAACTTTCGTGCGTAGCTCGCTATCTTTGTTTTGAATACAGATTTGTTTCTAAACTCCTTAATTACCTTATCTTGTGAGAATTAACGTTATTTGGAGTGTTTGATATTTTGACATTTGATTAAAAGGTCATATTTGACACAGTAAAAAAATAGATGTCACCAGCCATCTTGTCTCCTAATTTGACTTATTTGACCCAGACATTGGGACTTTCAAGCATTAAACAATGTCATTTATGACGCATTTCTGATAATGTGTCCTTCTGCTAATTAGTTTGGAATGTGTCTGTACTTTCCCAGACATAAGATTGGTCAGGTTGACACTGTAACACTGTAAAGAGTCTTCAGCAATTTAAGGCTTATTGAAACATACAGGGCTTCTAATATACTTATTTAAATATAAATCTTATTATATAATTCTTCTTAAAACAATTAATCATATAAGATATAATTGCATATTAAAATGTAATAATATAAAATAATGTTGTATATATTTGCCTTTATGAAGAAATAACTTTAATAATTTCTACCGCCAGATGTCACCATTTTAACATCTTTAACTAATTGGGAAAACCCCTTCTTTTTGTTTTATATTTTGTTGAAGCCTTTTCCCAAAACATCATGTGTTATCAGCTATCAATGTTCAGCTAGCTGAGACGGCCTTGTAACAAATACATGTCAACAATCTTCTAGAACTAAAACAATCTTATGAAAATGTTTTACTGGCTCAAAATATCACTGTCAGAATCCAGTATTTAACTGTAATAAATTCAATTATATTGTAATTATATGATTTAACAATAGTTATTTCTTTCTTTAGAAGGACTGTATTGATTATTAATATTTAGATTAATAATATTGATATGTAATAATTGAGAAAATGTATATATATATATGTGTGTCACGATCGCTTCTGCAGCGTTTACTGCTGGCTGCAGTGGTATTGCAACCCAAGCAGTTCTGATGTCATTACATGCATTTGCTTGCATAGTTTGGTTTGCACTCAAACTAGTTGCTGATTCCATCTGCAGTGGCTCTGCAGGTCTGGCCAGCTCAGGATTGAATGATTACCATTCACCTGTGTGGGAATCTGCATGTCTGCTCCCATTGGATGACCTCAGTATAAAGATCTGTCTCCTGCAGGGCTCCTCGGGCTATCATAGTTTCAGATCAGTCTGTTACTCTGTCTCGGCCCCCTCGCTCCTAGATCTCGTGTGGACTGCACTGACTCCTGCAAAGGGGTCAGTG
The DNA here is from genome assembly GCF_040937935.1 of Hyperolius riggenbachi. Classification (NCBI taxonomy): domain Eukaryota; kingdom Metazoa; phylum Chordata; class Amphibia; order Anura; family Hyperoliidae; genus Hyperolius; species Hyperolius riggenbachi. Next base: position 243,083,928 of record NC_090649.1, read on the forward strand.
AGTCCTTCTAAGTTCTGTTCTGTTTATCAGTAATTGCTACTTTGCTAGTCTTGCATCATATACCGGTTCATCGCCAATATATACGCATACTAGTGTGTTTGTTATTTTCCTTGTATTCCTGTTACGTTAATACATCAGTGTCGCTGATATATACGTACTCGAACTGTTTATATCCTGTGTTCAGTCAGTCAGTTTCCAGCACGTTTTGGTAGGTTTCGCGTATCGTGATCATCCGTGCTTAGCTAGTTTACTCCTGTTCCTTGTCCTGCTCCAGTTCTTAGTTCGTGTTCCTTGCTTATCAGTTTATCGCCGATATATACATATGTCAGTCAGTCGTTTGTAGTTTCATTGATAGCTGTAATCGTAGTACGCTAGGAAATCATGCCTATCGTATATATGCGTGTATTACGTCTGCCTTCTTTGACTCTATTTCCCGACTATTCTGTCCTGTCCTTGTGAGGCACGCCACCGCTGCAAACGCATTGGCTGCCTCATTCCAGTCTGTCTTGTTATGGAAGCTTGCTGTCACTTAAGCAGTGACTAGTTCAGCAAACGTTCACTCTGTTACCTGTCCTGATCTTCTATGTTCTGGTTTATGCACTCAGCGCTACCCTGCGCTGAGCCACTATAGTGAAAGGATTGTTTGTGGCTGTTCGGATCTACGCCTGCTCTGTGCGCCACATCTCCTGCAAAGGAGTCAGTTCTCTCCTTCACTAAACTGGGGATATCCTGGTTCCTTGTGCTAGCGTGTGTACCTCCTTCACGTCAGGATATACACCACGTGCTGACTGTGAAGAATATACCACCAAGCCTAACAATATGACTGCTGCAGTAATGTGAATTTTAAACTTCTTCTTTTCAGTCTTCACACAGTACACTTATCTATAACCTTGACATTTGAAAGATGATTCTAACATAAACAAAAAATGTTTTAGCTTCTAAACTAAAATAATCTAATTATGAGTTTCACTGCCTGGAATATGCTGAGATGTCTCCAAGCAATATTTTAAAAAAGTACTCTAACTTTACAGTTTACAATGAAATTTTGCGTAGAACATTGAAACTTAAAACATACACATATGACAGCTTTTCCTGCATAAATATACCGCTAGAATTCTGACATTCTACTGAAATTAATTAAAGTGGATCCGAGGTGAACTTTTACTCATTGCATAATTGTGTTCCTTTCCTATTGTTTATAGGGCATTCCTCAAGCCAAATACTTTTTTGTTTTTGTTTTAATACTCTAATTCCCTATAAACTAAATAAACCATGCTCACAGGTTTTCAGAGAGCCTTGGCAGTAGCAGGGGCTCATGGGAGCTCAGTCTGGGCAGGAGGAGGAGGAGGAGGAGGTGTTACTAGCCATTGATTTCAGAGGCAGAGGGGAGGAGGGGGGATTAGGTTTTTTTCACAGGCTTAGTGCTCAAGATACAGATAAGTTTGCCTCTGTGTAATGTTTACAAACAACATGGCTGCTGTCATTATATCACAGGAAGAAATAATAATTTTCTATTAAAGCTTTTTGCAGCTATATTTGCTGTGTAAACTAATCTAAACTTTAGATAAGATATATATGTATATGTAAACTAATCTAAACTTTAGATAAGATATATAGACAAGTTACTTATTATAGTTAGTTTTTCATCTCGGATCCGCTTTAATAACTATGTATAATTAGTGATTAAGGTTGATAATGATGTTTTTGAACTAGCTTTAGTTATACTGCCCGTGATCTGACATGACCCAGGTGAGATTTGCAAATATCACTCAACAGCAAATGACTTTTAATGAGTCCAGCCCACTTTTACTGTACTTATGCCAACTCCACTGGTGATTTTTTTGAGGTGCCTTTGTAAATCAGGTCCCTAAACCCACTACATTATGACACAGGTAAACAAATAAAGAACAGAAGCTAAGGAGATAGGACCAGAGAAGATGATAACACAGAAGAGCTGATACAGAGTAAGAGCAGTACCTAATTTGGGGTGTAAGTGCAAATGGGAGCAATGCAAATGGGTCTAGGAAAGAGCCTGGATGAAAGAGAGGCTGTGTGACAATGTGTAACTGGGAAGAAAAGTGGTATGTATTTATACTTGTAAATATATAATTTGACTTGAATAGCACAGTGGACAAGTGGTTACAATCAGAGCTAGTAATCTAGGTTCAAATCATATATTAGCCACCACAGTGGTGTGATCATGTATTATAAAAGGAAAAAGAAAAAAGCAACTTTACTCTTCCTAACATTGCTGTACAGGTAGTCCCCGGTTAATGAACGAGATAGGGACTGTAGGTTTGTTCTTAACCTGAATCTGTTCTTAAGTTTGAACAATGTGCCATCTCTGTCCCCTGTGCCTCCTATGTGCCCCCCTGTGCCTCCAGTGTCCCCCTCTGTGTCACCTCTGCCCTCTGTGCCTGCTTATACAAGTTTAAAAGCCATTTTTTCTTTGAATTTTAAAAATCGATTTTCAGAGTAAAAAACTCTGAAATCTGGACTTACCTGGGGATTACTCCTGCCCACCATGGCCCACTAGGTCCCCCGGCATCCTCTCAGGTTCTTCCTTGGAGGGCACCCAGTGCGTCATCACGTCGGTCGCTGTAGGCATCCTGTGCATGTGCGGTTCTCTAAAGACTGAACCGCACTTGCCCAGGATGCTTAAGGCGACTGGCATGATGATGCAATGGGTGTGCATGCGTGATTTCAGCCAAAGTTGCTGGATTACCGGAGCTGCCAGCAGAACCAAGGAAGAACCGAAGAGGATGTCGGGAGACCTCACAATGGATGTGCACCCGGGGGCTGGAGGTAGCCCCAGGTAAGTCCAGATTTCTGGGGGGGTTTACTGCTCAGGGTCCCTTTAAAGTTTCCTGCTGCACAGTAGCTAGCACAATACCAAATTGGGGCACAAAAGCTGCCATTATATTTAGCATACTAGGTTATTTTAGTTGATGAATTTCACCACCTGAGCTCAGTATGTGAATGTTTTATGTCATGCTAGGATTAGCTGTATGGAAAATGTAATATTTCCCTGATTATAATATGTTCCCAAAGATGAGCAGATAATCCGTATATATCAGATGGATCATGCACAAAATCCTTCTTCGCATCGTGTTGTTGTCTGTATATATACACCCGCTACATACAAGTTAAATATTAGAATAACTTCTTGCAGTGTGGTCTTATTGCTTTTTTTGCAGATGACACATGAATGCCCTTTTAATTTCCCGTTCACACTTATTTTATCTTGAATCAAATTTCCCGTTGGTTCTCCACTACTCTAGCATGAATGAGCTCTAACTGTGTGATGCTTAGAAACTTGAACACTTTATGGATTACTTTGTTTTACTGTGTGGAAGATGAGCCTTATGCAGATTTTGCTTCTACCTTTTTAAAGCAAGATGTTATACAAAATAAACATTTGAATAGATGCCAATATCATTTTACTTTTTTAGCCTAGAGGTATACAATTGGTGTTTTCCCATTTATATTAAATACATAAAATACTTAAAACCCTAGACTCAGCCTATTTATTAAATCTTTTTATTTTTTTTTATCCCCTGAAGACGGCAATAGCCGAAACTTGTCGGGACAGGATCGGGCAATTAAGCTACAGTATCGAGTTGAGGGGCCAGAGTACCACTTCTAGTGGGAAGAGATATCAGCCAGGGAGGGTCCTCTTGAAGTAAGTGCCTATCCTTGAACTGTCTGTGTATGCCTTTTTATCCAGCAATAAAACCTTTGTATAGTCCACTAAAAGCCTCCCTGTCTGCTCTATCTGCACACTGAGTGCATACAGGTGGAGGAGTGGAGAAGCCTACTATTCACGTAGAGGAGTACATCTGCGCTGTGTCATATTTATTAAATCTATTAAATATTATATTAAAAACAAATTTGCAATGATTAGCTATTAGAGTTTTGTGTATGTCTGTATTTTTTTGCAATAAATATATTGAAGTCTTTACAATATCTTTGGGCGCCCTCGGTGCCCCAGCACGCTCAGTGCCCAAATTCAAGTTATAGCCACTAATCATGGCAATTAACGTGGATGCCTATAGTGGTGCCCGAACTTCAAAGGCGTCAAAATAGCAGGCTGCAGTGAAGGCGGCACGGATATCAGCTGGGATTGCAGGGGGTCGGTTAGGGTTAGGCATCAGTTGGGGGGTCTGTTAGGGTTTGGGATCGGTTGGTGGGGAGTTGGTTAGGCTTCGGTTGGAGGGGTTTGGTTAGGGTTAGGCATTGATAGAGGTAGGCTTCAAGTGTGAATGGGGTCTGCTTAGGTGTTAGTAAAATATTGGTGAGTATTATCAATATTTTACTATTGTAGTTACATAGAGCCTAGTACAAGAATGTCAGTAATTTTCCTGGCAGCTCTTTTTGGCACCCAAATTACTGCAGCGCGCTTTTTACGTGTATGCATTTGGAACTGTTCAATTTAGTATGTTCAATTTAGTCTAGATAATACAGTTATAACCGTCAATTTAAAAAGAAAGCAACGTTAGACAGAAACAATTTTTTTTATTTTGTGAATGAAGGAACCAAAATAAACACAGTGAGCCTAGCTCTGCAGAGGAACTAATCATTTACAACAAGTAAGTTACCGGGGAAGTAATCCCCGGTGTTTATGTCGTACGGCGCTGCTTTCGCAGCAGTACCGTAAAGGAGATCGGCGATCCCCGGCCTCTGATTGGCCGGGGATCGCCGGCATCTGATAGGCTGAAGCCTATCTGAGGCGGTACAGGACGGATCGCTGTCCTGTATCACCTATAGTGAGGAGGGGAGGGAGAGAAGGAGAGGGAGGGGGGAATAGCGCTGCGGAGGGGGGCTTTGAGGAGCCCCCCTCGCTAGGCACAAGGCAGCGGCGGCGATCAGACCCCCCCCAGCAGGACATCCCCTAGTGGGAAAAAAAGGGGGAAGTCTGATCGCCCTGCCTAAAACCTGATCTGTGCTGGGGGCTGAAGAGCCCACGCAGCACATATTATTCAAAACACCCTTGGTCCTTAAGTGGTTAAATTGCTGATACCTATTGCTGGCCTCACACTTCACAATTTGATTATACATCTTTGTGGAGTCTTACCAGCTATTGCATGATATAAACTACAACAAAAGGTTCTTATTACCTAATACTGCACAGATGTGGTAAGATTGCTAAACTATTGTGCAATCACATTGTATGGTGTGCAGGCAATGCACATAAAGTTTATCAGCATTTATGCAAATAGCGTAACTTGCGCCATACAAAAATCTATACATTACTTGTATAACATTTGTTACTGGCTGACTTGGTTAGTGTTAGTCAGCCAGTAACATATGTGATGTCATGCAAACAATGCACTTGTTGTACAATGCAAGTGCATTATGTGATAAGTAATTTGCATAAATGCTAGTAAAATGTACATGTACTAACAGCACACATAATATTTACAGCTGTTGGGCCTGAAGTACAGCACAGAGGTAATATTGTGATGTGCATGGAGAGCAGGGCTATTTTAACATTACTAACATTGGGGTGCACTACACGTTAACCCTTTAACACCACAGGACAGGGGCATTGCTAGCCTTAAAGACCAGTGGCACATGCCCCCGATCTATTCTGGGATTCCATGGATGTTCTCCAGGCAGAGTCAGCTGCGGTGCCTCAATGGCGGGCATGCTGGGAGCTGTTGTTCACAGGGCCGGGCCGAGGCATAGGCTGGAGAGGCTCTAGCCTCAGGGCGCAGTGTAGGAGGGGGCACACAATTCATTCAGCTGTCATTCCTAATTGTGTATGAAGCCGAAAGAAATAAGAAAAGGGGATACATAGCAGTGACTGCAAGCCAGATAACTAGATATTAAGGTGTTGGGGAGGTTGTGGGCCCTGTGGCCCTCTTAGTCTAATAGCAATCAGTGTGTGACGGCTGGGGTGGAAGGAATGGAGGGGCGCACTTTGGTGTCTCAGCCTTGGGTGCTGGAGGACCTTGTCCCTGCTCTGGTTGTGCATACATTGAGGGGATGATGTGCTGCCTCTTTGTGGGCATACTGGGTGCTGTGGTGCCATGCTGAGCACTGTGATGCCTTAATGGGGGCATGCAGGGAGCTGTAGTTCTTATATGAGGGCATGCTGGGAATTGTGATACCTCAATGGGAGGCCCATGGGAGGGGGTTCACTAGAAGGTCAGGGAATTCTATGGGGGAACTGCCAGATAACCTGGCAGCAGGCAAGCCTGCCCAGAAGCCAGGTAATTCTGCCTACTTATGTTTACGTGACACTGTCTATTTATATGTTTTGTTTTTTTGTATTAATGGAGAGGGGGTTTCATCCAACATTTTTCTGGGAAGGCCTACTTAGACTGCTGTTACGCTCATGTAAATTTGGCTCCACCCATGACCACACCCACATTCTTGTGCATGGACACAACCACTTTCCAGCTGGAGTGCCCAAAATTGCCCTGGATCCCCTAGGATCCTAGAAACGCCCCTGCCACAGGCATTACCAGGTTAATGCATGCATTACCACAGTATAGCCCACGGTGCTGAAGTGTTAACATGCGGTAATGACATTAGTAATGGTAAAATTGGCATGCACTCCCTGCGAACCACAACTCTACCCTTGCCTCTAATTCTAGCTTCACATTAAACAAATAAAAGCCTCCATGGAGTAAAAGTATCTTCCAGGACATTTATGTGCTTTGCTAGGACTTTACCAAACATTGCTGCAGCCTGCTTACCTCTAGATGCAGATCTCAGTCAAGCCCACCCTGTGCACAGGTGATTTTCTAGCTATTAGTGGAAGTTTTAACAAGGAAGCATCAACAAAGTGTAAAACCATCTTCATATCTGCAAAGCGGTCATTTTGCATCCCCAGCCTATGTGTTGTTACACAAACGATGACACACAAAACCATAAATAGTAGACAAAGTAGAAGCAACAATGAATATATTTTGATGCGGCATCTGTGGCAGTTTATAGTTGGGATTGGGAGGCTGCCATAATCTTGTTTTATTTCTTTGATAGCCATCATGAGATGCATGTTAGCAATGGCTGTTAATAAAGAACACAGTGTTGCTAAGATCTATCTGACCAATGGCAGTGGAAGGGTTAAAGGATTCCCAAACTTAATGTATCTTCCAAACTTTTATTAAACCTACACTTGGCCAATTGTTTCACTTGGCTCGCCTCTATCCAATAAACTTACATCCATCCTAACCTGGTCCTAACACTAACTGAAATCAGACACTATCCTCCCCTAACTTGAAAATGTTTTTAAAGTGACCTGAGCACTTGTTATATAAAAATATTTGAAATGAAGCTCGCCCTAAGGGAGGTGCGTAAATAATGTGGGCTTTTGTGGGGGCAGCATTAAGGTTAACTTACTTATGGGGCTGCTCCAAAGCCCCTTTCTCTATGAGGGCATCAATTTTATTTAGACAATTTTCTAACAAGTAAAACAGTAATTAAAATCCAGCTACTTGAACAAACGCTATATTCTTCTATCAGAAGCATGACCGTACATGTCACAGACATTGCTTATAAATGGCCAGAACCATGATTATATTGCTGATCTGGTGTGCAGATCATAATTTGAACTAAATGAAAATCTATTAGCAAGTGTGTGCCTCAGCAAGCTGGTGTTTGGATATTGTTCAATGGAAGATCTATGTGCAGACTGCACACATTGGGCCTGATTCACATAATCACAGCAATATTGCTGTGCACAGTCATTGCACGGCAGTGTTGCTTGCGAATTTCCGGCAAAGTCATTTTCACAGCAAAAATCCCGTTTTCGCTTTCGCCAAATTTTCACAAAAATTAGCTTACATTTTCACGTTTTAGCGAAATTTAAAGGGAAAGTGCCATATTTTCACCCAAATACTAAATTTCGAAAATAACTGCTATATTCGACCTGTGTTTAGCATGAACATTCAAAAATTGATAGGAAGTAATGTCTTCTCTTCCCATATTAGGTCTCCAATGATTCTTAGCTGCAGAATTGACCCAGTACTCCTATAACTACAACCAATCAGACAACAGACAGCCCCTTGAAAAGCTCTCTGACACACCAGCCTCTGTTGGGAAGAGTTAGTGGATATGATAGGCGTAGAGAGAGCTTAGCTAGCTAGTACCAGGGGCATAGCAATAGGGGGTGCAGAGGTAGCCACCGCATCAGGGCCCTTGGGCTAGAGGGGCCCGGAGGGGCCCACCCTCAACCACAGTATTAGCTCTTTAACCACTTGCCGACCACCCACAGCCGTTGGGCGGCGGCAAGGGCTGGGCCCAAACGACTGCAATACGCCCATCGCCGGCGGCGGCAACAGGCTCCTCCCCCCTCGCACAGTAACCCGCCGGCCGATCGGAAGCGCCGGCGGGTTACTAGCTACCGGATCAGGCTGCCTCCTGCCCTGGTGGTCCCAGTGATCGAGGGCAGCCACGCAGGTAAGCACCCAAGCACATTGATCTGCCCCCCCTTCCCTCTGATCGCCCACAGCACCCCTCAGACCCCCCCCTGCCCACCCCTCAGACCCCTGTTTGCACCCAATCACCCCCTAATCACCCATCAATCACTCCCTGTCACTATCTGTCAGCGCTATTTTTTTAATTTGTCCCTAAACTGCCCCCTGGGGGCTCCTGATCACCCCCCACACTCTCAGATCCTCCCCAGCCCCCCCCCCAGCCCCCCCCCCCCTGTGTACTGCATACATCTATCCTCCCCTGTAATCACCTTTCAATCACCTGTCATTCACCCGTCAATCACCACCTGTCACTGCCACCTATCAGATCAGACCCTAACCTGCCTCTTACGGGCATCTGATCACCCTCCCACACCATCAGATCGCCCGCAGACCTACCCTCAGATCCCCTCCAAATTGCATTGTTCTGCCATCTAATTACCCACTGATCACCCATCAATCACCCCCTGTCACCACCTGTCACTGCTACCCATCAGATCAGACCCCTATCTGCCCCTAGGGCACCCAATCACCCGCCCACACCCTCAGAATGACCTCAACCCCCCCCCAGACCTTCCCCCCCTGTGCACTGTTTACATCTATCCTCCCCTGTAATCACCTGTCAATCACCTGTCATTCACCCATCAATCACCCATCAATCACCACCTGTCACTGCCACCTATCAGATCAGACCCTAACGTGCCTCTTACGGGCATCTGATCACCCACCCACACCATCAGATCGCCCGCAGACCCACGCTCAGATCACCTCCAAAGTGCATTGTTTACATCTGTTCTGCCATCTAATCACCCCCTGTCACCACCTGTCACTGCTACCCATCAGATCAGACCCTAATCTGCCCCTTGGGCACCCAATCACCCACATACACCCTCAGAATGCCCTCGGACCCCAGCCCTGATCACCTCGCCAGTGCATTGCTTGCATCTATTCCCCCCTCTAATCACACCTTGAGACACCCATCAATCACCTCCTGTCACCACCTGTCACCCCCTAGCACACCTACCCATTAGATCAGGCCCTAATTTTCCCCGTGTGGGCTCCTGATCACTCGGCCAAACCTGTTATAAATCACCTTTTGCTCCGGCACCAGCAAACTCATCAGCGAGAGTTGCAAACACGACTCATCACAGCAAGCAGGAGATAGACTTTCTCAGTCATCTTCAAAGTATAAGTTGTTTATTCAGGAAACATATATACAGATACAGTTTGTCATATCCTAGCCAAGCAGATTCTCATGTGGCGTTACAGCTGCGTGATTACCTTCCTGCTGAGGGTAATCAGGTCTTCTTATGTCTATCCTATGTTACATCTAGACTAACTATGTACAGCATCCATTATACCAGATTACATAAAGGAAGGAAATAAGTAATTAGGGGTTCCAGTCAGCATATAGAGAGCATGAAAGTAGGAATCCGAGTGCGCTCTGTCAGCCCATCCGGCCCCTTAATACTGACTAGGAAAGAGTTAAATGTGACCTCATCTTAGCCATCCCCCAGACCCGACTATTGGCTTAGACCCCTCGTGGTGTCATAATACCCACCTACTCGATTAATATTCCATGACCACTTTTCACTTACTTACAAGAATGTGATATTTTGTAAATATGGCCTATGTTGATTGTTCTCGTAGTCCATTTGTCTGGGGCAGTGTAGGCCTGTGGCCTTGCTTCAGGAACATGTTCTCAGTATCTGCTTGTATCATCTGCTTCAAGCAGACACTGAGAGGCTTGTGCCTGCATCACAAGAAACTCTATTTTAAAGGTATACTCTGCGAACAAGCCTTTTACCTAAAACTCAGTCCAAATAACTGAGGCCTACTTAAATTATAACAAAGCTCTCAGATCCCCCTCAGACCCCCTTCCGATCACCTGCCCAGTGCATTGATTGCATCTATTTTCCCCTATAACCACCCCCTGAGACACCCATCAATCACCTCCTATCACCCCCCTAGCACTCCTATCCATCAGATCAGGCCCAATACAACCTGTCATCTAAGAGGCCACCCTGCTTATGACCAGTTCCACAAAATTCGCCCCCTCATAGACCACCTGTCATCAAAATTTGCAGATGCTTATACCCCTGAACAGTCATTTTGAGACATTTGGTCTCCAGACTGCTCATGGTTTTGGGCCCCTAAAATGCCAGGGCAGTATAGAAACCCCGCAAGTGACCTCATTTTAGAAAAAAAAACACCCCAAGGTATTGCGTTAGGTGTATGACGAGTTCATAGAAGATTTTATTTTTTTGTCAAAAGTTAGCGGAAATTGATTTTTATTGTATTTTTCACAAAGTGTCATTTTCCACTAACTTGTGACAAAAATTAAAATCTTCTATGAACTCATCATACACCTAATGGAATACCTTGGGGTGTTTTCTTTCTAAAATGGGGTCACTTGTCGGGTTCCTATACTGCCCTGGCATTTTAGGGGCCCTAAACCGTGAGGAGTAGTCTAGAAACCAAATGCCTCAAAATGACCTGTGAATAGGACGTTGGGCCCCTTAGCGCAGCTAGGCTGCAAAAAAGTGCCACACGTGGTATCGCCATACTCAGGAGAAGTAGTATAATGTGTTTTGGGGTGTATTTTTACATATACCCATGCTGGGTGGGAGATATCTCTGTAAATGGACAATTGTGTGTAAAAAAAAAATCAAACATTTGTCATTTACAGATATTTCTCCCACCCAGCATGGGTATATGTAAAAATACACCACAAAACACAGTATACTACTTCTTCTGAGTACGACAGTACCACATGCGTGGCACTTTTTTGCAGCCTAACTGCGCCAAGGGGCCCAAAGTCCAATGAGTACCTTTAGGATTTCACAGGTCATTTTGAGACATTTGGGTTCAAGACTACTCCTCATGGCTTAGGGCCCCTAAAATGCCAGGGCAGTATAGGAACCCCACAAGTGACTCCATTTTAGAAAGAAGACACCCCAAGGTATTCCGTTAGGTGTATGACAAGTTCATAGAAGATTTTATTTTTTGTCACAAGTTAGCAGAAATTGATTTTTATTGTTTTTTTTTTCACAAAGTGTCATTTTCCGCTAACTTGTGACAAAAAATAAAATCTTCTATGAACTCACCATACTCCTGACGGAATACCTTGGGGTGTCTTCTTTCTAAAATGGGGTCATTTGTGGTATAGTATTCCGGAGCATTTTGCTGAGTGTCATAATAAATCCCCTGAAGGTATAAGATGTTTCGCAATCGATTGTGTAAAACCCAATTGGAGGGGTGGAAACACTATTAAAACGTTATCCCAATTGGAGACACGATGGATCTATCAGTTAGATACACTTAGACCAGGGGGTCTGAATGCCCATATTGATCTTAATTGTTTTATCAAGGATGAATAATCGGTTTTATGATTAGATTTTATTTGTTTTAGTCATTTGAATATGTATTAATATGTTTTATGAATCACCATAGCTTTTGTCATATATTAAGAATCACCTGCTTTGACTTGATTGTACATATATTGTATTTCTAGGACATACAATTGTCCCTTCCTGCCTCCTGTACTGTCGGCTAATTAATGGGAATGAAGGGAGGAGGATCTATTCAATTATGTGCATCTATATAAACCCTGTTTAGTTTGTATAAAGTATCCCCTGATGAAGGCGTGAGGCCGAAATCCGGATCGGGATACAATTTTTTATATGCAATAAAGCCAAGAATCCGTCCTGTAAGTGCATTCTTATGCGCAGCGTTACCAACATTCAGCGTAGTCTGCACAATTAGTTTGTCCCCTCTGTATACCCTTATCCAGGAAGCAAGCCGACACTTGCCTGGAGAGCGGTGGAACGCAGAGTGTGACGTTACTACTGGCGGATGTGGAGAGGGAAGGACGGAGTGTCTCCGCGCGAGCTTTGAGCCCAGCTGCGCCACTGAGAGCCTCTCTCTCTCCCCCACATTCCGGAACGGATTATAGCACAAGAGAAGACGGCATCATCCTCGGTTGGGGTATTGGTGATCCAGCTTAGAGGTACTGTCACGAGTCTTTTGTAAGACGGATAATCCACTGTAGCTTAAGGGAGGCGCTGCCGTCCCTACAATGCAATCCCCGCAATTAATACTCGGCTGTACAAACATTGTGACTGTCCACATTTATGGCTCTGTATTTCGAGCGCCAGGTGCTCCTATTATACTTTGCAAATATACACTAAATGTTTTTTTTTAATCAAAGACATGTAGCACAATAAATTTGGACAAAAATGTATACAGAAATTTTACTTTATTTGAAAAATGTCAGCAAACAAAGTAAAAAAAATCATTTTTTGACAAAATTCATGACTTTTTTTTTGATGAATATAATAAAACTAAAACTCTCAGCAGCAATCAAATAGCACCAAAAGAAAGCTGTATTAGTGACAAGAAAAGGAGGTAAAATTCATTTAGATAGTAGGTTGCATGACCGAGCAATAAACCGTGAAAGCTGCAGTGGTCTGAATGGAGAAAAAGGATCTGGTCTTTAAGGGGCAAAAAGGCTGTGGTCCTTAAGTGGTTAATGGTCGTATGCTGGTAATATTCACTTCTATAGATGATTAGGATAGCAGTAATCATTAACACACTGTTTCCCATCCCTGTGGTTGTCCTTGATTTGGTTTTGGTGTGGCGTATCAATTGTTATGTATAGAGAGCTTGGGGGGCCCCAATGCAAAACTTGCACTGGGGCCCACAGCTTCCTAGCTATGCCACGACTAGCTACTGATCATTTATTTGCAGTCTACTGTGTGTTTGTGGTTTGAAAGTCTCCACAAATACAAGATACAGCAGGCTATATTGTAGTTGTATTCTAAAACAAAAGTCCTTTTTAAAGGAGAACTGTAGTGAGAGGTGTATGAAGGCTGCCATATGTATTTCAATTTAAGCAATACCAGTTGCTCGGCTGTCCTGCAGATCAATGTGGCTGCAGTAGTGTCTGAATCACACCAGAAACATGCATGCAGCTGATCTTATCAGATCTGAAAATAATGTCAGAAACACCTGATCTGCTGCATGCTTATTCCGGGTCTAGTATTAGAGGCAGAGGATTAGCAAGATAGCCAGGCATCTGGTATTGTTCCAAAGGAAATAAATATGACAGCCTCCATATTCTTCTCGCTACAGTTGTCCTTTAAAAAACTGTATTGAGAGGTATATGGAGGCTGCCATATTTATTTCCTTTTAAGCAATACCAGTTCCCTGGCTATCTTGCTGATCCTCTACCATTAATACTTTTAGCCATAGACCCTGAACAAGCATGCAGCAGATCAGGTGTTTCTGATATTTGTTTCAGATTTCTGAGAAGATTAGCTGCATGCTTGTTTCTGGTTTGATTCAAATACTGTGATTTCAGCCCTTAAAACGCGTCAAATCCAGATTTTCCCCCGGGACTTTTGGCGTCTATCTCACTCCGCCATGCCCCCCTCCAGGTGTTAGACCCCTTGAAACATCTTTTCCATCACTTTTGTGGCCAGCATAATTTTTTCTAGTTTTCCAAGTTCGCCTCCCCATTGAAGTCTATTGCGGTTCGCATAAGTGTGCGGGAACCAAACTTTTTGCAGAAGTTCGCGAACCGAAAATCAGAGGTTCGGGCCATCTCTATAAGTCATTCCCCCCCCCCTCCCGCCACTGTCAATTTATGGGATATGTACACTGCCTGCTTCTCCTGACTTATGGGGGTGATGGACTGCTTCTCCCAGACCTGACTTATGGAGGTGATGGTCACTCTGACCAAGCCGATGCTCCCCCCACTACTGTCATTTTATGGGATATGTACATTGCCTGCTTCTCCTGACTTATGGGGGTGATGGTCACTCTGACCGAGCTGCTGCTCCCCCAGCCACTGTCACTTTATGGGATATGTACTCTGCCTGCTTCTCCTGACTTAAAGGTCTTATGGTCACTCTGACCGAGCCGCTGCTCAACCCGCTACTGTCATTTTATGGGATATGTACACTGCCTGCTTCTCCTGCCTTATGGGGATGATGGTCACTCTGCTGCTCCCCTCTGCCTCTGTAATAATACTGACTGACACGTGCACTTCATGTAATAATTTTTTTTTATTTAAATCACTATGTATATTGAAGCGTTTAAAAAGAAAATAACATGAATGTATACTTTTTTTTCCTTTCGTAAATTTAAAATTTATTGTCTCCAAAACTATAAGGTCTTTTTGAAATATTATCTTTTCCCCTTATACCCACCGTTCTCCTTAACATACTCTGCTAATTTGGTGATTCTAGCTTGTAAGGGGGCTTTGCAATTTACAGCAAAAATCGCGGACATTAGGCGAAAATAAATGGTAAAATATTCGGGCGAATTTTCGCTTGTCAAAGCAAAAATATTACTTATTTCGGCGAAAATTCAGCGAAAAGAATATTTGCATTTTCCGCTCATCACTGTTGCACGGCAATATTACCCTTACTATCAGCACTGTGTACCACAGTAATGCTCATTAGGAACACGTGTTACCATAGCAACAGCTGCGCTAGTCAAACACCGTGGATCACGCTAATAGCATAACTAGCAGTATACAGTGATGATAGTAAGGGTAATATTACTGTACGGTGACTGTGCATGGAAGTATTACCTTAATTTTGGGCATCAGGCCTCTTGGCCCAATTCACTATTTTTCTTACATATTCCCTTAGGAGAAATAGTACCAAAAAGTAAGTGAAAAGAGACTGTCATAATTATTTTAAGTATTTTCTTGCTTGCTGGTGGCTTGAAAGGCATGTTATTGATGAGGTGTAAAAATATCACCTCGGAGAAAATTTGAATTGAATAAGGGCCATAGATTTACTGAATTTAGAATTCTTTAACCAAATCCCGACCACCTAACGCACGATTGCGAGTGGGAGAGTGACTCTCTCGTTCCTCCATGATGCATATGTGCCTCATCTTGTGAGGAACGAGATCACTACGCGCAGGGGACCCAAGCCATCAGCCTGCCACCCACCGTTCCACGCTGGCAGGCTGTTTATTTAGGTATTTATTAATGTAAATATTTATATAGTACTGACATCTTATGCAGCGCTGCACAGAGTTTATTCTTGTCACTTAACTGTCTCTCGGAGGGGCTCACAATCTAATCCCTACCATAGGCATATGTCTATGTATGTATAGTGTAGTGTATGTATCGTAGTCTAGAGCCAATTTGGGCAGGGGGGAGGGGAACAAAAAAAAGTAGTTTTTTTTCAAAAATATAGGTCTTTTTTAATTCATAAAAAAAAAATTGCAGCAGCAATCAAATGCCACTAAAAGAAAGTGCTATTTGTGAGAAGAAAAGGGGGAATTCTTTTGGGTGCTAAGTTGTATGATCGAGCAATAAACCATTAAAGTTGTGGAGTGTTGAATTGTAAAAAATGGCCTGGTCACTAGAGTGGTATAAACCTCTAGGGCTCAAGAGGTTAAAGGAAACATCAGGGAGTTTTAAAAGAATCACTACTTACCTGGGAGAGCTCAGTGGATGACGAACACCTTGACATTGCTATGAGTTTACTGTACTGGTTACTGTAGATAAACTAAGCTCATTTTGCTTAGACTATTTACTGACCAAATTTAGATAATCTTAATGCAAATTTAATTTTTGTGTTTAATTATTAGTAGCAATTGATTCCACTATAGGAGTATGTGCATTTAACAGTGTAAAGAAGTGCTAAATGTTGGTGTCACTTAAAGGAAACATCAGGGAGTTTTTAAAAAAAGCTGATGTACTTACCTGTGCCTTCGTCTAGCCCCTAGAAGGCTATGTGCCCCTCGTTGCAGCTCCGCTCCAAGACGGTCTCCCAGGGTCCCCTCTGTAGCAGCCGCGGACACCGCCTGGTCAGTGGCCTCTTTGCATGCAGAAGTACTGCGCCTGTGCACAATGCTTCGGGCCACAGTTGCGCTGCTTGCACATGCACAGAGGCTGCTGACCTGGCTGGGTCAGTGGCTGCTACCGAGAGGGGACCCTAGGAGACTGGCTTGGAACAGAGCTGCAGTGAGAGACACATAGCCTTCCAGGGGCTGGAGGAAAAGGTAAGTAGATCTGATTTTTTTTTTAAACTCCCTGATGTTTCCTTTAGGTGCCACTAAAACTGCAGCACTTCTTTACACTGTTACGCTAGGTACACACGATACAATTTTCTGGCAGATTTACCTGCCAAATCGATTTTTTCCAACATATTCGATCTGAATTTTGATTGATTTTCTGTTCACTTCTATGAAAATCGATCGGAAAATGGACAGCCGAGTCTAAAATGGAGCTACAAGCTTGCTTTGACACCACCGACTGGTCGACCCTAGAGGCACCCTCCCTAGATGAATGGGCCGAAAATGTCACCTCCTACATTCGTTTCTGTGAGGAAACGTGCATCCCACCCAAGACTTTCAGGGTCTTCCCCAATAACAAGCCCTGGTTCAACGACAAGCTCTGCCGGCTTCGGAAATGCAAGGAGGAAGCGCACAGGTCTGGCTCACCCGAGGAGTACAGGGAGGCCAGGTACACCCTGAAAAGAGAGCTGCGATCAGCAAAGAGGGCTTACTCCGAGAAGGTGGGGCTCTGCCTCCAGTCTAACAACACACGGGAGGTTTGGAAGGGCCTGAGGGCGGCCACGAACTTCAAACCCATTCCTCAACTGGTGACCCCAAGTCTTCATCTGGCAGAGGAGCTCAATGAGTTCTACTGCAGGTTTGAGCGACAACCAACCCAGCTTGCAGACCGCACAGCCGCGGCCATGGTGACCCCCCTTGGGTGAATCCGGCACCCTGGCTCCTGCTGCCGTCCACGAAACTGAGGTACTCAGTGTCGTCGATCTGCCTGAGAACCTGTGCCGATCAGTTAGCCCCTGTGCTCGCCGCCTTATTCAAGCGGTCTCTATCGGATGGCACAATCCCCTCCTGTTTTAAGCGGTCTACAATTGTACCAATTCCCAAAAAAACAGGCAGCACTGAGCACAACAACTTCCGACCGGTGGCCCTAACCTCTAACATCATGAAGCTGCTGGAGCGAGTGGTCCTTGCCCACCTGAAAAGGTTCACGGACGTCCACCTTGACCCACTCCAATTTGCATATAGGGCAAACAGATCTGTGGAGGACGCCATCAATGCCAGCTTGGCATACGTCACGGAGCACCTAGACAACCCTGCCTCCTATGCTAGGCTACTGTTCCTGGACTTTAGCTCAGCATTCAACACGATCTGCCCAGACATCCTGCTCACAAACCTGACGCAGCTTGGGGTGGACCCAACCCTACGGGCATGGATCAAGCACTTCCTGACGAACAGAACTCAACAGGTGAGGCTGGGAAACTGCTACTCCAGCGTAAGAATCACCAACACTGGGGCTCCACAAGGCTGTGTACTTTCACTGCTATTGTTCTCCCTCTATACCAACCATTGCATATCATCCGCGGACTCTGTGAAGGTCATCAAATTTGCAGACGATACCACTATCATTGGCCTTATTGGCAGCAACGGGGAGCACAAATACCGCAGTGAAGTCGAGAGAATCTGCAACTGGTGTGAAGACAACAACCTTGTACTAAACACAGCAAAGACGGTTGAACTAGTCGTAGATTTCAGAAGGAACCCTTCCCCACTCCCACCTGTCCTCATTGGGGGAACTGAGGTCTCAAGGGTGTCATCGGTACGGTTCCTCGGCACAACTCTCACGAATGACCTGGTCCCCACTGCCCGGGTCTCTGTCGTTGTCCTTATCACCACTGTATCATCACTACCCATCCACTATCAGTAGCAGCTCTATTGGACTAACTGTTGCCTCGGGACTGTTTTCACCTGAAAGCCATATCTATATCACTACTGCATTTCTGTACTTCATTGTTAACTGTATGTGTTGTGAAATTGTCCTCTGTCCTCTTACACTATGTCTATGCCATGTGAACCGCAATCAATTCCGAGTATAGCTCTGCTGTACTTGACGAAATAAAGTGATTCTGATTCTGAAAATCGATTAAAAATAAGATCGGGTATGTTAAAAATATCAATCTGGCAGGTAAATCTGCTTGGACGTTTGCTGTATACGCGGGGATACAGTGAAGTCCTTCTGATCCTGAGCTTGGATTCTGACATCACCATGTTGGTGACTGGTAGTATTCCTTCTTGCCTTGTTCCTGAGGACGTAACTAAAGCAGCGGTTGCCATTAGTTACGCTCCTACCTGTTAGTCTTGTCTATGTCAGTGTGAATGTTTGCCGTCGCTGGGGCAACAACTAGATTGGCAAAACATTCCGTCTGTCTGTCTGTTGTTTGTCTTGTAAATTGCTTTTACTTGTGCTTTAGCTAGTTTCTTGATAAATATATATGCAGATCTGCGATATATATTTATCCGTTAGTTGAGTCGTTTGTTATTTTTCTGAATTAATGTGTATGACCTTAGCCTGTTACCAACTACGATTTCGCCTAGTCTATTGTAGCGCAGCCATCTGATCTAACGTGTATGACCCTAGCCTGTTACCAACTACGTCTGTTGTGTATTGTATCACATAGCATCTAGCCTGATAGGTGATATTGGAAGCCCAGAGCTGCAGTTGCTCTGGGCAATCTTGCTCTCTTGTTCATTACTCCTGTGGCCACCTGTGGATCCTCTTCCATTAACCAGCTACATAGTCTTGAGCACACGCACTGACTCAGAAAGTATACCCCCCAAGCATTACAAAAACACATACAAATAAGAAGTACATTTCTCCCAGAGTAAAATGAGCCATAAATTACTTTTCTCCTATGTTGCTGTCACTTACAGTAAGTAGTAGAAATCTGACACTACCAACAGATTTTGGACTAGCCCATCTTCTCATAGGGGGGTTCTCAGGGTTTTCTTTATTTTTAAAAGCACTTAGTGAATGGCAGTTGCTCCGTCCAACTGCCAAAATAGTGTGCAGTGAGCAGGAAGGCTGGCCAGCATCTTTATGTAAATCTTTTTCAGGGAATGTCTTTATAAGAAATAAAGGCCATGCTGAGAATCCCCTATTGAGAGATGGACTAGCCCAAGACCTGTCAGTAATGTCAGATTTCTACTACCTACTGTAAGTGACAGCAACATAAGTAATTTATGGCTCATTTTACTCTGGGAGAAATGTACTTCTTATTTTAAATTTTAAGATTTTCGCTACACTTCTTCTTTAAGCAAAATGAGCTTAGCTTATCTACAGTAACCATAAACTTATAGCAATGTATTGGCCAAAGATGGTGTTCTTCATCCACAGAGCTCTGCTATATCTAGTCTCTCTGCAGTTTATGTCTGTTATCATAGAAGCAGTTGTGGAAAGCAATGTTCTAGGTGACATAATACAAAAATGCAAGGGTGGAAAGACATTAATTTTGCTGTAAAAAGGAATGCTTACAAGTAATATCAGTTGCCCAGAAAGGTAATGGTTGAAAAAATCCTCTTTAGCAAGTATTTATTTTTTTATATTTCAGCTCTGGTAAGTTCATGTGATTGTTGAACTTCTAACTCCCTTGAACACATTTTGCAATGTGCATTGCCTTGGTGCACCTTTAACCATTTAGGAAGATGTCAGTCAGGTGCATTCTGAATTTGTATATACTGTATTTATGTGCCTGTGACTCCACTCGCACCTCGTGAATGATCAATGCATACTGATACCAGGCATCGTCTGCCATACACACCACCAGGGAATAATATAGAGGTTCAGTGTTACAATGCAAGTTGTATTTCCCAGCAGCAACCTCATTCTATTTTGTATCAATTCAGATTTGTATTTAAGACTGCACTGGCTTCTGAAGTTCAGCTATTACTTTTTTCAAATGTATATATTTTGGCACTTGTGACTGTGTACAGCTGCCTGTAGAATAGGGATATGCTAAACCACATCTGGAGGTGCTCATACCTGGTCTGGATCTTTACAAGCTCCATATACTGTCTGATGAAGCGGGATGTAACCTGTGAAATGCGTTGCTATCACTCTGGAGTCTATTTGAAGAAAGATATTTTCAGTGAATAACTGATCGTGTGTCTACTTGTGGGAGGTAAGTCCACCACTACCTCCCCCTTTTAAACCGTGTTTTAACAATTTTATCCTAATCTGGCACCTCCGTTTGAACAACTGTTTATTCTGAGTGTCTACCCTTGGTGGAGTGGTGTTACCACCTTTTCTTCTACTTCTACAGGGAGTAACATTTTTAACCCAGGTGGGGTTGGGTCTAATCTCCCCACCTGCCTACTGAGTGGTTACCAGAGGTAACCCACCTTTGTGAGTATACTCGCATATATTTACTCTTATGACCAATTGGTTTGACATACTGCACTATTGGGGCTCTCGGTCTGCTTTTTTTTTTTTAATTACATATGGGCCGAGGGGGTAATTCTGACAGTGCTGACCTTCAGTTATCTACTGGGGACTTTCTCATTGGTCAACCAGTCTACATGATATTTCAAGCATCCTTTAACCTAGATTAGCCAATTGTCGTTTATCAGGAAGATGAAGAGCATCATTCTACAGCATAGTTTATACTGCACGCAACTGCAATATGGTATAGTTCTCTGATGTGTTTTAAAACAGTAATCTAGTAGTGAATCTTAACAGGAGCTAGGTCAACCTAACCTGGTTGCAATGAGAGAAGTCATAGGCAGGAGGGGTTGTGACAGTAGCAGGGAGTCCAGATGAATTCAGGGACCCACTAGGGTCCAAAAAAAAACCATTAGTAGAAAATGGGTGTTGATATTACGGAGACATCTCGGAGCTCACTCCAACCTGAATTATGCAAATTCTTTGCTTTAAAGAGAAACTCCGACCAAGAATTGAACTTTATCCCAATCAGTAGCTGATACCCACTTTTACATGAAAAATATAATGATTTTCACAAACAGACCATCAGGGGGCGCTGTATGACTGATTTTGTGCTGAAACCCCTCCCACAAGAGGCTCTGGTACCGTACGGTACTCTGGGCAAACTGCCACAATGTAACAATGACACACACAGGAAATGGCTGTTTATAGCTGTCTGTTAAAGCCAGAACAGCTACATAATCTGCCCACAGTAACAATGTCACCATGTAATACATGTCAGAATGTGAATCTGGGAGAGGAAAGATTTTACAATGAGCAAACTCTGACTAAATCATTTATACATAATTATTGTAAAAATTAAGCACCTTTTTATATTAAATTATTTTCACTGGAGTTCCTCTTTAAGAAAGAAAACTTTTGTTTTTGATATTAGGGTAGCAAGACTGCAAAGTATGAACCTTTACCATGAGTTAAGTATACAGGGGTTATCACAAAGATTAATCAATGCATTCATAGTGCCAGTCTGCACACCTTTCTCTGCAAATAGTTAGCAAGTGTTAGCACAGCACCCTGTACACAGACGTATTAAAAACCCATTTCGGGTAAATCACATTACAAATGTCAGTACTTCATTTACATTCACACCACTGACTTTTCCAAATTGATAAATGCAATTTAGAACTAGCAGATTTATATCAGCATTTTTTGGCATTTAAGTTCTCTGAGGATTTGATCAATCACAAATTGGATTATAGTCATTCCACATAAACCATTTCTCGATATTACAGTACATACCGCTGCACCGGCTCACTTCAGGCAGTATCCACAGATGTTTATAAACTGATGTAATATTGAATTCACTGGCAAAAAGAAAACAAACACAGATGTTATTTTTCCCATTTTAACTTACTGGTATTCCTGCGCCATCAATGATACATCAGTGCAATTATAACGTCTCTGATGAGTTGAAGTTTTATGTTTTATTTTGAAGCAGACATGGTTTAACCCTGACGAGTTAAAAACCTGAGATAAGTGGTCAATTTAGGCCAATCAGAATACACTGTTTGCTGCAAATGTTAAAGCTTAAAGGATCACTGTCACGAAAAATTGTAAAATTTTAAATACACGAAAACGCATTAAAAAATACATTTCCCCCAGAGTAAAATGTGCTATGAATGACTTTTCTCCTATGTTACAGTCACTTACAGTAGGTAGTGGAAATCTGACAGAACTAACAGGTTTTGGACTAGCCTATCTCCTCATGGGGATTCTCAGGGTTTTTTTCATTTTCAAAAGCACTTATTAAATGACAGTTGTTCAGTCCAACTGGCAGAATATTGTGCAGATGGGAAGGGAGGGGGATAAATGAAATCTTGAGAATCCCATATGACAAAATGAACTAGTCTAAAACCTGTCCATTCAGTCAGATTACTAATGACTACTGTAAGTGACAGCAATGTAGGACAAAAGTAATGTATAGCTCAATTTACTCTGTAAGAAACATACTTCTTATTTGTGTGTTTACTTGTAATTCCCAGCATTAGAAGGGATAATATGAAATGCTTTACGGCATTATTTATGCTTTACTGAACACCTTAGTGGACTAAATTGTTGTTTCTTTTATATTTGGCTAGAAAGTAGAAACCAGTTTTGCACACCCATTTTTAAAAGACTAAACTGCACTGAAAATGTAATTAATAAAATTGCTTATTTTTTACAATATTACTTTATAAATTATTTATTCAGATTGTCCATTGGAAAATCTTTCCTCAATCTGATTTACATTCTAAAATTTTTCGCAGGTTGCGACATCTTTAGGGCAGCTCTGCGAAATGTTTGTTTACTGAACGTTCCATAGTCATTGAAAATAACATCTGGTCTCCCAGAATGCTCTGGAAGGAGAATTCCACATAGTGAAACAACGGAGGGCAGGACTACATAGCAATAAACAGCAACATATAGCTATAAAAAGGTATTTGATGTTGATAGCAAGACGATTAACTTAAAAGGTAATAGGTATCCTGAATAATTTACTGCACTTTACTGGTGCTAATTTCCTTACTTGCAATCACGCTAGCCCTATGATAATAGAAAGTTGCACCAACATCTTGGAATAGTCCATCTCCTCTTCTAAGTTTTTGAAAAGCCTTTGCATGTTTCCATATTCTCATCATTTCCTAAACCATTTTTAAAGTCAGCGCTAAAGAAGGATACTCATTAGCTGCTTAAGATAAAGTTACATACTAGAAAAGTTCTGATTATAGTTTAGAGTAAGTAGCAACAAGAAGTTGGAGGGAAGCAGCCACTACAAAGTAGATGTGCTTGGTGCAGTTAGGGTTAGGCGCTGGTGGGGGGGGAATTTGATTTACTTAAAGAAAATCTGTAATGTATGGCAAATTCTTATATTAATAAACATACCATTATGCTCCCTGTGATCTCCTTGTCCCCTCTGCGCCTTTTCCGCCGCCCCCTCACCGTGATCCTGGCTATAAATCAACAGTTTTATAAATTGATAATAAACAAAAAAGATGGCCACAAATCCAGCAGTACTTTCAGGGGTAGAGCAGCGTCCCTGCAGGGGGTGGCCGCATTCGTGAGCCGTGCACAAGAGGAGCACAAATTGGAACATGTGCTGTATGTCCTCTCATGCTGCATGAACGTGCACAGAGCTGGCTGAAATACAAAGCTCATTCATTCTGATCTCCCAAATATTGCAGCCAGACAGTCAAAGTGAGAGAAAAGAGGCAGATGATTTTTTATACAATTCGGCCCAATTTATTTGTTATTTTGTGGAAAAAAGTCTTATTAGCACAGGATTAGAGGGGGCAACATACAGAAAGGGGCGTGCACAGGGCGTGCATAACGTGTCACCATTACAGCAGAGACAGCCCCTTTCTGTTCTCACTCAACAAGCCTTAACAAAAGGAAGAAAAGTGGGAACAGTAGAGAGAAGGGGAACTAGAAGAGGCTGCAGTAAGCCATAACACATGAGAACAGATATTGTAACATGTAGGATAGAAGAAATAAGGCTGTAAAATGTGTTACAAAGTCTCTGTAACTGGAGCTTCTTCCTGCCCCTAGCAGTCTATCAGGTCCCTTGCTATAGTTGTGCTGCCCTCCAGAGTCAGGGATCCCCCAAAAGATCCCTGACCACAGCTGTGATCACAAGCTAGGTCTGCCTGCTTGCATTCTGCACTTGCGCTGTTTAAGTCTTAAGTTTAAGTTTAAGGTTAGGCATCAGCGAGGGGTGGTTAAAGTTAGGAATCGGGGGGGGGGGGGGGGTAATTAGGGTTAGGCATTGGTAGAATCTAAATCTGTGTGAGAATAGAGTTAGGTTTAACTGTAGTAAACTATATGTAAATTTACCAATATTTTACTAATGGCTATTTCCGTTGCCCAAATTTCCCAGTTGGGAAGTAGGAGGTTTGCTCAGTATGGGGCCCAGAAATGTCTAATGGTGGCCCTGGCCAGGGGTGCAGAAATAGATCCTCTAAAATTATGTGAGTGGAGGTGGTCAATCGAGAAATGCTGTTCAAATACAGCCTCTACTGTCTCTCTATAAATATTGGTACCCTTTAAATACAAAATTAGATTTAGTATTCATAGTAGCCAATGCAACTTAGATTTAGTAGTAGCCAATGTTTTCTTTAAATGTTTGTGATTCTGAAGGCATCTCTGCTATATGTGGTTATGAATAATATTGCACTTCAGCTCTGACTCCTTTTCCCTTTGAGGAAATTAACTCTGGGTATGTTTTTGTTTTTTTGTCTGTTTTTTAAAGTAAAGCTAAAATTTGAATAGCGTGTCATTTCAAAGGTGGTACCATTAACAAGTACACTATTCTGGTTTTGAACTTTCTCGTGAATTAACAATCTGTGGAGTATTCTCTGTATGACGGACTTGGTGATGTTCTCAGTCAATTACTCCCTCTAGTGAGAAGATTACTAGTGGTTCAGGGAATAAATGTTTCTATATTATGCTATGTGGATCAATTCTCTTTTCCTCGGATATGCTGACCAGAACATCCCCATGGAATTGCAAACATTGGAGACGTCTTTCAGCATTGAGTGTTACCACATAATGTGGAAATAAGGACTGATATGAAAGAGATTTATTCTGTTTGTGCCACGTCTTTGCAAACCATTGAGAGGTGAATTGATGATTCAGAATGATTCATGATAGCTTATACCGGTACAGCATTGAGTCCTTTTTTGTGATTGCAAAGGATAAACAATGTTGGGCTTACTTCCTGTAAAAGCTTCATACAATCTGTTGAACGGATGTGAACCTTTTGAAGATATGAATGGAGACTCTTAGATAGGATAACCGTGACGTAGGAAATGGATTTTTTTTTCACAATACCAAAAGTTCCTGTAGAAAACACAAGTTATAAGTTATTAATTAACTGCGCATAGAGTTTTATTGTGAGCTTTAAAGTGAACCTAAAGCCTAGAAAAAAAATGAGATGAACTCACCTGGGGCTTCCCTCAGCCCCCTGCAGCCGATTGGTGCCCTCGCAGCTCCGCTCTGACGCTCCAGGACCCACCAGCGAACACTTCCGGTTTGGTCGTCACCGGCCGACAGGCATGGGAACGCGAGTGATTGTTCGCGTTCCCAGCCTGTATATCGCCCCCTATGCTGCTATTACGGCCTAGGGGGCGATATACAGGCTGGGAACGCGAACAATCACTCGCGTTCCCATGCCTGTCGGCCGGTGACGGCGAAAACGGAAGTCGTCGCCGGCGGGTCCAGAAGCATCGGACCGGAGCTGTGAGGGCACCGATCGGCTGCAGGGGGCTGAGGGAAGCCCCAGGTGAGTTAATCTCACTTTTTTTTCTAGGCTTTAGGTTCACTTTAAAACATGCTGTAGAAGCTCATATTAAATCCACAAACTTGTTTTTAAATAACTTTTTCAGAGTACCCAGATTAGACACATGCATGTTGCCCATATGCAATTATCTTTTTCTCCTGCATTTTCTACTAGTAGATAACTTTTTATCTTCTGTTTAAAATGGCCTTTAAGCACTCTGCAATTGAAAAAGTACTAAAAAGTAGGCGAAAAGTACTTTCAAAATGTACTTTCAAAATTATTCTGACAAATTAATTTCTTACTTGCTGGTGGCTTAAAAGGCATTTTACTGATAAGGAGTAAAAATATCACCTAGAAGAAAACTCTATCTCTAGTTATCAGTCTGAGTATACATTTTGGTAACCATATGTAGCAGCAATGTCCCACTGGATAGCATCAGACATTGTCGTATTTCACATGCAAATTTTCGTGTTTGGAATTCCACTTAAATGTTTGCTTTTAAATTTAATCTCTAAAAAAAGTATGCAAGGTTAGCAGGACTTTTAGATTTTCTTGCTTGTGACAGTATGAATTGCAGGAGCTGTCACTCCCATGTACATTACTACCTTTTTGATTCAGTGTTTTACCCAGTGGGTAATCAGAACATTATGCACTCCTTTGGTGAGATAGAATCCCACCTACAGATGACTTCATACTAATGCATTACTCACTAAAGATGTTAGACTACTGTGACGGCTGCTATTCTGAAATTTTTTGATGGGCTGACAGGTTAGTTCAAATTGTCTTTTGCTCAATCCACTGTATGTACCTGTAGGGAAAATATTAACCTGAGAAGTTACTTTCAGAAGAAGTAATAACTTTTTTTAGGATTTGCCCTCGAATATTGTAAATGAAATGATACTTGGTCTGATTTTATAGCCAGTTACATGAACTAACAAAGTGTTGTATAATTAAATTATTATTTAAAACCTTAGTTTAGCCTCCCAATTTCTAAGGCACATGATAGTAAATTTGCATTAATTAGTAGTGCACAGTTTTACTTTGATATGTTCCCCTGTACTTTTTTGCTAATAAATATGCTCGCCTCTTCATGTTTGCCATAACAGTGTGTCTCAAGGATGGGCATGTCAGAGGTACATGTCAATTACTAAGACTGTGCAGATGTGGAAAATAAGCTGTTTATGGTATGTGAAGTCTATTTTACATGGGATTACAACATTGCAGCTAAGCTGAATGTACTGAAAACTAGTGCAAAACAGAATAAAGATATCAGACCAGAAATGTAATACAACTTAAGCTTACTAACAGTTTTGAAAATTCTTAGCTGTCATTTTTTTGAACATTCCCACCAAACGTGCCAAATATTGGGTTTCGCTGTGTAAACTATGTAAACGTGGGACTGGAAACACCTAAAATTATCATCCAGAGCACTGATCATCAATGTTTGCAGGGTGAAAATAACTTTATTAAACAATCACTGCACAGGCGTCTAATATCACGTGCAATCTCCCGCACAGATGCACAGAGGACGTGCTGCACAGGACTTTTTGCCCTTGTTGCCGTTGCATTTGACGGCGGGGCCATCTACTATAAATCAACCAGTGCGGCCGTGAGTGAGATTAAGCGATACATTAACCACAGGGCGAGACGCCACCCGGAGATAAGAATATAGGTCTCTGCATCTAGCCGTTGATGTGAACCAAGCAAATCCACAGAGATAAGACTACTTATAAGGTGAGACCG
Organism: Hyperolius riggenbachi; assembly: GCF_040937935.1. NCBI lineage: Eukaryota > Metazoa > Chordata > Amphibia > Anura > Hyperoliidae > Hyperolius > Hyperolius riggenbachi. The sequence goes on from NC_090649.1 coordinate 243,111,661, forward strand.
TTTCTTGTTTTTTTCTACTACAATTGCACTCTTGGCAAACTAGATGGGGACATTAGACGCCTGTGCAGCAATTGTTTAATGAAGTTATTTTCACCCTGCAAATATTGATGATCAGTGCCTAGGGACTTATGGTCAAACTATCAGTCGATATATAATATTCAATCAATTTCTGATTATGCAATATATCAAGAAGGGGAACAGTGATTCAGTATAGTCATTGGGATATACATCTCTTGAATGATTTTTTTCTGATCTTTTTAATGGAATCTATGGATATTTGCTACCAATAGAGACTAAGGGCCATATTCTATTTCTGAACTCGCCAGCACTAAGCACTGGCAAGTTCTTAACTTAGGCGATGGGGGCATCACCTAATCTTACTAAACTTTAGACCCCCCCAGGCGGAATAGAACTCGCTTGGGCGATATAATCGCCCAGCGAGTTCTGAACACGGTATCCAATGCGATGCTTCCCAGCAGACATGAGCGTTAGCTTAGACCTGCAAAAAGCAGGTCTAAACCAGCTAACGCACGTCGTCGCCGCAGCATCTGGGGGTCTCCTTTAATAAGGAGACCCCCAGAGCTCCCCATCGGGTCGCCGCACAATTTAAAAGCCCCCGTGCAGCTCTGCAAAGGCTCCCCTGTCATTATACGTACCGCCGCCGATCACCCGACGGCCGACGCCTCTCGCCACAAAATCCATCGCGTAATTACAGTGTATCTAACACTGTAATTACTGTCCGCATAGGAGCCCGGGCTAAGCATCTTTGAATCTGCAGCCGGGCTCCCCATTGGTCCGCTGTCTGAGCCATTTTATTGGTTCAGACAGCGGACCAATGGGGAGCCCGGCTGCAGATTCAAAGATGCTTAGCCCGGGCTCCTATGCGGACAGTAATTACAGTGTTAGATACACTGTAATTACGTGATGGATTTTGCGGCGAGAGGCGTCGGGTGATCGGCGGCGGTACATATAATGACAGGGGAGTATTTGCAGAGCTGCGCGGGGGCTTCTAAATTGTGCGGCGACCCGACGGGGAGCTCTGGGGGTCTCCTTATTAAAGGAGACCCCCAGATGCTGCGGCGGAAGATGGCGGCAATGTTTAGCGGGCGAGTGCGCATGTGTGGGGAGTGAGGCCGTGGTGCTGATGGACAGCACCACAGCGTAAACCTCACTCCCCATCGCTCGGTAAAAGGGAGCATCACTCAGGCTTTCGCCTGAGTAATGCTCCCTAACGATCGGCCATCGCGCGAAGGATATGGGCAATAGGATTTACCGGTAATCCTCGCGCGATGGCAAGGTGATAAGTAGCTCGCATCTGCAAGCTACTTATCACCTTGAATAGGATATGGCCCTATGTCTGTAGGCCTCAGACAGGGTTAATATGGTGATTAATTTATCGCCAATTACACTATGCAGTGCGCACTGTAAGGACATTGCCTGGTTCACCCTATTTAGGGATATTTATATTATTATGTGGATTTTATATAGTCAAAGAATAAAAGGTATATTTTAACTAGCAGCCCATGTTGTAATTGTATTTATGTAGTGAGCTTGAAATACATCCCAGTAGTGTTGTTGAAACAATTTAGCTTTATGGGTTATTCAAGTTGGGTCAGTGTACCCTTCCTGTTATGCTTTTGTAGTCACCAGAATATGAAGATTTTATTTTGGGGACTGACCTTTTTGCTTTTTTGAAACTGAAGCATGGAGTAACGATGTTTCAGGCATTCCCACAAGTAAAAGCCGATAAACAGCAAAATGAGAAGCAATGATGTTGAACAATCTGGATTGGTCTGTAGCAATCTGTATTCCAGAAAGGAAGAGTTTAACTGAGAATGAATTGCCTCACTCTTTCTTTACAAGTCTACTGAACTGCACTAAAGATGAATTGTGCAACAAGTAAATTAAAGTATATGTATTGCTGATGGGGAAAAGGAACATATTGCAAAACAACAGGGAATAACATCACTAGGATATTATTTTCAAGAATGTGTACTGCCTTGTCAGCAACTTTTGAGCATGTGGTGCACTGGAATTTAAGTAGCTGTAGTTTTAGAGGAGGTAGCCTTTTACCAGGAGTAGAGGGACTTCTTACATCACAACCTCATCCCTTAGTAGACCAGAATGGACGGTTATGTGACAAGATGTATCAGAAATCTATTAATGTTGAGCATGTGTTTTGAGTTTGTCTGGGATCCAGGTTCAGAATTTGGCTGTTTGAAAAGGAGATGCAGTACTTGGAAGTGTACCAGAGACGTAATAAACGAAACGTTTTATACATATCTGGGGCTTCCTCTAGCCCCCTCCACACCGATCGCTCCCACGTTGCCGTAGAGATACGTAGAGAGCGTACTTCTCTTGCGTCAGACTGACTGAGACTGACAGAAGAACCCGGTACTGGCAACAGAGAAGGCTGAGGAAAGGGGCGTGGGAGTGATCGGTGCGGAGGGGGATGGAGGAAGCCCCAGGTATGTATAAAACTTTTAGTTTATTACGTCTCTGGTTTCGTTTAAGTGCCAATGTGATGCAGTAGTCTGATTGGGACTCGAAGGCCAAGAGTGTTTCAGAGGATTTCTCTCCAGCTAAATTAAGAGGTAGGCAGAAGATCCGAGATTGTAGTAAGACTGCTGAACGCATGGTAAGAGGGGTTACAGTAAGGCAATGGAGTCTGATGTTGTTACCAGGTAGGGTGACAGAAATTGCAGCAATAAAATTGTGAATAGTAGAAAGCAACCTAAAGGTTTTATTTTGACGTGATGGTAAACAGAAACACAATTTGCTAACAGAACAGAGGCACTTGAAATATTACAGAGAGGGGATCTACCAAAATCCACATGAGATGGGTGCAGTATTGTAAAGTCAATATGATTGTGTTTTGCCATATCGTGTTGAACTGAATACAATCTTTTATTTATGTATGACTGCTGTTTTACTGAACAAAGCAAGATTCTTAAGCTGGCCACTAACGGTCCAATTTCTAGCGAAAAATCGTTTGAGCGATCAGAAATTCTGATCGGATTGGTTGTAAATAATCTCCATTGGTGGACACAATCGATTATGAACGAGTGAAAAAAATGTCGCCCGAATGAATTTTCGTTGAACAAAAATTTGGATTTTCTTGATGGTCGCGATAGGAAGCAAAGATTGGTTAGTTGATGGTGTAGTGAACGATTTTTCGTCCGATCAGAATTTCTGATCGCTCGAACGATTTTTCGCTAGAAATTGGACAGTTAGTGGCCACCTTTACTCTATTTTTACCTTTTTGGACTCTTATAAGTCAGCTCTGTACTTTTGGGGAAAAAAGTGTAGCTATACTTTAAAAATCCTTGCAGACTCGGAGATCAAAAGACTCGGCATGATCTCAAACCTTTAAGTGAGGGTAATTACTGCTAAAAACTAGAGGGAATTGCATGTCTACATAATGTATGTAGTCCTTGGCTGAACGGGAATATCAGTTGAAAATAACATAGGAAGATCATCATGCAACATAAGTGGCCTAGTACAGATGGGCATTATAATCTGGTCCTCTACAAACTGCTGTAGCAATGTAATGTGTGACAGAAAGTGTTATGTGCTAGGCTCTGCCTCAACCAGTTTAGAGGGGTCTCAGTCTGAGATGCTAGGCTCTACTACGGCTCATTGGAGATTTTGCTTTCTTTATATGACTGAAGAAGTGGTAACCTAGTCCAAAGTAATGCATTGCAATCAGTTTTGTTAATGTGAAATCAATAAAATAGAGTTCTTAAACTCACCATTTTCCCCCATGAGGAGATAAGCTTACCTTTGCCTTCTCTATTTTGAAACTGATAATTTTATTTCACTTTGCTGCCTCTGAACCATGTATATGTTTTGCTTTTGTCAGCTATTCAATTGTTGCTTGATGAGGTTGCTGTTTTGTTTGCTGTAACACATTTCACTTGAAGTATATGCATGATTCACAATTAACAATCTGCAAACATTTACACTATATTTGTGTCTAGACTGTGCTGAATGTGTTGCTATATTTGATGATATGTGCAAAAACAAGATTCAGGTAGTGGCATCCAAAATAACACCTGAATAAATGCATTCTGTTGCAGAGAGTGGAGGGGGTGGGAGCATTCTACTGCTACACTAGAATAGAATAGCTACAATAGTATGGAATAACAAAAATAACAGAAAAAAGTATTTTCTACAAAACCTATTTCGCGATTCAACAAAGGCCATGCTGACAATAAGTCACCAAGGATTTCCTTTATAATATCCATGTCATGGAACTCAGAAGTTATTACCAGCATTACAACAGTAAATATCAAGTAGAGTTTATGACCTTTATTTTCTATGGAAACCTGCTTCACATATAAATCCCATTTACCTTGACTCTGTGATTGTGTTGTGAGTACCCATGCAAGAAAACATTGCATGCAACAGCTGCTCACACCTGCTGTAGTGTGACGATTATTTTAACACAGTGCAAAGACTTTTAAATACTTTAAAAATTGAATTTAGTTAGCTAAGGAGCCATTAATGCAAGTCTTCTTAACTGAGCTGCAAAAGGATTACAATTATTTATATCAAATTTGGTTAAAAAGCTTATTCCAAGCAGCAATTTATAGTGGTATTTGGGTTGAGTTCCTTTGGGTGTAAAGCTATGAAGAAGTAAATATTGGAACTCTCCTGTCCTGATAGAGAAGGTTATGTAATTGTTAGGGTTTGGGAGGTCAACAAAAGTTAAAGGGCACTACTGGAAAGAGGTCAGTTTTGGGTTAGAATATTATTAGTAATAGTACTGGTAGTAAATTACTAAGTTATATAAATACTAAGTACAGCCATAAGAGAAGATCATGCTTAACCACTGCAGCCTTCAGTCGTTTTCACTTTTATGCATCCGAGCAATGTTCACCTCCCATTCATTAGCCTATAACTTTATCACTACTTATCACAATGAACTGATCTATGTCTCGTTTTTTCCACCACCAATTAGGCTTTCTTTGGGGGGTACATTTTGCTAAGAGCCACTTTACTGTAAATGCATTTTAACAGGAAGAATGAGGAAAAAACGGAAAAAATGCATTATTTCTCGGTTTTCGGCCATTATAGTTTTAAAATAATACATGCCTCCACAATTAAAACTCACGTATTGTATGTGCCCATTTCTCCTGGTTATTACACCATTTAAATTATGTCCCTATCACAATGTATGGCAACAATATTTTACTTGGAAATAAAAGTGCATTTTTTCCGTTTTGCATCCATCAATATTTACAAGCTTATAATTAAAAAAATATATAAATATTTCATGTTTACATAGATATTTAAAAAGTTTAGACCCTTAGGTAAATATTTATGTGTTTTTTTTTTATTGTAATGTTTTGTTTTTTTTATTGTTAAACATTTTATGTGGGTATTTTTGGGAGGGTGGGATGCAAATCAATTTTTTTAGGACATACTGGTCTATTTTTTAATTTTTTTTTGCATTTTCATGCAGTTAGCTTTTTGGCCACAAGATGGCAGCCATGAGTTTGTTTACAATGACGTCACTCTAAGCATAACACGGACACTTAGAGTGACGTCGGGGGAAATAGGAACAGAAAAACCTCAGCTTCCGTGTGAAGCTGACGGTTTTTCTCGGGGGGAGAGCAATCAGTGATCGGGCACCATAGCCTGATTCACTGATTGCCTGGCTAGCGAACCGCGGGCCGAGAGTGCGCGTAGCTAGTACGTCCAGGAGGCCAAAGTAGTTAAATTTGCTTACAATCTTAAATGTGGATAAATATTGCATTCAACAAATTGGTAAAATGGGATGTTTCTAGTAAATAAGTTTTAGAACAGGGGAGAAAAGGGCTTATAGGATTTTTTATCATGGCCATGCTCCACTTCATTAGAGATGGCTTGAAGCTCCAATTTTTGGTTCGTGAACCTCGAACGCGAACTTCCGCAAAAGTTTGCGAACCGGCGAACTTCGCGAACTGCAATAGACTTCAATGGGCACGCGAACTTTCAAAACTACAAACGCTAATTCTGGCCACAAAAGTGATGGAAAAGATGTTTCAAGGGGTCTGACACCTGGAGGGGGGGGCATGGCGGAGTGGGATACACGCCAAAAGTCCCAGGGAAAATTAAGGATTTGACACACAGCAGGGTTTTAAGGGCAGAAATCACCTTGCATTACTAAATTGGAGGCATAAAGTGCTTGAAAACATCTTGCGTGTGTATACATCAATCAGGTAGTGTAACTAGGGTACTGCTTCACACTGAAAGACCAACGCACCGCAAACAGCTGTTTGTGTAGTGATGGCCATGCTGGACTGGTGCACATGATGGCGAGAGTGCAGACGATGGCGGTTTTCAAGCCCATATGGTCGGACTGAGGTAGCACAATGACAGAACAACAGTGACTGTCCAGCTGATCGAATTTGGTCTGTCCACAATGAAGCAACGACCTTATTATCTTGGGTCAGGTGTGCCCCCCCAACACACTCATATAGCCGGTCATTGCTTCATTGTGATACGCAAGCCCCTTCACCATGGCAAGGTAACGATCATGAAGGGGAATTGACACATGCACATGCCTTTTGTTTTGTTGTTACAGCCGCAGGGCAGCCAGAAAAATTAGGCAGGCATGTACACGCACCAGAAAAAAATATTGTTTGGCCTTAAAAATTCAGGAATCCACCTGGAGTCCTGGACCCTGTTGGTGGTGGTGGCGGAGAAGGCAGTCAAGCGGTCTGCAGGCAGAGATGCTGTGTGGGGGGACTGACTTAGTCTTGGGGCAGGCAGCAGTGGCCGGCAGGCAGGCAGGCAGGCAGGCAGAGATGCTGTTTGGGAACTGACTTAGTCTTCAGGCAGGCAGTAGCCCTCCGGGATCCATGCCTAATTTATTTTGATAAAGGTGAGGTACTGAACACTTTTTTGACCTAGGCGACTCTCACTGACAATGCCTCCAGCTGTGCTGAAGGTCCTTTCTGACAGGATGCTTGAGGCAGGGCAAGCCAGAAGTTGGATGGCAAATTGTGACAGTCCTGGACACAGGTCAAGCCTGTGCACCAAGTAGTCCAGGGGTTCATTTATTCAGTTGTGCTGTGACATCACCCTTAAAGGCACTGTAAAGCATACTTGCCAGCTTGTTGTGCAAGTGCTGCATCCTTTCTGCCTTCTGGAAATTTGGTAACATCTCCGCCACTCTGTGCTTATACCGAGGGTCTAGTAGCGTTGCCACCCAGTGCAGGTCATTACCCTTGAGTTTTTTATACGGGTGTCGCTCAACAGGCTGGACAGTATGAAAGACCCCATCTGCACAAAGTTGGATGCCGACCTACTATCCATCTCCTCTTGCTCTTCCTCAGTTATGTCAGGTAAGTTCTCCCCCTCCCCCCCAGCCACGAGCAATACTACGGGAAAGTTGAGCAGCACAAGCCCCCTGCGATGCCTGCTGCGGTTGTTGTTCTGCCTCCTCCTCAAAAAAAACACCTTCCTCATCTGACTCCTCTTCCCCAGATGACTCCTCCTCCTCCCCCCTCCTCTGTGCTGCCGCAGTGTTGATGACAAATCTTGTTCTGGTTGTGATGGTTCCCACAACTCTTCTTCCTCTTCCTGTTCACTCTGCTCTACAGCTTGATCCACCACTCTGCGCATGGCATGCTCCAGGAAGAAAGCATATTGGATCAAGTCGCTGATAGCGCCTTCACTGCAACTCACCAGGTTTGTCACCTGCTCAAATGGACGCATGAGCCTGCAGGCATTAGGCGTGAGTGTCCAGTACCTCGGCAAGAAAATCCCCAGCTCCCCAGAGCCTGACCTTTGACTGTAGCTGTACAGATACTCGTTGGCGGCTTTCTCCTGTTGTAGCAGGCGGTCAAACATGAAGAGCATTGAATTCCAGCGAGTTGGGCTATCGCAAATCAAGCGCCTTACTGGCAAGTTATTTCTCTGCTGAATATCGGCCAAGCGCGCCATGCCATGTAGGAACCCCTGAAATGCCCACACACCTTCCTAGACTGCTTCAGGACTTACTGTAAGCCTGGGTACTTATACACAAATCTTTGGATTATTAGATTCAGCACATGTGCCATGCAAGGTACATGTGACAACTTTCCCAAAATCAAAGCTGACAAGAAATTGCTGCCGTTGTCACACACCACGTTGCCGATCTCCAGGTGGTGCGGGGTCAGCTACTGATCCAACTGTTTGTTAAGAGCAGCCAGGAGAGTTGCTCCAGTGTGACTCTCGGCTTTGAGGCAAGACATGTCCAAAATGGCATGACACCGTCGTACCTGGCATGCAGCATAGGCCCTGGGGAGCTGGGGGTGTGTAGCTGGATAAGAGATTGCAGCAAAAGTAGAGTTGCACTGCCACTCAGCCAAAGAGGAGGAGGGTGACAGTGAAGAGGATGTAGGAGGAGAAGGAGAGGAGGTGGCAGCAGGCCTGCCTGTAAGCTGTAGAGGTGTCACAACTAGGTCCGCTGCACAGCCACGTACTCCCTGCTTGCCAGCGGTCACCAGGTTGACCCAATGTGCTGTATAAGTAATGTACCTGCCCTGACCATGCTTTGCAGACCAGGCATCCATGGTCAGATGAACCCTTGACCCAACACTGTGTGCCAGAGAATGACACCACTTTCCTTTCAACATCACAGTAAAGTTTGGGTATCACCTTTTTTGAGAAATAATTGCGGCCTGGTATCTTCCACTACAGTGTCCCAATCACCACAAATTTTTGGAAGGCCTCAGAGCCTCAGAGTCCACCAGCTGGTATGGTAACAGCTGGCAAGCTAGCAGTTCCGCCAAGCCAGCTGTCAAATGGCGGGCAAGGGGATGACTGGCAGACATTGGCTTCTTCCGCTCAAAGATGTCTTTCACGGGCACCTGGCTGCTGTGGACAGAGGAGCAGGAACCGCTCAAGGTGAGAGGCGGAGTGGAGCAGAGTGGCTGTGAAGGTGCAAGGGATAAAGCGGCTGAAGATGCTGCACCTGAAGGAGGAAGAGGAGGCAGAGGGTGGCTTTGCTTTTGTATGCTGCTTTTCCTCAGGTGGTCATCCCATTGCCGTTTTTGCTTTTTCATCATGTGCCTTTGTAAGGCAGTTGTCCCTACGTGGGTGTTGGTCTACGGCTCAATTTTTGGTGGCAGAGTACAGATGGCATTGCTGTCATCTGAGGCAGACACACAAAAAAATATCCACATCACTGAGCCCTGGAATGATGGCACTGTGGTGGCGGCAGCAGTTGACCTAGAAGGGCATGTTGGCTGGCTGTCTATAGGTGGCGATACATATTGCCGGACACTGCCACAAGCTGTTTCTGATGACGAGCTCCCCTTGCTTCTTTCAGCAACTCATCTCCTCCTACTCCTCTCTGACCCCCCCTCTGAATTGTCCCCCTGTTCATCTCCTCTATTGGGAACCCATGTGACATCCATGCAGTATCATCATAATCGTCATCATAATCATCCTCCACAGCTTCGCTTGTATCAGACACCTCAAACTGCACCAACAGACATCCTCACACCTTACGTCCATAGTGACGCCTAACTCAGACATATGAGGTGGTGTAACTTGTTTAGCGCCATCATCTTATTGTAACAATAATGGCTGTGAATCAGTTAATTCCCCACCAAATAACTCCTGCAAAGTGTCAAATGGAGCAAATGTGGTGCTAGTAGTAGTGCTGGTGGCTGCGGAAGATTAGGTGTTCTGTGTTAAATAGTCAACTACATCCTGACAATCTTGGGAGATGATGGCACGTGCCTTGTGAACACTGTACTTTGGTCCAGGGCTGCAAACAATCACGTCAGCGCGACCTTGAACAGACCTGCCGGGTGGCCTGCCTCTGGGTCTGCCTCTGCCTGTTGTTTTGTCCATATTGGGGGGGATGAAGTGAAAGGTATGTGCTGATTTGACTAATACAATGTGCAGTCACACAGATGCAGTAAAAGGTATACACTGACTGCTGGTATAATACAATGCGCAGTCACACAGGTGCAGTGAAAGGTATGCACTGACTGGTATATAAAACAGTTTGCAGTCACACAGATGCAGTGAAAGGTATGCAGTGACTGCTGGTATAATGATGTGCAGTCACACAGATACAGTGAAAAGGTATGCAGTGACTGCTGGTATATAAAACAGCGTGCTGTCACACCAATGCAGTGAAAGGTATGCAGTGACTGCTGGTAGAACAATGTGCTGTCACACCAATGCAGTGAAAGGTATGCAGTGACTGCTGGTAGAACAATGTGCAGTCGCACAGGTACAGTGAAAGGTATGCAGTGACTGCTGGTAGAACAATGGGCAGCCACACAGGTGCAGTGAAAAGGTATTCAGTGACTGCTGGTATAACAATGTGCAGTCACACATGAGCAGTGAAAATTGACTGCTGGTATATAAAACAGCATGCGGTCACACAGATGCAGTGAAAGTTATGCAGTGACTGCTATATATTAAACAGCGTGCGGTCACACAGATGCAGTGAAAGTTATGCAGTGACTGGTATATAAAACAGCATGCAGTCACACAGATGCAGTGAAAGGTATGCAGTGACTGGTATTATAATACAAAGTGCAGCAGTCACACAGGTGCAGTGAAAATGGATGCACTGACTTATGGTGTATAAAACAGCGTGCAGTCACACAGATGCAGTGAAAAGTATGCAGTGACTGCTGATATAACAATGTGCAGTCACACAGGTGCAGTGAAAGGTATGCAGTGACTGCTGGTAGAACAAGGTGCAGTCACACAGGTGCAGTGAAAAGGTATGCAGTGACTGCTGGTTTAACAATGTGCAGTCACACAGGTGCAGTGAAAATGGATGCACTGACTGCTGGTATATAAAACAGTGTGCGGTCACACAGATGCAGTGAAAGGTATGCAGTAACTAGTATTATAATACAATGTGCAGCAGTCACACAGGTGCAGTGAAAATGGATGCACTGTCTGCTGGTATATAAAACAGTGTGTGGTCACACAGATGCAGTGAAAGGTATGCAGTGACTGGTATATAAAACAGCGTGCAGTCACACATGCAATGAAAGGTATGCAGTGACCGGTATATAAAACAGCGTGCAGTCACACAGATGCAGTGAAAGGTATGCAATGACTGGTATATAAAGCAGCGTGCTGTCACACAGCTGCAGTGAAAGGTATACAGTGACTGGTATTACAATACAATGTGCAGCAGTCACACTAGGCACTGAATGTGCTGAGCCTGGCACAGTATAGCAATGAGCAAGGGCCAGCTGCGACAGACAGGGCTATATATGCAGTGTCAGTGGGCCACACAAAAGAAAAAACACATCACAAGAACATTAGCTCTCAAAAGAGCTGTTTTGGGGTGCTTATCATCAACAAATATCAGCAAGGAGCAAGCTAACAGACCTTCTAACTATCACTTTCCCTATCTCTCCAATGTCTCTCCCTTCTCTCACTAATACAGCAGCACACAGAGTGAGAAAATGCCCAACGCTACTGCCTTATATAAGGAAGGGGGGGGGGGGGCTCCAGGAGGCAGTGCAGCCTGATTGGCTGCCATGTGTCTGCTGACTGTGATGTAAAGGGTCAAAGTTTAGCCCAATGATGTAGTATAGGGGGCGGGTCGAACTCGCATTGTTCACACAAACAAGTTTGCGTTTGGGCCATCTCTACTCTTCATGCAGGAGCATACTTTTATACTTTGATGGATATTGCCAGCCGACCGGAAGTGAGGATGAACAGATGTCAATGAAGAGTGACCGTGGTTATATTTCTTATGCTTTGAGGCTGTTTGTAATTGAGCATCAATCTCATCTGGTGGGCGCTTGGCACTACTGAATATAGGGTGTTATATATTATTATTGAAGGTGAAGGTGCACTACTTATATCCGAAGTTTTCTCCTAGGAGATCATTTTTCATCTTCTGTTTAAGATAACTTTTTAGCACTCTGCTACTGAAAAAGTACAAAATATAGGTAAAAATTTACTGACAAAATAATTCTGAGTATTTTCTTGCTTGTCAATGGTTTAACCTCCTTGGCGGTAACCCCGTGTGTGACACGGGGTAAGCCGCCGGAGGGTGCCGATCAGGCCCTGCTGGGCCGATTTACATAATTTTTTTTTCAAACACGCAGCTAGCACTTTGCTAGCTGCGTGTTTGGTCTGATCGCTGCCGCCCGCCGCCGATGCGCCGCTACTCGCCGCGGATACAGGCCCCCCTCTCCGCATACCCCTTGCGCAGCCTGGCCAATCGCCGCCAGGCTGCGCTATGGGGTGGATCGGGACTCCCTGTGACGTCACGACGTCCATGACGTCCATGACGTCACTCCGTTCATCGCCATGGCGACGGGGAAAGCCCTCAAGGAAATCCCGTTAAGAGAGGGATTTACTTATGGGCAAGCAGCGCCGGCGGCGATCGGAGGGGACGTGCGGACGCGGCGGGGAGGGGGGAAGCATGTAGCTAGTGCTAGGCTAGCTACATGCTAAAAAAATAAGTGAAAAAAAGTGAAAAAAACCCTCCCGCGGCTGCGCAGCCGCGGGAATTATACCGCCTGGGGGGTTAAAGTGTATTTTATTGACACGGTGTAAAAATATAACCTAGGAGAAATCTTAGGAGAAAAAGTCAATTGCATATTGGCCGTAATGTGCTGAAGATTTTAATGGTATCTGTCCATTGCTTAGAAATACATGCTATATGTTAACACCAATATTAGAATGTATTTTTTTAAATACTGCTTTTTGAAAAGTGACTGAAATCCAAATGCATGTAAGAGGTTGCAGAAGCATTTTCTGAATCCTGTTTTTGTAAGAGATGTTTAGGGCTAGTTCACAGTGCGTCAGTTGTGTTGCAGAATAATTCTGCATGTCATCTCACTGCCCATACAGTTCGATGAGCCTGTTCACAGTACTGCATTGTAACGGATCGCATTATTCTAACTTGCTGCATGCAGGCTTTGTATTAAAGCTTATGCCCAGTCTCCATTGCAGTGCACACTTATTAGAACGTGTGCATTAAAACTGACCACTGTGAATCCAGCCTTAAAATGATAAACTTGTGAGCCCCTTTGAAAAACAATAAATCATGTAAATGTAATTCTCTGCAAAGTGCTATCAATGTAATCTAATTGAAAACAAGCATTCCTGCATTAATGTTAACACAAATTATATACAGCTTGAAGTCAACTCAGAGATGGTCTAAGGACGAAGGAATGTGCAAATTAGTTTATAATCAAGACGTAGGTCTGATGCATAATTTACAGGCTTTAAACTAAATCCATATAAAAAGAAGGTAATAAAATGTAACACAATTTACTTGAGTATTTATTAAACCTACACCGTACACATTTTATCATAACCAGTCATATAAAAATTGAACATCCCCAAGGTCAATTTGCTCTATGAATTTCACCTCGCCGTGTCATAAGAGCAGCCTTAAACCAAATACAAAAATAAAACATATAGAGTGTATTGATCACCACACATACAATCCTAAACATTCTAATTCATCTTCCTTGTTCAGTCAGTCCTGGTAAGAAATTCCAAATATTTATATTTCTAAATGGGTAAATGAAATGAAACTAAAACACTTTTTGTTTAATAATCTGGCCAGTGAGGCTGGCTTTCTAATAATGAATCAATCAATTTTTTTCAATTAAAGAGCACTCTGTTCTTCAATGCACTGCTATCTAGACAGAGCCTGACCTATATTTGCGGAATTAGCTTGCTTTCAAAATATCATATCAAATAGTGCTCATCTCATCACATCAAAGGATTGTGCAGTGAAACCTGATTTATGGCAAAAGCGGCATAAGATTGAGAAGAAATATGAACACTTAACACAAGTCACGCTTTTCAAATTACACGAAGAGTAATAAATTGCTGAGTACATAATATAGATTTTTTACACATCTATGGCATGCAATGGCCCATAAAACTCAAGCATAGGAATAGGGAGATTTATAGCATTGTAATAGTTACAGGTCATAAGCAAAAGAACAAACCAATTCTTTTTGTGCTGCTATAATAACACAATGGAAATCCTGTCCAGATCAGCACAAGGATAAAGTAAAATACTGTTAAAGGGACACTTAAGCCAGAAAAAAAAAGAGTTTTACTCACCTGGGGCTTCTACCAGCCCCCTGCAGCAGTCCTGTGCCCTCGCAGCTACTCACTAATCCTCTGGTCCCCCGCTGCCAGTTAGTTTCGTTTTTGCCGACAGGCCCAACAGGACTGGCCACACGTAGCTTCCTCCTCATTCCTGACTGCAATTAGCGCTATTGCGGGCCACAACGCATACAAAAATATGCGTTGCCGCATATCTATATGTTGGTAATGCGGCAACGCGTATTCTTGTACACGCTGCGGCCCGCAATAGTGCAAATTACAGTCGGGAATGCGGAGGAAGCTACGCGTGGCCAGTCCTGTCGGCAAAAACGAAACTAGCTGGCAGCGGGGGGGGGGGGGGGGGGGGGCAGAGGATTAGTGAGTAGCTGTGAGGGCGCAGGACTGCTGCAGGGGGCTGGTGGAAGCTCCGGGTGAGTAAAACTCATTTTTTTTCTGGCTTAAGTGTCCCTTTAAGCGGTATCCTAAGTCCATAAGTAATTATTTCATTATAACTCCTCATTTCCTGCCTGCTAAAGTTTTGTTTGTAAATCATAAAATGAATGCCTTCAAGTAACTTAATTTCAAAGAGAATATGTCTGTTCTGAAGAATGTAATGTTTCTGCAGCATTTAAAGGGAACCTAAACTGAGAGGGATACGGATTTTTCCTGTTAAACAATACCGGTTGCCTGGCAGTCCTGCTGATCAGTGGCTGCAGTAGTGGCTGAATCACACCCTGAAACAAGCATGCAGCTAATTAAGTCTGACTTCAGTCAGAGCACCTGATCTGCATGCTCAGGGCAGTTTCTAGGCTAAAATGCACCCAGTGCGAGAGTGTAAAAATTGCGCCCCCCCGTGCCGGAGCCAGGTATAGGTGCCTGCAGTATAGGTTAGCTAGGTCTAGTTGCACTCAGTATAGGTAGAGGGCTATAGGTCCCCCCAATATAGGTAGCCAGGCATAGGTGCCCCAGTATAATTGCCCCCAGTATAGATTAGCCAGGTAGGTGCCTCCAGTATAGGTATCCAGTATAGTTCAGGGGCGGACTGGCCAGGGGGGCAATCTCCCCCCAGGCCACCTTTCATTCAGTGATTTAGGGTAGGTTTGGTGTCTGGTGTATTGGGGTTTGTTGTAAGGCAATGCTAGCTGATAAAAGTGCAATCAGAGGACAGGCAAGCTGGTAAATATGCACAGCATGATGCAGAGCTTGCCTGGAGGGTCCGTGTGCAAACATCTGTCTGGTCTCTCCCCATTGTTATTATGACTGCATGTGTGGATAAGGTGTTATACAAGTTAAAGTTTTTGACAGTCCCTAGAATCCAGGAGGGCTACTTTCTGACTTGTGTGAGAAACTGGCAGGGACAAGAGTCCTATTACAGGCAAGTAGCCTCTGTGTGATGTGCAGTACAGATAAGCTCTCTGCTCCATCTCAGGCTATTCTCAATTTCTCTCCACTCCTCCTCTCTCTGGGCTAGTGCACCCCAAAATCGCAATAGCAATCGCTAGCAATTTGTGAGTGTGATTTTGTGAAACAATTTTCAGAGCGTTTTTTTTAATGAATTGCTCCAAAAAATGCTACATGCAGTGTGTAGCATTTTTTGGAGCAATTCATTAAAAATAGCTCTGAAAATCGCTTCACAAAATCACACTCACAAATTGCTAGCGATTGCTATTGCGATTTTGGCGTGCACTAGCCCAGAGGAGTGGAGAGAAATTGAGAATTGCCTGAGATGGAGCAGAGAGCTTATCTGTATTGCACATCACACAGAGACTACTTGCCTATCATAGGACTCCTGTCCCTGACAGTCCCTCACACAAGTCAGAAAGCAGCCCTCCTGGAGTCTAGGGACTGTCAAAAACTTTTCAACTTGTATAACACCTTACCCACACATGCAGTCATAATAACAATGGGGAGAGACCAGACAGATGTTTGCCCACAGACCCTTCAGGCAAGCTCTGCATCATTCATGCTGTGTATATTTGCCAGCTTGCCTGTCTTCTGATTGCACTTTTATCAGCTAGCCTCAAGTTTCACATTGCCTTACAACAAACCCAAATACACCAGACACCAGACCTGCCCTAAATCACTGAATGAAAGGTGGCCTGGGGGGAGATTGCCCCCCTTCCCCCCTGGCCAGTCAGTGTAGCTGTATACAGTGCTTCCCTGAACTAATTACTTTGCAGTCCCCTGGGGAGAGGGAGGGAGAGTTCCCAGCGCCCTTTGGCTGTCTGCGCTCAGGGCTGCCGCACGGCTGCACGGCCCCTAGAAACGGGTCTGTGCATGCTTGTTCAGGGGCAGTGGCTAACAGTACTAGACACACAGGATCAGCAGGAGAGCCAGGCAACTGGTATTATTTTAAAAGGAAAAATCCATCTGCTTCTCAGTTTAGGTTCCCTTTAATAATGGGCATTATGTTGCCTGAGATGCATGTGTGGACAGAGGGGCACAGAATATAGATATATCAACATCTGTATTGTATTTAGTGATGATCATGTCCAGGAGAACTCATGGAGAAGCTCGTGAGTTGCTTGATCAGCTGATAGATTTGCAAAGCTCTGATTAGCTGTGATCACATCCTGCTTTAGCACATGATCGTTACTAGCAAATCAGAGACTTACACATCTATCATACACCTGACCAAACTGTCTTGCTCCTGGCATGTATTGTGCTGTGCCCAGATGACAGAGTTACTTGTGCTAACCAAAGCTTTTTTGTTACCAGAATGAGACTATAAATAGGTTTTCTGATTCCAGTATTTTCTTACTACCAGATTAAAAGGAGGATGATGGCTTCCAAAAACAGTTTGCGCGCAGTGTTCCGTACTTGACTCTTCCACCACAGTGGGGTATCCTCATGGAAGAGACCCTATCCACCTCAACCCATAGAATGAGCAGTTTTCAAATCCTGGATTGCATTTTCCTCTACCATTCTCGCCTCTCCTCTTAAGGTGGCCATACATCAGATGACTTAGTGACCGATTGACCATCCAATTTGATTATTATAATCGAATTGGATGAAAATAGGTGCAGCCAAGTGCATGCCCGACCAACAAAGTGACTAATTTCGGGATGGAAATTAATTGCATTGTCGATCGCGCATGCCACAAGATGTTGGGCCAAAGTTGGTTGGGTGTACGGTGGTACGGCGGCTGATTTCGGAGCGAGCAATGAAACGACTAAACCCTCACCGCTGCCGCCACAATGTATAAATGTGCCCGGTGTGTGCATTTATACATTACCTTTTCAGTGTCGGTCTCCATGCGGTAATCGTCTATCATCGCATGGAGGCTGACACACTAGCATACACACTAGCGGCCAGTGGTGCTCAGCAGAGCTCGAATATTCGAGTAGCTCGAATATTCGAGCTCTTTTCCAGCTATTCGAGCTCGGTATTCGAGCTCCGAATAGCTGTAGCTATTCGAATGGGCTATTCGCGTACACTCGAATAGCCCATTCACTATTCGAGCTATTCGAGCAAACGGCGCTATTCGAGCTCGGTACCGAGCTCGAAAAGCGTCATAGCCCAGATTGATGTCCTTAGAGCCAATCAGAGGGCTCCCAGGCCCTCTGACGGCAGCCAATCACAGAGGGGGACCCTGGCCAGCCCCTACCCTATAAATAGCGGCCGCCATGTTACGTTTCTCCGTCCTTGCCTGAGACTTGCATAGAGAGAGAGTTGCTCCTTTGTGCTTTGGCTTAGCAAGAGCTTTATTGTGGTCATTTACCTAGCGTTTTTGCTCACATACACCTCCTATACACACCTATATTGTTGTTAGTTAGTTAGACATTGTATTTTAGTTAGTAGCTTTTGTGTTACATAGAGACAGGCCAGCTGCTGCAGGCTTACAGCTTTAGGCCTCAGGGCCTGCCTGTGTGGGCAGCTGTCCTCCTGTCCTCTGTTTATTTCTCTCTATTCTATACCAGTATTTCTGCTGTCCTTTACTACTGATTGTATTAGTATTGTAGTTATATACTGTAACTGTACTAGGACACTCACTGTCACTGTTCATAGGCTACTAGCTGCTCCTGCGTGTGTGCACTCACTGTCTGTGTACACACTACACACACTCTATTTCCAAGTTCTGATAACTGATTGATTATTGTAATTGAATATTGTAATTAGTTAGTTGTACTCACTGTTACTACTTACTGTACTAGGAGTCTAGGACACTCAGTCACTGTTCATAGGCTACTAGCTCCTGCGTGTGTGCACTCACTGTCTGTGTACACACTACACACACTCTATTTCCTTCTGATAACTGATTGATTATTGTAATTAGTTAGTTGTACTTACTGTTACTACTTACTGTACTAGGAGTCTAGGACACTCAGTCACTGTTCATAGGCTACTAGCTCCTGCGTGTGTGCACTCACTGTCTGTGTACACACTACACACACTCTATTTCCTTCTGATAACTGATTGATTATTGTAATTAGTTAGTTGTACTTACTGTTACTACTTACTGTACTAGGAGTCTAGGACACTCAGTCACTGTTCATAGGCTACTAGCTCCTGCGTGTGTGCACTCACTGTCTGTGTACACACTACACACACTCTATTTCCTTCTGATAACTGATTGATTATTGTAATTAGTTAGTTGTACTTACTGTTACTACTTACTGTACTAGGAGTCTAGGACACTCAGTCACTGTTCATAGGCTACTAGCTCCTGCGTGTGTGCACTCACTGTCTGTGTACACACACTACACACACTCTATTTCCTTCTGATAACTGATTGCTTATTGTAATTAGTTAGTTGTACTTACTGTTACTACTTACTCTTACTGTACTAGGAGTCTAGGACACTCAGTCACTGTTCATAGGCTACTAGCTCCTGCGTGTGTGCACTCACTGTCTGTGTACACACACTACACACACTCTATTTCCTTCTGATAACTGATTGATTATTGTAATTAGTTAGTTGTACTTACTGTTACTACTTACTCTTACTGTACTAGGAGTCTAGGACACTCAGTCACTGTTCATAGGCTACTAGCTCCTGCGTGTGTGCACTCACTGTCTGTGTACACACTACACACACTCTATTTCCTTCTGATAACTGATTGATTATTGTAATTAGTTAGTTGTACTTACTGACTGTTACTACTTACTTACTTACTGTACTAGGGACACTCACTCAGTCACTGTTCATAGGCTAGCTCCTGCGCGTGTTTGCGCGTGCGTGCACTCACTGTCTGTAGTGTACACACACTAAATTTACTTGTGATTACTACTGATTATTGTAACTGCTAGTTGTACTTCCTGACTGTTACTACTTACTTACTGTACTAGGGACACTCACTCAGTCACCTCACCCACCAACCCACTCCATTAAAGTACCCCACTTTTCACCCGCCCTTTTAAAAAACTTTTGTCTATACGCCCAAAACATCGAAGATGTCTGGAAGTGGCAGCCAGCGCGGTTTGGGCAAGGGGAAGGGCAGCAAGGGAATCAGGAGGAGAGGGAGCAGCATTGTGGCAAGCCGCGGGCGCGGGCGCGCCACCATGCACAGTTCCGCAGCAGCAGCAGCAGCGTCAGTGGCTAACATTCCTCCCATAGCCACTGGCCGTGGACACCTTGGGCGCCGCCCAGCAGGAGCATCTGCAACTCACGCTGCAGAGACACAGCAGCAGCAGTGTGTAGCACCTGCTCCGATTTTCCTCCAGCCGGGTCGGAAACGTCCCATTGAGGAAAAGCATGCAGACACTGTGGTGCAACTCATGACGGAGGATGAGCAGCCCGCCATCAGCTCTGCATCTGAGGCCTCCACCCTCACCACCACCACCACCACCACCCCTGTTCGCAGCAGCCGCCCAGCAGGGTCTGGGGAGGAGGCCAGTTCACCGTCACTCGCCGACCTGTCATTCAGCAGTCTTTTGACCCCAGGCATCATGAGTAAATTGTCTGCTGTTGTTGGCGATCTTGAGGAGGAGATGCTGATGGGCACTTTGGGGGATGAGGGATTGGACAGCAAGACTGTGGCGACAGTCAAGCAGCCCATCCATGCATCAGGAGAGGAGTTTGGGGGGTCCTCATCCCAGCAGGACATGTTTCAGGAGGGGGAGGATGTTGATGACCCGGTGACAGACAGAGACTGGGTGCCACCACCTCCAGGGGATGTCGTCCTCAGCAGCTCTGAGGAGGAGGAGGAGGATGCTCTTGTGGGCCTTGCAAGGAGGCGCATCATTGCAAGCATTGGCAGCAGCAGTAGGCAGGTCCCACAGCCTGCTGGTGTCTCAGGCTCAGCAGCAGCAGCATCTGCCAGTACCACCACCAGCCGCACCCAAGCCCCCCAAGCCCCCCCCCCAACCACCACAGGGAGACAGGCAGCAGCGCTTCCATGCCATAGGGGGATGTTTCTGTCACCAATCTGGCGCTTTTTCACCATGCCCACGGTGTACAGCAAGTACGCCACTTGCAACCACTGTCAGCGGAAGTTGAGCAGAGGTGCAGACCCCTTAAAGTTCTGCACCAGCTCGCTCATCAACCACCTTGCTGCGAAACATTTCCACCAGCATCAGGAGTTCCAGAGGCTGAAGGCATCTGGTGCTGGCAGTGGCACCACACCCATCACTGCACAGCCTTCAGCAGCAGCAGCAACAGCAGCCACCCGCCCTCCTGATCCTCCAGCAGCACCAGCAGGAGTGCGGAAACGCACTGCTCCTCCCCCCTCTGCAACTCCTGCCGCCGACACTGAGGCCTGTTCTGGCAGCCAGTCCTCAGTGGCCTCCTCCGCTGTGTCTGCTGATTCCCGTGCCAGCAAAAGGCCACGCCAGAGCCTTTTGAGCGAGTCCTTCCAGGGGGTGGTTAGGGCTCTGCCTCCCAGCAGCCGTCGCGTGCGGCAGCTGAACGGCTTGCTGGCACGGGCCATGTGCTCCCAACTCCTGCCGTACACGCTCGTGCAGGAGGGGAGCGACATTCGTGCGCTGCTTGCTTGCGCAGCCCCAGACTGGCAGCTCCCCAGCAGACACTTTTTCTCCCGCAAGGCCATTCCTGCACTGCACCGCTTTGTGATGGCCAATGTGGAGCGAGGGCTGGAGCACGCGGTTGGTGAAAGGGTCCACGTCACCATGGACTCCTGGAGCAGCCGCTTCGGGACAGGCCGCTACCTGTCCTTCACTGTCCACTGGGTCAGCTTGGTGGAAGGGGGTGAGGATGGGAGAGCAGCAGCGGGCACAGCAGCAGCAGCAACACAGTGGGTGGTGCCACCCCGCAGGGTCAGGGGAACTGCAGCAGGTTCCTCCGATCCTCTGCCATCCTCCGGCACACCTGGCCAAACCCCCCGCCTCAGCAGCAGCGTGAAGGCCCGCCACTGCCAAGCGCTGCTGCACTTGGTCAGCCTTGGGAAGACCAAGCTGACGGCAACCCATGTGTTGGCCAAACTCCAGGAGCAGGAGAGGATTTGGCTGACCCCCAGAGGCCTCAGAGTCGGAGAGGTGGTGGCCGACAATGGGGCCAATCTGGTTGCCGCAATAGACAGGGGAAACCTGACCCACATCCCCTGTCTTGCCCACGTGCTGAACCTGGTGGTGCAGAAGTTCTTGCGCACCTACCAGGGGATGGGCGAACTGCTGGAAACGGCAAGGAACGTTGTGCGTCACTTCCGGCGCTCGGCTGCAGCCTGTGCGAGCCTGGAAGACGTGCAAAAGGAGCTGGATCTGCCACGCCATCGGCTGATCCTTGACGTTCCGACTCGCTGGAACTCCACCCTGGCGATGTTGGAGCGTCTGGTTGAACAGAAGCGCGCTGTCAAACAGTACCTTGCCCTGGCCACTGTTTCCGCCGCTCAGAGAAGGGACAAGACCAGCAACATCCCGTCCATCGTCCCCGATGATGACTGGAGGCACATGCAGCAGGTGTGCTTAGTGCTGGCTCCCTTTCTGCAGGCCACTAACATGGTGAGCAGGGACCATGCTATGGTCTGCGAGTGGGTGCCCCTGGTTTGTCTGCTGAACAGGGCCCTCGATGCTTTGCTGGAACAGGGAGCGGCAGCCTTGGACCAGCAGGAGCGGCAAGCAGCTGCACAGTCCACCTCTGAGGGGGAGGAGGAGGAGGACTTGGTGGAGGTCCCTGACCTTGCTGCTGATGAGGGGGATCAGCACAGTGCAGCTGAGTTGGTGCGGGGGTGGAGAGAGGATGAGGCTGACGAGGCAGAGGAGGAGAATGAGGACAGCAGCACTGCCGTCGATGTGCCAGCAGACGTGGCCCGCCTCTTCCCAATGGCAGCGCACATGCTGACGTGCCTGCGCAGAGACCCCAGGGTGATCCAGATGAAGCAGAGGGAGGACATCTGGATCAGCATGATGTTGGACCCACGCCTCAAGGGGAAGTTGAGCCAGTTCCTGCCGCCTGCAGGAGGAGACCCAGCGCAACAAATAAGGAGCTTGCAGCAGGCCCTTGTTGAGCGCTTGGAGGAAGCCTTCCCCCAGCCTTCCACCCCCACTGTCCAGCAGCCAGCACAGAGGCAGCAGCAGGTGCCTGCATCCAGCAGCAAGCGCCCCACAGACCTGCTGTCTCTCAGCCACGAGCTCTACAGGACTGTAGAGGCTCCGGCAGCAGTGACTAGAGAGGAGGTGCATGCAGCAGCATCCTCCACCGGTCACAGCCAGCGCCTGACCCGCATGGTGGCTGACTACATGGGGTCCTACAGCGGGCTTGACAGCGATGCCCCTGTTGATCCCATGGAGTATTGGGTCAAGCGCCTGGAGATCTGGAGCGAGCTGGCGCAGTACGCCCTGGAAGTGCTGTCCTGCCCCCCTTCCAGCGTGCTGTCCGAGCGCTGCTTCAGTGCAGCTGGTGGTGTGGTCACCGAGAAACGCTCACGTCTGTCTCACAAGTCTGTGGACAGACTGACGTTTCTCAAGATGAACCAGGCGTGGGTGGAAGGCGAGTTCCTGGCCCCTGTTGTCGGCGAGAGGGGGACATGAACTGGCTAAGAACCATCGTTAATGTGCCTTACCACCCTTTACCACCTCCTGGCTCCTGCTCACTAAGCCAGCCTGGTTCACTTTGACTATTACGTCGCCTGCAGCCACACATTTTACACCTACAGTGGGCTGCTGTGTACTGCCCTTCTGCTGTCTGTCTGTGTTTCCCACTGCCAGGGTACACAGATTTACCTTCTGCTGCCACTCTGCCACCAGCTATTACGTCAAACAATAGCTGCTCACATTACTCCTCCATTCCTCCTGCTGCTGCTGCTGCTGTCTGTCTGTCTGTGTTTCCCAACGCCAGGGTACACAGATTTACCTTCTGCTGCCACTCTGCCACCAGCTATTACGTCAAAAAATAGCTATATCTGTCTGTGTAATTTGTTGTAAAACCAAAACTACAAAACCATAAAAAAAAAAAAAAGGTTTAATTTTTCTGAGGTGCCCGGGTTGAAAACTGTGTTGTCCCAGTTGTGTATTGGACACAATGTGGGCTACACGACCGCTGTCTGGGACCTCCTGCCTGCTGTGTTTATTTACAGCCCTGGTATCACCGCTAGGTACCAGGGCTATTATGTCACGCTGCCTGCCTGCTGCCACACTCACACTACTCCTCCATTCCTCCTGCTGATGCTGCTGTCTGTCTGTGTTTCCCAACGCCAGGGTACACAGATTTACCTTCTGCTGCCACTCTGCCACCAGCTATTACGTCAAACAATAGCTGCTCACATTACTCCTCCATTCCTCCTGCTGCTGCTGCTGCTGTCTGTCTGTCTGTGTTTCCCAACGCCAGGGTACACAGATTTACCTTCTGCTGCCACTCTGCCACCAGCTATTACGTCAAAAAATAGCTATATCTGTCTGTGTAATTTGTTGTAAAAACAAAACTACAAAACCATAAAAAAAAAAAAAAGGTTTAATTTTTCTGAGGTGCCCGGGTTGAAAACTGTGTTGTCCCAGTTGTGTATTGGACACAATGTGGGCTGCACGACCGCTGTCTGGGACCTCCTGCCTGCTGTGTTTATTTACAGCCCTGGTATCACCGCTAGGTACCAGGGCTATTATGTCACGCTGCCTGCCTCATTGACTGCCTGCTGCCACACACTCATCCTCCTCCTCCTGCTGCTGAATTTACCTCCTGCTGTCTGTGTGTTTCCACTGCCAGGGAGCACATACAATGGCGCTTCCAACATGCGTGCGCCACCAGCTATTTGTTACGCTCAAAAATAGCTGCATTTCTTTAAAAAAAAAATTTGAAAAGAGAAATAAGTGAAGAAGAAGACGATATAGAAGAAGATGAAGAAGATGAAGAAGAAGAAGATGAAGAAGAAGAAGAAGAAGAAGATGAAGAAGAAGAAGAAGAAGAAGAAGAAGATGGAGAAGAAGATGAAGATGAAGAAGAAGAAGATGAAGAAGAAGAAGAAGATGAAGAAGATGAAGAAGATGAAGATGAAGAAGATGAAGAAGAAGAAGATGAAGAAGAAGAAGATGAAGAAGAAGAAGATGAAGATGATGAAGAAGAAGAAGATGAAGAAGATGAAGATGATGAAGAAGAAGAAGATGAAGAAGATGAAGAAGATGAAGATGAAGAAGATGAAGATGAAGAAGAAGAAGATGATGAAGAAGAAGAAGAAGATGAAGAAGAAGATGAAGAAGATGAAGAAGAAGAAGAAGAAGATGAAGAAGATGAAGATGATGAAGAAGATGAAGAAGAAGAAGATGAAGATGATGAAGAAGAAGAAGATGAAGAAGAAGATGAAGATGATGAAGAAGAAGAAGATGAAGAAGATGAAGAAGATGAAGAAGAAGATGAAGAAGATGAAGAAGAAGATGAAGAAGAAGATGAAGAAGATGAAGAAAAAGAAGATGAAGAAGAAGAAGATGATGATGAAGAAGATGAAGAAGAAGAAGAAGAAGACAATATAAAAGAAGAAGAAGATATAGAAGAAGATATAGAAGAAGAAGATATAGAAGAAGAAGATATAGAAGAAGAAGAAGAAGAAGAAGAAGATATAGAAGATAAAGAAGAAGAAGAAGAAGTATATACAGTACTGAACAAATTTCTGGACACAACTTCTCTTTTCAACTTTTTTTTTTAAAGGAACATCCCCACATAATCACTTGCTGTTGTTACTTGGAAAAAAAGAGGTTTCTTGCATCATTCACCCTCAAAACAAGTGTTGGAAGCTATTTAAGGCCATTTCGAATAGTCAGCTCGAATAATGAGCTCGAATACCGACTCGAATAGTGAGCTCGAATTCCGAGGTCGAATCGAATAGTAAAAATTATTCGACTCGAATATTCGACTGATCTCGAATAATTTACTATTCGAATTCGACCTAACTCGAATTTTGAAAAGGGGTATTTGAGCACCACTACTAGCGGCGCATATCTTTTGACGTCAGACACTGTGCACCACCAGTGTGTGTGCGGCTATGCGGCTGTCCAGCAAGATAGACTGTCACCGCACGGAGGCTGCTATCGGACAGGTAATGTATAAATGCACACATGGGGGGGGCACATTTATACATTAGGGGGGCAGCGGCGGGGCGGACGCGGCGGGCTCAGCCGATTCCCTGAAGATTTCATGCTGGAATCGGACGGGAATCGGCCTGTAGTTTATGGGCAGCTTCAACCAACAGACAAATGTATCTCTAATCAGATTCGATTAGAGATAAATCTGTCTCTTTGTCGAATCTGCCCATAATTGTCAGGTCTATGGCCGCCTTTATTAGACAATAGCAGATATGTTGATCCTTTCCAGCTCAGTTAGGGGGTTGAAACACTGACAACATTTTGAATAAATATTTTGTAATATTCCCAAACTCCCGACAGATCTCCACTTAAATCATACCCTCAATTTGTTTACTTAAAGTGGTATTAAACACTGACATAATATTCAATTAAAATGTGTTTTCCTACATTTTATAACCCATACAGTTATCATATTTGCTTTTGTGCACACATATTATTATTAATTTAGAAATTACATGTTTCCAAAGAAGAGTTTATTTGCTATAAATACTTTACAGTATATATATTGAAATGTACCCAGGGAATTTTCCTGAGCTGTCTGCTGATCTAGACACATTAAAGGAGTTTCACAACTGCCATGGAATGATTACATGTTTACACCCTGGAAAGTCAGAAAAAATCCCCAGCTCTGTTGTACAAATTCCAGGACCTCCAATTTATGAGGCATGGACTAGGTGTCTGAAATGCATGCCTCAGTTAGCACCACACAATGTTTTAAGAAAACACATCTTCCCTGTCTTACTACAGCTATACTACTATACTATAGCTAATGATAATAAATACTACAGCTTTGTCAAAGTTACATGCTATATCTGTCCTTGTAGTTTACTTCCCCAGTTTACATCCTCTTATTTATCTATAATAGTGTATTGGTCCTGCTTTCAAGTCTTGTTTTCCAGGTACAACATTTACAAACATTTAAATAGAAAGACTGCAGGAACCAGCACTGCGTAATATGTTGGCGCTTTATAAATACAATAAATGAATAAATAAACTTCCCTTACTGCCATAATCAAAGGAGGAAGCAAACAATTCCAGTACTTCCCAATCCACGTGACTACCCTCATTAACATTGTCTAAACAGTCTTACCAACTCTGCTTGGAGGACATGTTCCATAGTTGGACAGCCTCTTGATATCAAGTTGCATAACCCAGAATGACTAAAATGTACTGGTGTCAATGAGCCATCAAGAGGTAGAGTAGAATCAGAAAATTAACCTCAAATAGTGTTTTAAAATGGAGAGTGGGGGCAGTTAGCTCTTGAAGTGAGTGGGTGGCACTGTCAGCTAATAAACTGGGTAAGTTTGGCAAAAATGTTTGAAATCTTGTATCCAACCCGACCAGAAGAATCTTCTGCTATACATGTTCCTTAAGCTGGCCATACACTGGTTTTGCCGCCATTTCGACAGCAGATTTGATCACTGGGATCGAATCTGCTGTCAATCGTTCGCGCTACACGCCGAATTTCGATCCATTTCGTCCGATCCTGTCGACCGCTCCGTGCGGAAAATTACCGTCGAT
Source organism: Hyperolius riggenbachi (assembly GCF_040937935.1). NCBI lineage: Eukaryota > Metazoa > Chordata > Amphibia > Anura > Hyperoliidae > Hyperolius > Hyperolius riggenbachi. The sequence continues at coordinate 243,138,688 of NC_090649.1, forward strand.
CGCCCGCGGGTAGGGAGCACGTCGCTAGCGGCGTTCGAGTGCCCGACGACCGACGCAATAGAGCGGCAATACATTACCTGCTCCGCCGGCGCGACTGCCCCCGGTCACCGCTGCTCCGTCTCCGCTCTGGTCTCCGGCATGCTTCAGTTCCTCCTGCCCGGCAGGAAGTTTAAACAGTAGAGGGCGCTCTACTGTTTAAACTTCCTGCCGGGCTGGAAGAAGTAAAGCATGCCGGACCTGGAGACCAGAACGGAGATGGAGCAGCCGTGACCGGGGGCAGTCGTGCCGGCGGAGCAAGTAATGTATGCGGGCATGCGGGCAGGGGGGGGGAGCGGCGGCAGCAGCACCACCACCACCACAACAGATTGTGAACGGTTTCAGGCTGAAATCGGTTCACAATCTGTTTGCAGTAAAGGTAGCCATACGATCCCTCTCTGATCAGATTCGATCAGAGAGGGATCTATCTGTTGGTCGAATCTGATGGCAAATCGACCAGTGTATGGCTACTCTTAGTGTTTTCTACTTTGAGATGTACACCCAGAACATGCTTGAAGACAGATCATCTGCTCCTCAACTCAACTTCACCTTGGCTTTAAACAATGTTGTACAGGAGAACTGGGTCCTTGATTTAGAAAAGAAACAGGATTTCCAACTCTGGGAGAGACCCTTTGCAACTTTTAAATCGCAGGCATATTTCAAAGATGTTTCCAAAGTTGGGAATGGGTCAAGAGAACAGCTCCTCTTCTTCACCAATAAGAACTTCTCTTGAAAACCCAAAAGGTTGCTGAACCTCTACTCCAGCAGTCCGAGTGCGTGTACTGTCATTCACTACCAATTAACCAGAGGATCAAGTTCAAACTCTTAACCCTTACCTACCAAGCTCTCCACAATCTCTCTCCCCTGAACATCTCACTACTTTCCAGATACTAACCCAATTACAATCTCAGATTTGCCCATGACCTTCTATTGTCCTCTAGAATCACCTCCTCGCATTCATGTATACAAGATTTTGCATATGCTTCACCCCTCCTCTGTAAAGCCCTTCCACAGCGCATACATCACTCTCCTGCCTTTGATATCTTTAAATACTCCCTCAAAACTCCTTTTTTCCTACAAGCATATGCTCTACCTTAGGCCATTCCCCTTTGACCTAAGGCCAAGTTGCAGTCCTTACTTGATAACCTAAAAACACTCGGCTTCTAGGTATGATTATTGTATACTACCCTTCTTGTTAAGCCCCTATTTCTTTGATTGTAAGCTTTCAAGGTCGGTGCTTTCTCACCTTTTTGTGTCTTGATATTTGTTATACATTTTATGCATCATGTTACTTTCGTGGCTGTAATTTCCCAAAAAAATTTTTGTACCAATTCTGTATTTTGAATATTGGTGTATACCATTGTCTGTATTATTATGTACCCCATGTTTGTCTCTTACTTTATACAGCACCACGGAATATGTTGGTGGTGTATTAAAAAAAATACCTTTTCATACACATTACACTAAAACTGATGATTATGTTAGCTTATTATTATTAGTAGTAGTATTATGATTTAGTATTATAGCACTGACATTTTCCTCAGAGCTTTTCATAATGTATATAGACACGTCACTTACTTCCGCAACCCGTATACATACATCATATTTTATGTAATCCTAATACAAAAAAAATGAGGCTTTGGTTCTACATAATCCAATCATCTCTAAGTTGGTTAGGTCAAACATTAGCCTCACCACTTCTATTAAATTGAAGTATGAATATGAATTAAAGAGACCCTTAAAAGTGACAACCAAAGTTCAATCATTTCAAGCCTATCATTTCCCTGTGCTTGCTCATATAGAATCCCTTAACCTTAACTGGAGAAGGTCACCCTAACCTTCTGTTACACAGATTTAAGATGGCATAGAAGAAATTATCACCCACAGCCTTTCAAGAACTAAAAGGCTGATAAAAACACATCACTTCTTAAAATATTCTACTTCCAAAAGAATATTTTTCATTGAATGACAAGTTTTTGTGTTTGCTAGGTCATTAAAGTACATGTGTATGTAGAATGCAAATACATATACCTAGGGCAATTATAGAGACAGCTGCTATAAATTAGCATACAAAATAAGTGAAAGCCCAATTTCCCCAAGGTATTGCAATAAAGTATGATAGCTTTTCTATCCAGTGCTGGGTGCATTGGTAAATATATATATATATATATATATATATATATATAGTTGTATGGGATGAAGAGAGAAAACGAGGCACTGAAGCAATGAAAAGTGTACCTTTAATCCTAGGTTGCAGACACAGCGGGGTGTACAGTGGGGGTGAGGGGGAGGCCTGACAGCTGTTTCGCTTAGAAAAGCTTCTTCAGAGGCGCGTGGTAAAGAACAAACTAACCCAGGTATTATGCAGCATTAAATAGTTTCACTTACCGCCTCTCGGTGGTTAGCAACGCCCTCCGAGTCCTGGCCGCGGCGTCCGGCGTATTGGCTCCGCCCCCGGAAATGGCGCGCACTATGCTTCAACCAATAGGGAAGCGGCAAGTCTCCCTGCTTCTTGTGTCGCGTCATACATCGGGTTACGCGTCACAGCCTGCCCGCTCGCTGGCCGTATCTCGGTTTTGTTGCCATGGTGATCATAAACAATTGCTGCATAAATACAAGAGGACACAATCGTCATTTAAAACATACAAATAATGATCACAAACTTGTTCAGTAGTAGCCAAATAGCTCCTGCAAACTAAGGAAAGAAAACTTAGAGAATTTAGACCAGTTAACTAGTATTTAGATAGAAAGCAATGAAGTTCGTTTCTTTCATTGAGTCCCAGAGGGCCGCACGCTCCAGTTTCAGAGATTAATCTGGCTTCATTCTGGAGCAGTGCCTGCTGATGATTGCCTCCTCTATGGGGTATGGGAATTTGTTTTAAACCCATAAACTGCAGTGAGGCTCCACTACCATTATGACAGTCTCACATATGTTTAATAAATCTGCCAGCCCCTATACCTGTCACTATGGAATTGACATGTTCTTGGAATCTGGTACAGATCATGCGAGTGGTCTGTCCTATGTAGAACCTGTTGCATGAGCATATGATCGCATACACCGTATTTTTGGATCGGCAATGCAAGAATTGATTGAACTTGATAAATTTAGCACCAAGATATGTGCTTTTACCAGTTTTAAATTGTGCACAATGATTGCAATTTCCGCATCTAAAATTGCCAACTGGGGTGTGTTTTTGCCACCAATTTGACTCATGCAACACTCTGAACTCACTATTGGTGACTATATCACCAATTGTACGTGCCCTTCTGAATGAAACCAGAGGTTTGTGACTGACAATCCCAGATGGACCTACACCGGTCTGGAGTTCACACCAATGTTTCTGAATTATTGCCTTGATTCTATCTGACATGGGCGAATAATTGAATACACAGGTGAAAGGTTGTCCACCAGATCTCGAGCTGTTTCCAGCTCTTTTTCTAGAGGTCAAGAGGTCCTTTCGATTGCGGGCATCTGCCCTACGGAAGGCCTGATTCAAGTCATTCATATTATATCCCCTAATGGACAGTCTGATGGCCAGTTCTCTGCTCTGTTGGATGAAATCGTCCCTTTTGGAGTTATTCCTTTTTAGCCGAACAAACTGTCCATAGGGGATTGATTGGATTGTATGTGGCGGATGAAAGCTGGACTGGAGGAGCACGGAGTTGGTGGCTGTATCTTTGCGATGTCCTTTACATCGTATATGATCCCCTTCAACATACAGTTCCAGGTCCAAAAAGTGCAATGTAGGACTAGCCACTACGCCTGTGAACTGCATGTTGAGGTCATTGCAATTGATGTATCTGAGGAATTCTTCAAATTCGCCCTCCGTGCCCCTCCAAGTCATGACCACATCATCCACATATCGGTACCAATGGCCGAGGAAAAGTTTAGAGAATGTTGGGGCTACCGGAGTTCCCATAGCTACTCCGGATCTCTGATGGTACCATTTATTGTTAAACAGAAAAACATTGTGTGATATGACAAATTTCAGGCATTGCGCAAGATAGTCAACCCATTGGGGTTCTTCCCCACATTCGAGTAACAGCTCCCCTATCACTCGAACTCCCTGATCTTGGGGGATGCGGGTGTAGAGATTAACTACATCGATAGAGGCTAGAATTTCATTCTCCCCAAGCTCCACGTCCTCGACTCTTCCCAGGGCGTCCAAGGTGTCAGCTAGGTGGGTGCGTACCACCCTAAGGAAAGGTCTTAATTTGAAATATAAAAATTTGGATAGAGGTTCTGTGAGAGAACCCCTAGCCGACACTATCGGACGCCCCGGGGGAGAGATCGGGTCCTTGTGGACCTTGGGGAGAAAATACCAGACAGGTTTTCTCGGGTATTCGGGCAACAATCCCTCCCCCATCTGTTTGGTAATGAATCCTTTTTCCACTCCCTGCCTCAACAAACCCTGTAATGAGGTTTTATATTGTGGTATGGGGTTAGCCTTTAGCTTGGCATAAAAGCCATCAGGTCCCTCTAATTGTCTGAGAGCTTCCCCTAAATAGAATTCCTTGGACATTACTACGAGGTTTCCCCCCTTATCAGCCCTTTTCAGGACTATTTGTTGATTGTTCCTTAGCCACTCAAGGGCAGTCTTTTCTTCCTTTGTTATATTGGAATTGGCCTCCGGATATATTAGGGCCTGAATGTCCTGCAGGACTTTACGGTTGAAAATGTCCACTGGTGACCCGGGTATGGATCTAAACTCCTTAATCGATTTACAGGGACGGAATTCTTCGTTGGGTACCACTGTTGTATCCGTTTGTATGTCCATGTCTGGATTGCTCTCAGACCATAGTTTTTCAAAATACAGTTTAGGTTATCCGGCACTAGCGGGGATTGGCTGATTCCAGATAAGTGTGCTTTCTGGTTACTTGATGTTAAAAATAAGCCTAGCTAATACAGGACTATACACCACTCTATATACATACTATGGACTCTGTATTAAATGTTAAAATACAGTAACGAAAGTATATTAACCGTGGGAGAGCCATGGAACCCAGTCTTTAAGCACAGAAGACCCCACAAATAGCCTAACAAGTTGGCCTTCACCACTGTGAGTTTTGCCAGCGATTTGTGCTGATTGATTTAGACTGCTGGTGAGTTGAGCACCGGATAACTGGGACTCTACTGTATAGATCTTTTGATGCATTTTTTAAAATGTATGCAGTTGAATATTTGATAAGAAAAGAAAGGCCTATATCTTAACAAAAATTATACCAAAATTGTGTATTTTTAAATAAACGATGTAAAAGCTATGATTGGCAAAGGTGAAAGGTGTCATACTGCTAGAAGTAAAAAACAAACAAAACCCTGGTACTTCTGAGAGGTTGTTGTTTTAGTGGCAGCAAAAAAAAAAGGTTTATTATCATTATTATTGATTTATAAATTAAATTAGGCATGTCTATTTTAGTTTTGGCCTTTGTTGAGGTTGAAAGTGGTCCTAGGTTAGATCGTATGCTTGTCTGAAAAGGTGCAATTTAGTGCAAGCATATAACTGATATTTTGCTTCATATATTTATGGAGAAATTTTTAAAGCTCTTTATTGTGTATATTATTATTGTTGGAAAAACAACGTACACAATAAACCTTTTACCAAAACAATTGTATATATTTATGGGGCAACACTTGATACATTGTTCAGTCAACAGTTCAATTGTTTGAAAATACCTCTCTCTCACAAAATATTAATGTGTAACCATGTTTTTTTTTTATTGACAGGGTACAATACCTAAAATGTATTGTCTATTATTACTTTGCATGCAATATTATTGAATAAACCCGCCATTATATGTTCCTATGTGCACCTAAGAATAAAGATGTATGGGTGACTGTCCTGTTTACCCCTCTGCTACTGCTTACAGTATTTTTTTTTTTTAAAGTACCGCTCCTTATGTGTTATTGCCAATTTTATTGTGGAGCAGGGTCATCAATAAAAAGAGGTCTACTATTATTCATACCAAAAAGCTGTGCTGCTAGCAGTGTCAATTGGCCACTTTGTTTGCAGGAGAGCTGGTAGGCACTCGGGTGATGCTGTAAATTGCTGGCTAGCAAACTGTTGCACCCAGTGTAAACTATGTGCTCAAGACAAAAAGGCAAAGTCTTTGCAAAGTCTTTAAAAAAAGCAGGAAAAAGTCTGGCACTATAGTTTTTGTGGCAGATGATATACACAGTATTGCAAATTGCAGTGTAGGTTGATCGTGCAAAGAGATCATACAGTAGCAGATGATCAAAGTCTGTAAAATGCAGTGCAATGTTCGTAGCTGTACCTGGGTATGTGGGAGGCAGCAGTAGTGGGCGCCAATTGGTGCACGGCCTTATGACCGTCTCCCAGGGCGATTGCCAAGCTTCATCTGAGGTGTGCCTAAATTGAGATGTGCCTCAATTGGCCACTTTATTGCATGATTAAAAGAGGTCTTGTTATTATTTATATTTAAAAAAAATCTGGTAAATTCAGTGATCAGTGAAGCCTTGTGTAAGAGGGTTGCGGAGGAGAAATTAAAGTCATTTTACCAACGTATTAATCTTTTCTACCATTTTCAATGTAGGATCCACCACTTCTCCAAGTAAATGTTGCCAAAATTTCCATACAGAAGTGATGCATGTAACCCATAATTTACAACCTAATGCGGGACATGTGCCCTCATAGGTCATGTAGAGAATTCTCAATTTAATTACATACCATATGCATTTCCCTTGTTTGATCAAATGTGCGCCTTCTTTAAATGGACCCCAACAAATGACTACATACTACAGTATCTATAGCACATTTTTACATTAAAAGTAACTGTCTGATAAACAGATTCTTTAAAATTATATTAGAAGTAACTTTCTGAAATACAGATTCTTAACATTTGAAAGACAGGAGAATCCTGGCTCTATTAACGTGGCCCATGTCAACACACAACATGGCAAATTCTGAAGAAATATATGAGATGTTTTTTTCTAATAGATACGGGGCCTTACAGGAAATATATGGCAGCTGCCAAGATTTTTTTTGTTTTGGTGGTAATTCTTCTGATATGTGATACTTTTACTCAGTGGCGTAGCTAAGGAGCTGTGGGCCCCGATGCAAGTTTGACATTGGGGCCCCCCAAGCACTCTATACATAACAATTGATACGGTGCACCAAAACCTGCCAATGGCAACTACAGTGTCAGAGGGGATGGGGAACAGCTAGATAATGATTACCACTATTTAAAGTATCTATAAAAGTGATTATTATGAGCACAGGATTTAATTACTATTCCCCCTCCAGGCCGACATGGATAGTGGGGGAATGAAATAATTCGGCTTCCAGCGATTGCTGGAGGCCGAATTATTATGTTTTTAAGCAACTTCGGCTCCGTCTTCTGACGGAGCCGACGTTACTCACTGAGCGCTTCAATAGGAATGATTCCTATAGTAGTCTATGGAGGCGCCGGCTGCGCCCAAAGTCCCTGACAACAGAAGCTCTGTTACATCAGGGTTTTCTATACCAGGCATTAGTCCCTTATTCTTATGAGCAGCACGGTGGCACAGTGGTTAGCACACTCACCTTGCAGCGCTGGGTCCCCAGTTTGAATCCCAGCCAGGGCACTATCTGCAAGGAGTTTGTATGTTCTCCCTGTGTCTGTGTGGGTTTCCTCCAGGCACTCCGGTTTCCTCTCACATCCCAAAAACATACAGATAAGTTAATTGGCTTCCCCCAAAAATTGGCCCTAGACTATGATACATGTTACATACATAGACACACGACTATGATAGGGATTAGATTGTGAGCCCCTCTGAGGGAACCCCTAATACACACCTATGCTGCTGCCTTAGCGGATCTGCTCCCTGGGGCCCTGCAGCAGGGGCATAGGACCCACAGTCACATCTGTGTGCTGGAGGGGCCCATGTGTTCCAGGCGACTGCCACGAGTACTCACACCACAGCATGCCAGAGTACCATTGTGCCACATCCACATCTCTGTTCTCTGTGGCACAAGGGGACTCTGGCGTGCCGCTGCTGCATCCGTGCAAGTACCCGCCACAGCCACCTGGAACACACGCGGGTCCCTCCAGCACACATTCAGGACAGGCCCTGCTTCAGGGGCCCCACTATTGACTGTTTTTGTGTATGTGTGGTTGGCAGGGGCTATTGTCAGTGTGGTGGGAATGGCGGTGAAGCAGGTAAAAGAAAGAAGCCAACTACTCCCTGAAAGACAGACTGTCCACCAGACAGTACACTGATGTGGAGGTGACAGGCGAGCCAGAGAAATTCAATACACCTATCCATACACCTAGCAGCCAGGCAGCAAATGGTAGTTCTAGCACTGCTTGTACTTACTACTGCTTGTACTATGGCAGTCTTGGCAGAAGAATTGCAGGCACGTTATGGGCACTGTCTGGGCGGCAAGCAAGCACGTCTACCACAGACTTCCACACACTGACTCTGGCTGTTTCTGCTCACTTGAGGAAAATGGGATGAGCCAGGCCAGCCAGAGATCAGTGAAGGGCCAACTGGAGCCTGGAGGGGGCGGTGCAGAAGGAGAGGAGTGAGTGACCTTATGCGAGTCACTAAGTCAGCCGGTGGCTGTGGAGGAGAGGCGGTGCCAGAGTGACTGAGTGACTGATAGTCACAAATGTCATCAGACAGTCACTCTGAAGCGTCCACTGCGGTCTGTGAGATGAAGGAGATTGGGAAGGAGGAGGCTGTCTGGAGACAGTCTCTGGGAGCCGCTGCCGCATTAATTAGTAGTAAGTTAAAGTGCCGCCTCACTCATTACACGCACACAGGTGGGGGGGCCTGGGCCCTCCCTCAAGGCTTCAGGAAGCGGGCCTGGTTGCACGTGCGACTGCTGCGACCTCGGGCCCTACGCCACTGCTTTTACTACGTAATTTAACTGTATAACACAGAGCCTGGCTCTGACAATGGTGTACATTTAACATTTTATTATCTTGCATTTTACCATTATCTTTGGAGTGTTATATTTATATTTTGTACTGTATAACTTAAAGCCTGCTATATAGTCCAGTGCCAATACTACTTCTCCTAATTTCTCCCAATAGTCTGCAGTCTGATAACTGTGTTGTACAATATGAAACTGTCCCTGCCAGTAGTATGTACTTATTAACACCAATGCTACTTTTACTAATTATCATGCAATACGTGTGGAGAATTTGGTCTATGTTGTTAAACTGCAGTGTGTAAGCCAAACGTTTAAATCTGGAGACTATAACAACATTTTTATTTATTACCATACACAAAGTAAATAATTTACTATAACCCTGTGTTACTCCACTACTTGATGTGGGACCTGAGCTCCTAAAGGTCCTGCAAAACTTGGAACAAAATTTCTTTCTGATAATATGAAAAATAATGTTGTTTTACTTATTGTTCAATTCTTCTATGACAAGCCTTATTCTGTACTCTTCAAAACAAAACAAATGTAGTGTAATAGGATCTACTTCTAAACTACTGAGCTACAGTATGCTGCCATGATAGCTATAAACAATGTTAAACTTTTTATTTTACTACAGTGCTAATTTTAATTTATTTTAAATGAATGTTATATTGATGTAAACCTCAGATAAGACCCTTTTTGTTAAAAACAATGGTGCATGAGCCAGCCTGGGGCCCCGGGAACTCTCACTGCCCGGGGCCCCAGAACCAGCATCTAACACCATATGTGAGCGCAGCCAAAACCTTGGAGCTGCCACATCCAAGGCCTGTCTCCTACTGCTCTAAAACTTACCAAACACACAATTGGAGAACCTCACTCCCAAACAGTTCTCTGCTGCTTTATAAAGCCTGCAGGCTGCTTATAAGCCAATGAAAAGTGCACACATAATACACCTAGCTTGCAGTGATAATCAAGCAAAAGCTGAGCAAGTCAGCCAATTAGTAGGAGAGGGCTTCAGTTGCATATAGACAATGGCTATATGACCAGCAGGGGGCACCAGCGTGCAGGATATTCCCTCTCATCTGCCCCCCTCCTAACTAAACTGCATGGGATACTACAATAATTAAAAACAATGGTGCATGAGCCAGGCTGATTATCACTGCAAGCTAGGTGTATTATGTGTGCACTTTTCATTGGCTTATAAGCAGCCTGCAGGCTTTATAAAGCAGCAGAGAACTGTTTGGGAGTGAGGTTCTCCAATTGTGTGTTTGGTAAGTTTTAGAGCAGTAGGAGACAGGCCTTGGATGTGGCAGCTCCAAGGTTTTGGCTGCGCTCACATATGGTGTTAGATGCTGGTTCTGGGGCCCCGGGCAGTGAGAGTTCCCGGGGCCCCAGGCTGGCTCATGCACCATTGTTTTTAATTATTGTAGTATCCCATGCAGTTTAGTTAGGAGGGGGGCAGATGAGAGGGAATATCCTGCACGCTGGTGCCCCCTGCTGGTCATATAGCCATTGTCTATATGCAACTGAAGCCCTCTCCTACTAATTGGCTGACTTGCTCAGCTTTTGCTTGATTATCACTGCAAGCTAGGTGTATTATGTGTGCACTTTTCATTGGCTTATAAGCAGCCTGCAGGCTTTATAAAGCAGCAGAGAACTGTTTGGGAGTGAGGTTCTCCAATTGTGTGTTTGGTAAGTTTTAGAGCAGTAGGAGACAGGCCTTGGATGTGGCAGCTCCAAGGTTTTGGCTGCGCTCACATATGGTGTTAGATGCTGGTTCTGGGGCCCCGGGCAGTGAGAGTTCCCGGGGCCCCAGGCTGGCTCATGCACCATTGTTTTTAATTATTGTAGTATCCCATGCAGTTTAGTTAGGAGGGGGGCAGATGAGAGGGAATATCCTGCACGCTGGTGCCCCCTGCTGGTCATATAGCCATTGTCTATATGCAACTGAAGCCCTCTCCTACTAATTGGCTGACTTGCTCAGCTTTTGCTTGATTATCACTGCAAGCTAGGTGTATTATGTGTGCACTTTTCATTGGCTTATAAGCCTGCAGGCTTTATAAAGCAGCAGAGAACTGTTTGGGAGTGAGGTTCTCCAATTGTGTGTTTGGTAAGACCCTTTTTGTTTTCATAATGTTAGAAAAAAAATCCAGACCATGTTTGGTACATTTAATGTGGTAAATAACACTGACTGAAATTATTCTGTTAAACTGTTAAATTAAGGATTAAATTGTCATACATTCTTCAACATATTTGTCATACTACACTTACATTTCTTACTGTATTCACACACAAATTCACACACAAAAAAGGCCAAAGTGTGACTATCACATAGACTTGCGACAATCTACATTGAATTGTCAAAATTTAAGTTCGATATTGATTTGACATTGAAATGCCTTTAAAGTCAGTGATTACAACTACAGTATCTTTACTACACAGGACAAAAGCTTTTGTACTCCTTCTCAGCATTTAGACTGATCCACTGACTAACAGCAACCTCTCTGCTGCCAGTTTCTGTTAGAAACGGTGTTGAATACTTATATTGCACATAAGTTAACAAGCTGATAAAAATGTTTGCTATTAACCCTTTCAAACTGAGCCAAACTGAAAACTTTTTTTTTTATAATAAAAGTGTCATTTTCCTTTAAATTTGATTAAAATATCTTAAAAATGGGATTTTGACCAATAATGCAATACGACTGTATTATTGTCTAGCATGTCCCTCCAATATGTACAATAAAAGATGTTACTTTCTGCTAACACTGACAGTAAACTAGTTTAAAATGTTCGTTTAACTCTGCTTGTGAAGTGTTCTTCATAATATATGTCTTGTCTCCCCACTCCCTTATCTCCTCTTAATTCCTAATGTGCGCTGTGCAGATCATTATTAGCCATTCAGCCTGCATATGTGCTACTCAGTGGTGTTGTCCCAAACTGGACATCAATCTGGATTAAAACTGGTCAGAATTTTGAGTTTTGAGTTCAATCTCCACTTTCCGACTCCAACTTTGATTGTGCCATCACTTACCTATGGAGGAGCTGCTCCTCTAGCCCATCATCCATGTGGCATGCTGCTGCACCACGTGTGGCAGTTCAAAGCTCATGCCTGTGGTGTTCACTTCTCCGCAATGCATGACAGGAGATGTAGTCCATACATCTGCCCGGTGGGAGATATACTCACATCTTTGGACTACAGCTCCCTTCATGCATTGTGGCATGTATTGCAATGGCTGGGAGCTTTCTCCATAGGCAGGAGCTTTGAACTGCCAGTTACTGCAAACACTCCCTGGGGAACATGGTGCACTCCATACGGATGGTGGGCTAGAGGAGCAGCCCCCAAATGCATCCTGGGTGCTCACTGAACTTTAAGCTCAATGGCGCCAATTTTCTGAGTTAATTGCAAGGGTTTCAAAAATGTTATCACCACCAAATTTGCTATATATGTTAGGATCGCTGCTGCAATAAAGGAACAAGGCTGGGCTAGTTGTACGGGCCTGTGCAAGACAGAGCTGCCACACTATCCACTGAAAGCTGTTTCAACACCTAAACCAAAAAAACAACATAAACCAGGAGACGAATCAGAAATAAAAGTAACCCATTACATGCCTATTCACGTTATTATGAATAGTCTTTCTCTTGACATAATCCATAACGGTCTCTTCACAAATGTTCTATTGCTTAGTCTCCTGACAACATCATTATTATTGCAGTTTGTTTTCCTAGGATCTCATTTCCTACTAGCAGACTATCCAACTAATAGACACAATTTTTACAAGTACATAACTGCAACACATGCTAGATGGTTCTCAGTCGAGATAGCTGGTTTGGGCCTCCACCAGTAAGAATTTACTGTTTTACGGTGACCTCATTGCATCACAAAGGGATATATGGAGTGCAAGATCATCTTGACTGAGCCCAAGCCGAGTGTATTTTTTTCCTTACCCCTCCTGCACTGCTGTACACTGCACTCCGTCCTTCTGTTCCTTTCCATAGTAACAGAATGCATCACTAGCCTGTAGGGTAGCAATGCATCTGTACAGCACTCAGACATGAAGGCCCATATGCAATTCACTTTTTCTCCTGAGTTTGCTCCTTGGTGATCATTTAAAACTTGTCAATAAAATGCATTTTAAGCCACCAGAAAGCAAAAAAAATACTCAAAATAATGTTGATAATGCGTTTTCACCTGCTTTTCAGTACTTTTTCAGTTGAAAAGTACTTGAAAGTTATTTTAAATTAAAGATGAATAATTATCTCCAGTGAGAAAGCTTAGGAGAAAAAGTGAATTGCATATGGCCCGAAGTGCCATCCAAGGGATCAAGTCCCAAACCCTGCTGGTGACAGCATCATACTGTACGTGTGTAGGAATTTTAGACTATAAGCTGATATAACAATAACAATACTATTTTTATAGCGCTTTTCTCCCAGGGAACTCAAAGCGCTGTGACCCTGCATTATGCAGTCTCAAAGGCTCGGGAAAAGAGGTGAGTTTTTAGCCTTTTTTTTAAAGCTGTCCAGAGAGCCTCTCATACTGATTGTGGAAGTGAGTTCCATAGAGTAGGGGCTGCAAAGGAAAAGTCCCGAGCACCAAATGTTAAGTGTGTCCTGGGAATAACCAGCTTTATCTTGTTGGCAGAGCGGAGGGTGCGTGGAGGGGCATAAAGTTCCAATAGATCCGCTATGTATTTGGGTCCCATGTGGTTTAGAGTCTTAAATGTCAAAAGGCAGATCTTAAGGACTTAAGGACCAGGCGCTTTTTGCCTGATCTATGCAGCGTGGGTTCTCCAGCCCACAGCACAGATCAGGTTTGCAGCATGGCGATCAGACTCCCCCACCCCCTTTTTCCCCACTAGGGGGATGTCCTGCTGGGGGTCTGATCACCGCCGGTTGCCTATGATTTGCAGGGGGGGGCTCCTCAAAGCCCCCTTCCGCAGCGATTTCCGCCCTTTCTGCCCTTACCTCCTTCTCCCGCAGGCTATAGGCTGTGCAGGATGGATATCCGACCTGTGCCATCTAGGATAGGCTTCAGCCTATCAGATGCCGGCGATCCCCGGCCAATCAGAGGCCGGGGATCGCCGATCTCCTTTACGGCGCTGCTGCGCAGCAGCGCCGTATGATGTAAACGTGTTTACATTTAGCCTGCAAGCCGCGATCGGCGGCTCGCAGACTGTCCACGGAGACACCCTCCGTGAACTGACATGGAACGGTTCCATGTAAAGCCACTTACGACCAGCCGCCGCCTATCGGCGTTAGGCAGTCATTAAGTGGTGGATTCTCCATTTTACTGGCAACCAGTGAAGAGTTTGCAGTACTGGGGTGATGTGTGAGCTGTGGGGGGCATTGGCTAGGAGTCTGGCTGCAACAGTATGTACTATTTGTAAGGGGTGCAGAACCTTATCTATAGATCTGATGAACAGGGCGTTGTCGTAGTCTAGGCGGGAGGATACAAATGCATGAACCAGGGCAGGTAGGTCTTCAGCTGGGATAAGGTGTTTGATTCTCGCTATATTTCTCAGATGGAAGGAGGAAGACTTGAAGACATCTGATACCTGCTGTCTGAGTTTTAGATTTCCATCCAGGATCCCTACCACCAACACCTCTGTTTTGGCAGAGTTCAGCCTCAACCAGCTGGTGTTCATCCATACTGTACATGCATAGCTAATTAAAAGAATACTAGAAAAGCTTTTATGAATCCATGCAGTTTAGGTCAGTAGAGGGTTTTATGCTATTTCACTGGTTTTCTTGTTTAAACAAAAAAAAAAATGTGTTTTGAACATGCTGTGCATGACGATCATTAGAAGTCCCTTTATAGCTGGCACTAGAGAGGTGGAGACTGGGAACTCTAAATAGTGTCCTGAGCCTCATTTTTACAAGAAAAATGACACTCTCAAGGGAAACATGACAAGTGTGATAAAATAAATAAAATGCTATTTATTGATTAAGAAATAGAAAGGAGATATTAGTAAAGCAGAAAGAGAGAAAAACATCTTCCAAATTTATTGTTCCATAATTTCAACTGACTAGTGGAATTAATCAAAATTGCTCATCTGTGTTAGGGAGAGGGTGAAGGGGGTGTAGAGTAGCAAGCATAAGAAAAATATAGGTTATAAGGGAACTTTTTTAATCAACATGTATAAGCATTGTACCAGTTTTAGTTCAAAAAAAAATCTGTGTCCCAGTTTTCATTTTTTCTTCCACTTTAAGGGCTCATTCACACTTGAGCGGGAATCGTGCAATTCCCGCTCACCGCAAATGGGTAGCGGTTTTTAAAAACTGCTAGCCCGTGTTATCTTATGGCAGTGTTCTCACTGCCGCAATCGCGGGCATTTTGCGGTTAGCATTAACTGCAAACGCATTACATGCAGCGTTTTGGTGGCGATTCCTGAGCGATCGTGATTAGCAAGTATATAACCACTAATCGCGATCGCTCCCAAAACGCTACAGTGTCCAGTGATTTTTCCGCGTTACTCACGGAAAAATCACTGTCGCAAAATGCTAGCGGTAATCTCTAGTGTTTTGTGTTTTTAGATGTGAATGGAGCCTAAAAGATAACGGAAGTGAGAGGGATTTAGAGGCTACCATATTTAATTCCTTTTAACCACTTCCCGACCGCCGTATTGACAATTGGCGGCCGGGAAGTGCACCCCGCAAGGACCGCCGTATTGACAATTGGCGGCGGTCCTTGTAGGGGCATGGGCGGAGCGATCGCGTCATCAGTGACGCGATCCTCCGCCTCCGCCTGGCGCCGCTCACCCGCCGCAACATCCCGCCGGCCATACGGAAGCGCCGGCGGGATGTTAACCCCGCGATCGCCGCATACAAAGTGTATAATACACTTTGTAATGTTTACAAAGTGTATTATACAGGCTGCCTCCTGCCCTGGTGGTCCCAGTGTCCGAGGGACCACCAGGGCAGGCTGCAGCCACCCTAGTCTGCACCAAAGCACACTGATTTCTCCCCCCCCTGCCCCAGATCGCCCACAGCACCCATCAGACCCCCCCCCCTGCCCACCCCCCAGACCCCTGTTTGCACCCAATCACCCCCCTAATCACCCATCAATCACTCCCTGTCACTATCTGTCAACGCTATTTTTTTTTTATCCCCCACCCTGCTCCCTGCCCCCTCCTGATCACCCCCCACCCCTCAGATTCTCCCCAGACCCCCCCCCCAGACCACCCCCCCCTGTTTACTGTATGCATCTATCCCCCTGATCACCTGTCAATCACCTGTCAATCACCTGTCAATCACCCATCAATCACCCGTCAATCACCCCCTGTCACTGCCACCCATCAGCCAGCCCCTAACCTGCCCCGTGCGGGCAATCTGATCACCCCCCCACACCAATAGATCGCCCGCAGATCCGACATCAGATCACCTCCCAAATCCATTGTTTACATCTATTCTCTCCTCTAAACACCCACTAATTACCCATCAATCACCCATCAATCACCCCCTATCACCACCTGTCACTTTTACCTATCAGATCAGACCCTAATCTGCCCCTTGCGGGCACCCAATCACCCGCCCACACGCTCAGATTGCCCTCTGACCCCCCCTTATCAATTCACCAGTGCATTAATTACATCTGTTCTTCCCTGTAGTAACCCACTGATCACCTGTCAATCACCTGCCAATCACCTATCACCCATCAATCACCCCCTGTCACCCCCTGTCACTGCCACCCATCAATCAGCCCCTAACCTGCCCCTTGCGGGCAATCTGATCACCCACCCACACCATTAGATCGCCCGCAAACCCGCCGTCAGATTACCTCCCAAATGTATTGTTTACATCTGTTATCTTCTCTAAACGCCCACTAATTACCCATCAATCACCCATCAATCACCCATCAATCACCCCCTATCACCACCTGTCACTGTTACCTATCAGATCAGACCCTAATCTGCCCCTTGCGGGCACCCAATCACCCGCCCACACGCTCAGATTGCCCTCAGACCCCCCCTTATCAATTCGCCAGTGCATTAATTACATCTGTCCTTCCCTGTAATAACCCACTGATCACCTGTCAATCACCTGCCAATCACCTATCACCCATCAATCACCCCCTGTCACTGCCACCCAACAATCAGCCCCTAACCTGCCCCTTGCGGGCAATCTGATCACCCACCCACACCAATAGATCGCCCGCAGATCCGACATCAGATCACCACCCAAGCGCAGCGTTTACATCTATTCTCTCCTCTAAACACCCACTAATTACCCATCAATCACCCCCTATCACCACCTATCACCACCTGTCACTGTTACCCATCAGATCAGACCCTAATCTGCCCCTTGCGGGCACCCAATCGCCCGCCTACACGCTCAGATTGCCCTCAGACCCCCCCCTTATCAATTCGCCAGTGCAATATTTACATCTGTTCTCCCCTGTAATAACCCACTGATTACCTGTCAATCACCTATCAATCACCCATCAATCACCCCCTGTCACTGCCACCCATCAATCACCCCCTGTCACTGCCACCCATCAATCACCCGCTGTCACTGCCACCCATCAATCAGCCCCTAACCTGCCCCTTGCGGGCAAACTGATCACCCACCCACACCAATAGATCGCCCGCAGATCCGACATCAGATCACCACCCAAGCGCAGTGTTTCCATCTATTCTCTACCCTAAACACCCACTAATTACCCATCAATCACCCCCTGTCACTGCTACCTATCAGATTAGACCCCTATCTGCCCCTAGGGCACTCAATCACCCGCCCACACCCTCAGAATGCCCTCAGACCCCAGCCCTGATTACCTCGCCAGTGCATTGCTTGCATCTATTCCCCCCTCTGATCACACCTTGAGACACCCATCAATCACCTCCTGTCACCCCCTAGCACACCTACCCATCAGATCAGGCCCCAATTTGCCCCGTGTGGGCTCCTGATCACTCGGCCAATCCCTCAGATCCCCCTCAGACCCCCTTCCGATCACCTCCCCAGTGCATTGATTGCATCTATTTTCCCCTCTAACCACCCCCTGAGACACCCATCAATCACCTCCTGTCACCCCCCTAGCACTCCTATCCATCAGATCAGGCCCAATACAACCTGTCATCTAAAAGGCCACCCTGCTTATGACCGGTTCCACAAAATTCGCCCCCTCATAGACCACCTGTCATCAAAATTTGCAGATGCTTATACCCCTGAACAGTCATTTTGAGACATTTGGTTTCCAGACTACTCACGGTTTTGGGCCTGTAAAATGCCAGGGCGGTATAGGAACCCCACAAGTGACCCCATTTTAGAAAAAAAGACACCCCAAGGTATTCTGTTAGGTGTATGACGAGTTCATAGAAGATTTTATTTTTTGTCAAAAGTTAGCGGAAATTAATTTTTATTGGTTTTTTTTCACAAAGTGTCATTTTTCACTAACTTGTGACAAAAAATAAAATCTTCTATGAACTCGCCATACACCTAACGGAATACCTTGGGGTGTCTTCTTTCTAAAATGGGGTCACTTGTGGGGTTCCTATACTGCCCTGGCATTTTAGGGGCCCTAAACCGCGAGGAGTAGTCTAGAAAACAAATGCTTCAAAATGACCTGTGAATAGGACGTTGGGCCCCTTAGCGCACCTAGGCTGCAAAAAATTGTCACACATGTGGTACCGCCGTACTCAGGAAAAGTAGTATAATGTGTTTTGGGGTGTATTTTTACACATACCCATGCTGGATGGGAGAAATTTCTATGTAAATGGACAATTGTGTGTAAAAAAATCTAACAATTGTCATTTACAGAGATATTTCTCCCACTTAGCATGGGTATGTGTAAAAATACACCCCAAAACGCATTATACTACTTCTCCTGAGTACGGCGGTACCACATGTGTGGCACTTTTTTACACCCTAAGTACGCTAAGGGGCCCAAAGTCCAATGAGTACCTTTAGGATTTCACAGGTCATTTTGCGACATTTGGTTTCAAGACTACTCCTCACGGTTTAGGGCCCCTAAAATGCCAGGGCAGTATAGGAACCCCACAAATGACCCCATTCTAGAAAGAAGACACCCAAAGGTATTCCGTACGGAGTATGGTGAGTTCATAGAAGATTTTATTTTTTGTCACAAGTTAGCGGAAAATGACACTTTGTGAAAAAAAACTATTAAAATCAATTTCCGCTAACTTGTGACAAAAAAATAAAAACTTCTATGAACTCACCATACTCCTAACGGAATACCTTGGGGTGTCTTCTTTCTAAAATGGGGTCATTAGTGGGGTTCCTATACTGCCCTGGCATTTTAGGGGCCATAAACCGTGAGGAGTAGTCTTGAAACAAAAATGACCTGTGAAATCCTAAAGGTACTCATTGGACTTTGGGCCCCTTAGTGCAGTTAGGGTGCAAAAAAGTGCCACACATGTGGTATCCCCGTACTCGGGAGAAGTAGTATAATGTGTTTTGGGGTGTATTTTTACACATACCCATACTGGGTGGGAGAAATACCTCTGTAAATGACAATCTTTTGATTTTTTTACACACAATTGTCCATTTACAGAGGTATTTCTCCCACCCAGCATGGGTATGTGTAAAAATACACCCCAAAACACATTGTACTACTTCTCCCGAGTATGGCGATACCACATGTGTGGCACTTTTTTGCACCCTAACTGCGCTAAAGGGCCCAAAGTCCAATGAGTACCTTTAGAATTTCACAGGTCATTTTGAGAAATTTCGTTTCAAGACTACTCCTCACGGTTTAGGGCCCCTAAAATGCCAGAGCAGTATAGGAACCCCACAAATGACCCCATTTTAGAAAGAAGACACCCCAAGGTATTCCGTTAGGAGTATGGTGAGTTCATAGAAGATTTTATTTTTTGTCAAAAGTTAGCGGAAATTGATTTTAATTGTGTTTTTTCACAAAGTGTCATTTTCCGCTAACTTTTGACAAAAAATAAAATCTTCTATGAACTCACCATACTCCTAACGGAATACCTTGGGGTGTCTTCTTTCTAAAATGGGGTCATTTGTGGGGTTCCTATACTGCCCTGGCATTTTAGGGGCCCTAAACCGTGAGGAGTAGTCTTGAAACGAAATTTCTCAAAATGACCTGTGAAATTCTAAAGGTACTCATTGGACTTTGGGCCCTTTAGCGCAGTTAGGGTGCAAAAAAGTGCCACACATGTGGTATCGCCGTACTCAGGAGAAGTAGTATAATGTGTTTTGTGGTGTATTTTTACACATACCCATGCTGAGTGGGAGAAAGATCTCTGTAAATGGACAATTGTGTGTAAAAAAAATTAACAAATTGTCATTTACAGAGATATTTCTCCCACCCAGCATGGGTATGTGTCAAAATACACCCCAAAACACATTATACTACTTCTCCTGAGTACGGCAATACCACATGTGTGGCACTTTTTTGCAGCCTAACTGCGCTAAGGGGTCCAAAGTCCAATGAGCACCTTTAGGCTTTACAGGGGTGCTTACAATTTAGCACCCCCCAAAATGTCAGGACAGTAAACACACCCCACAAATGACCCCATTTTGGAAAGTAGACCCTTCAAGGTATTCAGAGAGGGGCATGGTGAGTCCGTGGCAGATTTCATTTTTTTTTGTCGCAAGTTAGAAGAATTGGAAACTTTTTTTTTTTTTTTTTTTTTTTCACAAAGTGTCATTTTCCGCTTACTTGTGACAAAAAATAATATCTTCTATGAACTCACTACGCCTCTCAGTGAATACTTTGGGATGTCTTCTTTCCAAAATGGGGTCATTTGGGGGGTATTTATACTATCCTGGAATTCTAGCCCCTCATGAAACATGACAGAGGGTCAGAAAAGTCAGAGATGCTTGAAAATGGGAAAATTCACTTTTTGCACCATAGTTTGTAAACGCTATAACTTTTACCCAAACCAATAAATATACACTGAATGGGTTTTTTTTAATCAAAAACATGTTTGTCCACATTTTTCGCGCTGCATGTATACAGAAATTTTACTTTATTTGAAAACTGTCAGCACAGAAAGTTAAAAAAATCATTTTTTTGCCAAAATTCATGTCTTTTTTGCTGAATATAATAAAAAGTAAAAATTGCAGGAGCAATTAAATAGCACCAAAAGAAAGCTTTATTAGTGACAAGAAAAGGAGCCAAAATTCATTTAGGTGGTAGGTTGTATGAGCGAGCAATAAACCGTGAAAGCTGCAGTGGTCTGAATGGAAAAAAAGTGGCCGGTCCTTAAAGGGATACTGTAGGGGGCCGGGGGAAAATGTGCTGAACTTACCCGGGGCTTCTAATGGTCCCCCGCAGACATCCTGTGTTGGCGCAGCCACTCCTCAATGCTCCGGCCCCGCCTCCGGTTCACTTCTGGAATTTCTGACTTTAAAGTCAGAAAACCACTGCGCCTGCATTGCCGTGTCCTCGCTCCCGCTGATGTCACCAGGAGTGTACTGCGCAGACACAGACCATACTGGGCCTGCGCTGTGCGCTCTTGATGACATCAGCGGGATCGAGGACACGGCAATGCAGGCGCAGTGGTTTTCTGACTTTAAAGTCAGAAATTCCAGAAGTGAACCAGAGGCGGGGCCGGAGCATCGGTGAGCGGCTGCACGGGCACAGGATGTCTGCGGGGGACCATTAGAGGCCCCGGGTAAGTTCAGCTCATTTTCCTCCGACCCCCCTACAGTATCCCTTTAAGGGGTAGAAAGCCCTAGGTCCTCAAGTGGTTAAGCAACACCAGTTGCCTGGCTTTCCTCCTGATCCTTTGCCTCTAATACTTTTAGCTATAGACCCTAAACACGTATATGCAAATCAGGTGTTTCTGACATTGTCTCATCTGACAAAATCAGCTACATGCTTGTTTCATGAGTTATTTAGACACTACTGCAGCCAAATAGATGAGCAGGGCTGCCAGGCAACTGATATTTTTTAAAAGGAAGTAAATTTGGCAGCCTCCATATTCTTCTCACTCCAGTTGTTCTTGAAGTGGGGATAAGAACCGCTGGCTTGTTGTACTAAGATCGATACTGATAAATACAGTGACTTGTTTCTGATTTTAAGCCCTCCATCCAGCATATTCCTGATAGCAGAGAACATATAAAATGCTCATTAGGTCACATCCATATCCTGTACAACTGATGAATAAAGTAAAGAGAAGCAGCATTTGCCAGTGAGGTAGCTAAAACATGGTCCATGGAGTCCATGGAAATCCTGTCTAGAATTCTATACAGCTGGAGCCACCCTAAAAATAAAAGTAGCCCCTTTGTTATGCTCAATAAACTAGTATCATTTAATGTGCTGGTTAGTAGCTTCATTGATGGTAAACCAAAGCCTACCTCTATTCTTTACCTGGTTTACTAATTGTATTTATTTATTTTGATACCTCCAGCTGTTTATAGTCTACAGGGGTTGGACAAAATAATGGAAACACTTTGAAAATCAACAAAATATATTTTAATAATGTGTAGGTCCACCTTTTGCAGCAATTACAGCCTCAATTCTCCGAGGTATTGATTCATACAAATTGCGAATTGTTTCCAAAAGAATTTTAGCCCATTCTTCAGTTAAAACACCCTCCAGTTCTTTTAGAGACGATGGCAGCGAAAATCGACTTCTTACTTGAATCTCTAATAACGACCATAAATGCTCAATAATGTTGAGGTCTGGGGGTTGTGGTGGCCAGATAAGATGCTCAACTTCATTAGAATGTTCCTCGTGCCATTCTTTAACAATTCTAGCTGTATGGATTGGGGCATTATCATCTTAAAAGATGGCATTCCCCTCCGGAAACAGTTCTTGAACCATAGGATGAACTTGGTCACCCAAAATTCCTAAATAGTCTCAGCTGTTAATTCTTCCATGAAGGGAAATCATTGGCCCTGGGGATTTCCAAGAAATAGCACCCCAGATCATCAAAGAACCACCCCCCATGTTTTACGGTTGGGAGAAGGCAGTCTTGATGAAATGCTTCTTTCGGCTGTCTCCAAACGTACACTCAGCCGAAGGTTGAAAATAAGGTAAACGATGATTCGTCAGAGAAAATCACATTTTTCCACTACTCGAGGGACCAATTCTGGTGGTTTCTACACCACTCTAAATGCTTTGAAACATTTGTCTTTGAGAGCAGAGGTTTTCTAATTGCAGTTCTTCCATGGAATCCATATTTGTGCAGCTCCCGACGAACAGTTTTTGTGGTTCCGTAGGTGTTTATTCAGCCCTGCAGTGATTTTAGGAGCCGTGGTCTTGCAAGCTTTTCTAACAATTTGATTTAGAGTCTGACGGTCTCTCTCAGACAACCTCGACTTTCGGCCACAACTGTGCTTTGCTGGGGACATTTTCCCTTCTCTTTCAAAGGCAGTCATTACTTTTGAGGCAGTACCTCTTGAAATGCCAAGCATTCGGGCAGTTTCTGTTACAGTAGTGCCTGCAATGCAAGCACCAAGAATTTGGCCTCTTTGAAAGTCTGAGAGATCTGCCATTTTTATAAAGTATAACCAACTTTAGTTTATACATTTAAACAAATTAAATAACAAAAATAATAAACAAAAAAAATTAACATATGTCAAGTTTTGATTGCTTAAAACATGTTCAAAGTTTATGATGCCAAAATGTTAGGTGTTTCCATTATTTTGTCCAACCCCTGTAAGCCAGGAGGCTGATATTTTATGTTTATGTATTATATTGAGTGTTTAATAGTGGCTCAGTAAGTGGTTGTTGCTCAGTAACCTGGTGTATGAATAGCATTTCTTTTAAATTTACCTATATCTCTTTCATTGTTGTACTTACTAATCTATATTGTGCTCCTTGTGGGTTTTCTTTTTGTGTTTTGCTTTTGTCCTGGAAGATTATTTAGTTCATTAGGGAATATCTCTCACAGTGCTATCTAGGATACTTCTATAAATATACCCATTTATATAATAGGTTTATTTTCCATTTAGATTCACATCAAAAGAAGAAAGTATTCTGGGCTTAGCAGCAATATAATATCTACAGCGCACACTGATATGAAACTTTACCTGTGAGTGTTCTTTGTCTCAGTGGAATAAAAAACAAATTATGTTGACAAATCTGTTTAACCTACTCAAATGAAAACATTTATACGAAATAAGATTTAAACAGTACAATGTTCCCTTACTAGCCTTACTAGACGCTAAGAACTACTAAGCTCTCTCTTCTGGGGAAAAAGAAAGCTGTTTGTTACCCTAATGTAACAAATAATTATCATTGGTGATGGTGCTAAGCATCTGCTGTGATGTGCAGCAGTGTCCCTTCTTTCTATAAATCCTCTTATGCCCAGGATGCTTACACTATGGCTCTTAGGAAGCTCTGCAAAATCAAGAAGAATTTTTACCATAGTTAGATAAAAAGTTACTATTTTCTATATGGATACCCAGGACTTTTGTTTTTAAATTCTGTGATATGAAAGAAATAACACCCATACCTCAGGTGTTGAATAAAGTACAGAAATAATGTATAACCCTTATTGAAGTTTTAAAAAACTGTAATCTATGTAATGCTGTTAAGGGTATTACCTTAACCACTTCCCGACCGCCGTATGTACAATTGGCGGCCGGGAAGTGCACCCCGCAAGGACCGCCGTATTGACAATTGGCGGCGGTCCTTGTAGGGGCATGGGCGGAGCGATCGCGTCATCAGTGACGCGATCCTCCGCCTGGCGCCGCTCACCCGCCGCAACATCCCGCCGGCTATACGGAAGTGCCGGCGGGATGTTAACCCCGCGATCGCCGCATACAAAGTGTATAATACACTTTGTAATGTTTACAAAGTGTATTATACAGGCTGCCTCCTGCCCTGGTGGTCCCAGTGTCCGAGGGACCACCAGGGCAGGCTGCAGCCACCCTAGTCTGCACCAAAGCACACTGATTTCTCCCCCCCTGCCCCAGATCGCCCACAGCACCCATCAGACCCCCCCCTGCCCACCCCCCAGACCCCTGTTTGCACCCAATCACCCCCCTAATCACCCATCAATCACTCCCTGTCACTATCTGTCAACGCTATTTTTTTATATCCCCCACCCTGCTCCCTGCCCCCTCCTGATCACCCCCCACCCCTCAGATTCTCCCCAGACCCCCCCCCCCAGACCACCCCCCCCCTGTTTACTGTATGCATCTATCCCCCTGATCACCTGTCAATCACCTGTCAATCACCTGTCAATCACCTGTCAATCACCCGTCAATCACCCCCTGTCACTGCCACCCATCAGCCAGCCCCTAACCTGCCCCGTGCGGGCAATCTGATCACCCCCCCACACCAATAGATCGCCCGCTGATCCGACATCAGATCACCTCCCAAATCCATTGTTTACATCTATTCTCTCCTCTAAACACCCACTAATTACCCATCAATCACCCATCAATCACCCCCTATCACCACCTGTCACTTTCACCTATCAGATCAGACCCTAATCTGCCCCTTGCGGGCACCCAATCACCCGCCCACACGCTCAGATTGCCCTCTGACCCCCCCTTATCAATTCACCAGTGCATTAATTACATCTGTTCTTCCCTGTAATAACCCACTGATCACCTGTCAATCACCTGCCAATCACCTATCACCCATCAATCACCCCCTGTCACCCCCTGTCACTGCCACCCATCAATCAGCCCCTAACCTGCCCCTTGCGGGCAATCTGATCACCCACCCACACCATTAGATCGCCCGCAAACCCGCCGTCAGATTACCTCCCAAATGTATTGTTTACATCTGTTATCTTCTCTAAACACCCACTAATTACCCATCAATCACCCATCAATCACCCCCTATCACCACCTGTCACTGTTACCTATCAGATCAGACCCTAATCTGCCCCTTGCGGGCACCCAATCACCCGCCCACACGCTCAGATTGCCCTCAGACCCCCCCCACCCCTTATCAATTCGCCAGTGCATTAATTACATCTGTCCTTCCCTGTAATAACCCACTGATCACCTGTCAATCACCTGCCAATCACCTATCACCCATCAATCACCCCCTGTCACTGCCACCCAACAATCAGCCCCTAACCTGCCCCTTGCGGGCAATCTGATCACCCACCCACACCAATAGATCGCCCGCAGATCCGACATCAGATCACCACCCAAGCGCAGCGTTTACATCTATTCTCTCCTCTAAACACCCACTAATTACCCATCAATCACCCCCTATCACCACCTATCACCACCTGTCACTGTTACCCATCAGATCAGACCCTAATCTGCCCCTTGCGGGCACCCAATCGCCCGCCTACACGCTCAGATTGCCCTCAGACCCCCCCTTATCAAATCGCCAGTGCAATATTTACATCTGTTCTCCCCTGTAATAACCCACTGATTACCTGTCAATCACCTATCAATCACCCATCAATCACCCCCTGTCACTGCCACCCATCAATCACCCCCTGTCACTGCCACCCATCAATCACCCGCTGTCACTGCCACCCATAAATCAGCCCCTAACCTGCCCCTTGCGGGCAAATTGATCACCCACCCACACCAATAGATCGCCCGCAGATTCGACATCAGATCACCACCCAAGCGCAGTGTTTCCATCTATTCTCTACCCTAAACACCCACTAATTACCCATCAATCACCCCCTGTCACTGCTACCTATCAGATTAGACCCCTATCTGCCCCTAGGGCACTCAATCACCCGCCCA
The DNA here is from genome assembly GCF_040937935.1 of Hyperolius riggenbachi. Taxonomy (NCBI): domain Eukaryota; kingdom Metazoa; phylum Chordata; class Amphibia; order Anura; family Hyperoliidae; genus Hyperolius; species Hyperolius riggenbachi. Next base: position 243,165,195 of record NC_090649.1, read on the forward strand.
CACCCTCAGAATGCCCTCAGACCCCAGCCCTGATCACCTCGCCAGTGCATTGCTTGCATCTATTCCCCCCTCTAATCACACCTTGAGACACCCATCAATCACCTCCTGTCACCCCCTAGCACACCTACCCATCAGATCAGGCCCCAATTTGCCCCGTGTGGGCTCCTGATCACTCGGCCAATCCCTCAGATCCCCCTCAGACCCCCTTCCGATCACCTCCCCAGTGCATTGATTGCATCTATTTTCCCCTCTAACCACCCCCTGAGACACCCATCAATCACCTCCTGTCACCCCCCTAGCACTCCTATCCATCAGATCAGGCCCAATACAACCTGTCATCTAAAAGGCCACCCTGCTTATGACCGGTTCCACAAAATTCGCCCCCTCATAGACCACCTGTCATCAAAATTTGCAGATGCTTATACCCCTGAACAGTCATTTTGAGACATTTGGTTTCCAGACTACTCACGGTTTTGGGCCTGTAAAATGCCAGGGCGGTATAGGAACCCCACAAGTGACCCCATTTTAGAAAAAAAGACACCCCAAGGTATTCTGTTAGGTGTATGACGAGTTCATAGAAGATTTTATTTTTTGTCAAAAGTTAGCGGAAATTAATTTTTATTGTTTTTTTTTCACAAAGTGTCATTTTTCACTAACTTGTGACAAAAAATAAAATCTTCTATGAACTCGCCATACACCTAACGGAATACCTTGGGGTGTCTTCTTTCTAAAATGGGGTCACTTGTGGGGTTCCTATACTGCCCTGGCATTTTAGGGGCCCTAAACCGCGAGGAGTAGTATAGAAAACAAATGCTTCAAAATGACCTGTGAATAGGACGTTGGGCCCCTTAGCGCACCTAGGCTGCAAAAAATTGTCACACATGTGGTACCGCCGTACTCAGGAAAAGTAGTATAATGTGTTTTGGGGTGTATTTTTACACATACCCATGCTGGATGGGAGAAATTTCTATGTAAATGGACAATTGTGTGTAAAAAAATCTAACAATTGTCATTTACAGAGATATTTCTCCCACTTAGCATGGGTATGTGTAAAAATACACCCCAAAACGCATTATACTACTTCTCCTGAGTACGGCGGTACCACATGTGTGGCACTTTTTTACACCCTAAGTACGCTAAGGGGCCCAAAGTCCAATGAGTACCTTTAGGATTTCACAGGTCATTTTGCGACATTTGGTTTCAAGACTACTCCTCACGGTTTAGGGCCCCTAAAATGCCAGGGCAGTATAGGAACCCCACAAATGACCCCATTCTAGAAAGAAGACACCCAAAGGTATTCCGTACGGAGTATGGTGAGTTCATAGAAGATTCTATTTTTTGTCACAAGTTAGCGGAAAATGACACTTTGTGAAAAAAAAACTATTAAAATCAATTTCCGCTAACTTGTGACAAAAAAATAAAAACTTCTATGAACTCACCATACTCCTAACGGAATACCTTGGGGTGTCTTCTTTCTAAAATGGGGTCATTAGTGGGGTTCCTATACTGCCCTGGCATTTTAGGGGCCCTAAACCGTGAGGAGCAGTCTTGAAACAAAAATGACCTGTGAAATCCTAAAGGTACTCATTGGACTTTGGGCCCCTTAGTGCAGTTAGGGTGCAAAAAAGTGCCACACATGTGGTATCGCCGTACTCGGGAGAAGTAGTATAATGTGTTTTGGGGTGTATTTTTACACATACCCATGCTGGGTGGGAGAAATACCTCTGTAAATGACAATCTTTTGATTTTTTTACACACAATTGTCCATTTACAGAGGTATTTCTCCCACCCAGCATGGGTATGTGTAAAAATACACCCCAAAACACATTGTACTACTTCTCCCGAGTATGGCGATACCACATGTGTGGCACTTTTTTGCACCCTAACTGCGCTAAAGGGCCCAAAGTCCAATGAGTACCTTTAGAATTTCACAGGTCATTTTGAGAAATTTCGTTTCAAGACTACTCCTCACGGTTTAGGGCCCCTAAAACAAAACATATCCATGTGTTAGAATGGCCCAGTCAAAGTCCAGATCTAAATCCAATCGAGAATCCGTGGCAAGATCTGAAAACTGCTGTTCACAAATGCTGTCCATCTAATCTGACTGAACTGGAGCTGTTTTGCAAAGAATAATGGGCAAGGATTTCAGTGTCTAGATGTGCAAAGCTGGTAGAGACATACCCTAAAAGACTGGCAGCTGTAATTGCAGCAAAAGGTGCTTCTACAAAGTATTGACTCAGGGGGCTAAATAATTACGCACACCCCACTTTGCAGTTATTGATTTGTAAAAAAATATTTGAAATCGTGTATGATTTTTGTTCCACTTCTCACGAGTACACCACTTTGTATTGGTCTTCCATGTGGAATTCCAATACAATTGATTCATGTTTGTGGCAGTAATGTGCCAAAATGTGGAAAACTTCGAGGGGGGCGAATACTTATGCAAACCACTGTATATTGCAGATATTAGAGTCAATGTTTTAGGTGGGTAAACCGGTGTCCCTCTCTCTAACAAAAACTGCTGTGGATCTCAACATAAATGAATATCGATCAGTGAAATCTAAAGGTGGCCATACACTTATAAATTTGCAACAGATTCGATCATCAGATTTCTGTCAGATGACTGTGAAGTCAAATCTGACAGGAATCTATCTGATGTGAGACACACACTAGGAAAAGATTTCCAATAGATTTTAGAATGAAATCTATTGGAAATCAATCTAAATGCATGATTGGAACATTAAATCCAATGCAACTCTATGGGCCATCGATCTGCTGCCAGCAGCAGATCGACCTAGATTTTCCATTCTGTCAGATAGAGCAAATCGATCGAAATTGATTGAAATCGGCCTCAAATCGATAGATTGATATATTTGATAGAAACGATTTCCGATCGATCGATTCCATAGAATCGATCGATTGATGGCTGAAATGAACCAGAGTATGGGCCCCTTAAGAAAGGAATCATTATCATTGTCATGAAAAGATAAATAAGCTGATAAGTTTTTTGTTTGAACAGTGAGACAACTATAAAGCTTGTCAGGTGCTTGTATATTTTCCCTAAACAGCCTAATGTTCAGCACCCGCCATATACCAGCACGCCCAGCATTTCCATAAAAGTGCTCTGTGAGACGGAGCATTGTGGGCAGCACGGTGGCATAGTGGTTAGCGCTCTCGCCTTGCAATGCTGGGTTCCTGGTTTGAATCCCAGCCAGGTCAACATCTGAAAGGAGTTTGTATGTTCTCCCTGTGTCTGTGTAGGTTTCCTCCAGGCACTCAGGTTTCCTCCCACATCCCAAAAACATACAGATAAGTTAATTGGCTTCCCCCTAAATTGGCCCTAGACTACAATACATACACTACACAATATAGACATATGACTATGGTAGGGACTAGATTGTGAGCTTCACGAGGGACATTTAGTGACAAGACTATATACTCTGTACAGTGCTGCGGAAGATGTCAGCGCTATATAAATACTAAATAAATAAATACAAATAATAGTGGGAACACCATATATAGGGGCAGTATAAGGGTGTATTATTTATAATTAGCATTATTGATTTATAAATGACCAACATATTCAGCCTCCTGCAGTAACCTGCCAAGTGGGATTTTGATTAACTGCTGGTAGTAGCTGTTAGATACTGTCAGCTCCTTCTCTCCCTTTACTTGTCTATGGTGTAGAATAGGCTGCAAAGCATTGAGCAGAGAAGCCCATCTGTACAATGACTGAAAGTAAATTGTTACTCATAGCCAGCACAGATGATTATTAGGATGATATTTACCACATAACCTAACTGTCCCTCAGCAGGACTCACAAGCAGATATCCGTACAGCATGGTGGCGTAGTAGTTAGCACTCTCGCCTTGCAGCGCTGGGTCCCCGGTTCGAATCCCAGCCAGGTCAACATCTGCAAGGAGTATGTATGTTCTCCCCGTGTGTGCGTTGGTTTCCTCCGGGCACTCCGGTTTCCTCCCACATCCCCAAAACATATAGATTGGCTTCCCACTAAATTGGCCCTAGACCACAATACATACACTACATGATACATACTTAGACATATGACTATGGTAGGGACTAGGGAGTAGATTGTGAGCTCTTCTGAGGCACAGTTAAGTGACAAGATTGTATACTCTGTACAGTGCTGCAAAATTTGTCAGCGCTATTTAAATAATAGTGACATATTTAAAATTAAAAATAATAATAATATCCGTACCTCAAAGGAGAAATAGTGAGGGGAAGCCAATTAACTCTCTAAGGTTTGTAGGATGAGCCTGGAATATGCACAAAAAGCTCAATCAAATACAGGGGAAACATACTGCACAAACACGATGCAAGTGATTTCCTAAGTGGGACATTTTTAACCTCAAGACCTTAGAGAGTTTTGATACCTAGCATTAAAATATTGGAGTAAACTGCTCCTTTAAATTTTGATTTTGACACATTCTTTACTGATGAGTTGTCTTTTTTTTTTTTATTATTATTTGACATGCGTACGTCATATTTATAGCAAAGCAAAAAAACAAACAAAAAAAAAAAAACTGTATTTTCAAGTTCCAAGATATAAATAAATAAATGCAAACCTAATTTGCATGAAAGCTAATGAAAGAAAGAATCAAATAACAAGAAAGCTAAAGCGCAAATGAAAAATGCTAAAAAATGTACCCGGTAGTCATTTAATTTCCAATATCCATTTCCCCACTCTATTTCATTGTCTGTATTGATTGCTCTAATTATCACTGTTTGTATTGTGATCTTATCTCAGCTTCCCTTTAACATAAACAATCCACACACAAAAGTATGCAGCACACATTTGGATTAAATCCAAAATAAATACAGTTTTGTTTGCCAGTATTTAAATATGCTAATGCAAATGTTAATTGTTTCATATAACCTTGCTAATGTCTTTAACATGAAAAGTTCCTAAGTAATAACACATTTTAAAAATTAAATGTAGTTCCAAAATAGAGTTATCCCAAATGCCCTCCTAAAGGGGCATACAGACATGCGACTAAAGTCGTTGGTAACGAACGACTAACGATCGTTTATAACGACGATCGTTACAAAATAACCGCTAACGATCATTAAGGGTAACGATCAGCGACTGAAGTCGTTGCAAACTGGAAATCCGTCCTGGCGGATTTTTTGTAACGACGATCGTTAGCAAAAGTACGTGTGTATGCTGATCGTTACAAAAACGATCGTTCGTTAAGTACCGTACATGCGCAGACAGAGAGAGAGAGACAGAGAGATGTATATAGATATATGTATATAGATATATATATATGTATATATAGATGTAGATAGATGTATAGAGATATATAGATATATGTTGACATAGATAGAGATATATCTATCTATATCTCTCTCTCCCTGTGTATATATATATATATATATATATATATATATATATATATATCTGTACGCAACTTCCTCTTTCCTACTGGCCATTAACAATGACGTTCGTTCCGGGTTCATTGATCTGAATAACGTTTAGCATACTAGATGCGCTGCATCATACGTTCGTCACTTCCGCATCGTTCGTTCGGAAACGATCTGATCGTTTCCCACTTTCAACACCTCTTTACTAACGACCTTTTCATTTCTCTCCTTAATTGATCGTTCGTCGTTGCTTACGAACGATCGTTATCGCATGTCTGTACGTAGCTTAAGCCTCCTGCATACAACCCCTTTCCATATCCCCAGTACCTTCTCCCACCTCAATTGCTCCCTGGCCATTATTTCTTCCCATGGCCACCAAGTCGTCTTTGCAGTAATTAAAGCGGATCTGAGATGAAAAACTAACTATAACAAGTAACTTGTCTATATATCTTATGTACAGTTTAGATGGTTTAAACAGCAAATCTGTCTGCATACTGCTTTAATAGAATATGATTATTTCTTCCTGTGATACAATGACAGCAGCCATGTTGTTTGTAAACATTACACAGAGGCAGGCTTATATGCACCATCAGCACTCAGACTGAAAAAAAACTAATTCCCCCCTCCTCCTCCCTCCTCCCCTCTGCCTCTGAAATCTCTGGCTAGTAATACCTCCTCCTCCTCCTGCCCAGACTGAGCTCCCATGAGCCCTTGCTACTGCCAAGGCTCTCTGAAAACTGTGGGTGGGGCTTATTTAGTTTATTGGGGATTTGAGTTTTAAAACAAAAACAAAAAAGTGTTTGGCTTGAGGAATGCCCTATAAACTATAGGAAAGGAACACAATTATGCAATGAGTAAAAGTTCATTTTCGGATCCACTTTAAATAAGCTGACTCTCCAATAAAATAAGGGGGCTATCAAGTAGCCAAAGAAAGTTTTGGGTCCAAACAACCAAAAGTCCCACTTTTTAAATTGTTTAGTACCATTGTTTAGTGTTATAATGTCTCTCCTATCTAATGCACGGCGCTACGTGATATTTTACCACTTTATAGATATAAATTCTTTAAAATAGTATTTTTTAAAATAGTAAATGATGTTACTGACAAAATACAGACATTTGAATAACAATAATGTGTAAGATAAGGATAATAAAATGATTGCTGTGAGACATTTTTCAAAAATCCTTTCACATTCTGCAAGAAAGAAACCATTTTGTAGGAAATTAGACATTCTTTTAATCCATTTTTCAGCCCATGAAAAGGGCTGCTTTACACAACTGGCACAATAACTGCATACTTTATTCCCTGACCTACCTTGTTGCTGAAGTTCTGACCTGCGTATGCCAATTACATTTTTGTACATTAAGGTATGTACTTCACCCTCATCATATGACCACTAATACAGCTAATGACTGACCAGATTTTGTGGTATTGGAAGGAACTACCCTAAACAACCACAAGGTGATGCAGAAAGCCAGAGCTGTAGTAGTGGTGCTGGAGTAGGACAATAAATTAAAGTAAACCTGTGAAGTTGGAAAATGAAAAAGTGGGATACTTACTGTATTTCAGGAGATCCTCCAGAGGCTTCCCCATCTCCCTCCATCTTCTGAAAACTTCTGAAACCTTTATGACATCTCTGCAACTACAATTTCTTTAAAAAAGTGTACCAAAACCTGGACAACAGCATGGTGGAGGTGGTTCAAGGGTGAAATATTTGGCAAACATTATGTATTTATCACATAGGCTTTTTTCATGTGTAAATGGCAAAAAATCACACATAGGGGTTGATTCATTAACAAAAATAGCATGAGTAACCTCCTTGCGCTATTTAATCTGCGTGCCTTAACTACCTGAAGCCTGCTCCACGCCGATGGCCGTGGCCGCGGCGGCAGCCCCAGGACCGCCTAACGCCAATTGGCGTCAGGTCCTGGAGCCGGCTACTGAAGGAGATCACGCGCAGGATGCGGGTGCATCTCCTTTTTGGAGCGGAACTCCGCCCCCTCTTCAGTCTCCGAGCGGCTATTGCCTCTCGGGAGACTGTTAGACGTGTGATCGCTGTCTATTTACACAGTGCAGCGCTGCGATCAGCAGCAGCGCTGTACTGGGGGACAGCCGTGTGACACGACTGCCCCCCTGGGGCACTTGGGAGCGATCGGCAGTGATAGGCTGGCTGGGGGAGGGAGGGAGTCTGGCTGGGGGAGGCAGCAGCAACTTTTTTTTACTAAAGTGACAATATAAATATTTATATTAACAAAAATAAACAACTGCTGTGTTGTGCGCCCCTGCAGCTTGGCCTGAAAGCTGCAGTGGCCCTTTTAGTAAAAAATAGCCTGGTCTTTAGGGGGGTTTAGCACTGTGGTCCTGAAGTGGTTAATTAGTAGACCCTGCAAGTTATGCGTGCTAGTGGCAGCGTAGCGGGCGTAATAAACCTCAGCCACAGGAGCGCGCGCTCAGAGCATGCTATGCTGCGGTAGTGCAGCATACCGAGCACTGGTAACTTACGCCCATTATTTGCCAATAACGGGTGCTCCATTCGTCCCACCCTGAGCCCCCACTTTGACTGGCCCAAGTGACAGGCAGCCCACTATAACAAATAGCAGGCATAAGTTACCAGCGCTCGCTATGCTGCACTACCACAGCATAGCGTGCACTGGGCATGCGCTCCTGTGGCTGAGGTTAATTACACATGCTACGCTGTCATTAGCACGTGTAGTATGCAGGGTCTTTAAATTAAGGCATGCTGATTAAATAGCGTAACAGGAGGTTACTCGCGCTATTTTTGTTAGTGAATCAACCCCATAGTTTCTAGATTTTTCAGATAAAGGTCTAGTATGTCCGCTGCCATTACCTACCTAGAAAAATGTATATGCAGCCACTTTTGCAGAGACCAGAAATGCATGTCATTGCAAATTTATCTATTGCATTTTGAATTTTTTGTGACCTAAAATTTTAACATTCAAATTCATTTTTTGAATGTATGTTGTTTGTTTGTACATTCATGATGGCACTTATCATGTTGTTCATGTAAATAAAATTGGCTCATTTTTGTGTTCGCTTACTAAAATGTTAACTTTTCAAATATTTCAAACGAACAGCACATTGCCAACGACTTCACTCTGCAGCCACCACATCCTTTCTGCCTGACGGAAAGAACCCCAGTCCTCAGAGAGGCCTGATTTTTGTGTTATTCCAAATATATGTATTACATTTCAAAAAATTGTTTGTCATCCACAAAATTTTTACTTCAAATATGTCATGTCAACTGATGTACAACATTGTAATTGTGTCCACTGTAGGCCTGAAAAATGTGCGGTGTGAGAAACTCCACTCTGCAGCCACACCATTTTTCCTGCCCACCGGAAATTAATGCCAGTCCTCAGAGAGGCCTTTAATATGTGGTTTTTCCAATTTATCTATAGCAATTCTAAACATTTTATGTCATCAAAATTTTTAACTTTAAATATGCTCACAATCTATTCCCTACCATAGTCATATGTCTAAGTATGTATCTTGTAGTGTATGTATCGTAGTCTAGGGCCAATTTAGGGGAAAGTCAATTAACTTGTCTGTATGTTTTTGGGATGTGGGAGGAAATCGGAGTGCCTGGAGTTAACCCACACAGACACAGAGAGAACATACAAATTATGTGGGACCCAGCATTGTAAGGCAAGAGTGTAACCACTACGCCACCTTGCTGCCCATCATGTTAAATAGTGTACATTACAACACTGTAATTGCATCCCAAAAAGTTTATTTGTTTTACATTTATTGTGTTCTCCCATTATTATAGATATTGGCTATGGTCAATAAGATGCTACTAACAAGTTGCTGTTATGTTTATGCTAATTTTATGCAAAAAGGTTGGAAATAAACCAATTGTATCAATTGCTAATCTTAGCCTGAGGTCAGTTTAGATAATGGTTGGGCTAGGGTTATTGATTGGGATGGTTGGGCTAGGGGACATAAGGCAGCCCAGGCTACATAACAGCACTATATACATTTACACTGGCCCACTCTCTCCCATTTATTCCTGAACAGCCTGTCAGCTCAGCGCTACCAACACTACACACCTCTACACCATAAGAAAGAGTGTGCTCCCTCTTTAATAGTAGGGGGGTTTAAATACAGGAAAACCCACACTATTGGCTATTCCAACATAGCTGAATCTAGTTTAGATTTCATGTTTGGACAAATGTTTGCCTTGGGGAACACGCATAATAGTGTATGTACCTATAGGTAGCCTACAGCAAAGAAAAAAAACAGTCCAGCTTGGCACCAATCATCTGGGCATAAAAGTCAATGGGCTTGATTCACAAAGCAGTGCTAACTGTTAGCACGCCTGTGAAAACCCCCTTAGCACGCCTAAAAGAGCTTTTCGCGCGCTAATTTGCGCGCGAACCACATCGCGCACAAAGTTATGCGTGCAAAACTGTACGCGTGCACTTCACAGAGCGCAGGGTGCTCCGCGCGAAGTGCCCATTAAAGACTATGGGACTTAGCCCGCGCATAGGACTTTGCGCGCGCAAAACTTTGCACGCGGTACTTAGCGTGCGATCTGATTGAGAACACCGGTGCTAACCTACTTAGCACCCTGGTTAGCGCGCCTAAAAACTTTAGACGTGCTAAGTAGGTTAGCACCGCATAGTGAATCAAGCCCCATAAGTATTACCAGTGCAGTGAAAGGCTAGGAAGGTCATAGCAAGTTAGTATTGGGCATTTGTGTAACATCTGAATCATTTAGGCTTAGACTGTGCTTAAAGGTAATTTGGCATAATTAAAGGTTTTTTGGCATAATGAGATGCTAATTTGTCTAGGTGATAGGTTAGGGATTATAAAAAACAAAAAAGGTAATAAAAAATAAGGTTAGGGTTAAGCTTAGATAAAAGGCTGACTATAGAAATAGGCATTTGACATAGTGGTTAGAGCAAAGGTTCAGGTTAGGCATTTCATGTGCAATTGGTTGGGAGGGGGTGAAAGCCCAACTAAACCCAAAAAGCCCAGCTATGAGGAGCTGTGTACCATTCTAACTGAACAAATCTAACTAAAAACAGCATGGTGGCATTGTGGTTAGGGCTCTCCCCTTGCAGCGCTGAATTCCTGGTCCAAATCCCAGCCAGGGCAACATCTGCAAGGTGTTTGTATGTTCTCTCTATGTTTGTGTCTGTGTAGGTTTCCTCCAGGCACCTGGTTTCCTCCCACATCCCAAAAACATACAGATAAGTTAATTGGCTTCCCCCTAAATTAGACGAAGATACATACACTACATGATACATACATAGACATATGACTATGGTAGGGATTAGATTGTGAGCCCCTCTGAGGGACAGTTAAGTGACAAGACAATGTACAGCGCTGCAAAAGATGTTGGAGCAATATAAATACTAATTAATAATAATAAAAAGCCCAGCTAAACCCCAAACTGAAGAAGGAAAATTCTCAAAACAATAATTTTGATTTGTGTGAAGCTATCCCTGGAACTGCCTTAATGCTAGGTACACACCATACAATCTTCTGTTAGATTCTTCTGTTAGATTGACCTACAACATGGAAAAAAGCTATCTGGCAGGTAAATCTAAGAGAAAATCTAACAGAAACTTGTATGGTGTGTACCTAGCATAAGACCCATCTTGCTTGATTAGTTTCCTCTCAGCAGACTGAAATCTTAAGGCCTGTACCCATGCCTAACTGATGTCCCCAACAGGGATCGGGACCCAATCCCTCAGGCAACATCATCAGGCCAATGCTGTACAGGTACAAAGTCAGCTATACAGCTCACAACACGCTCTGTTGCTATGTGTGTGTGTGTGTGGGGGGGGGGGGAGGGGGGAGCTGACAGAGCATCGCAAATATGAGAAGAAAGGCATCAGCCATCGCTTGAGCAAGTTGAATCGCCTGGCAGATCGTTTGCCAGGCGTCGGTTGGGGGCCACTGTACACAAACAAGATTATGAGCTGAGGCAGTTGTAATAGGTCATCTAAACCAATCACATGGTCACACCTGAATGACCTCCCCTTCAGGTAATTCAGAGAGAAGTACAAGACAACTGTAATATTTATCTGTAATATTATAAGTCTGATTTATCTTTAACCCTATTTTATCTATATCTAGCATTTCTATGAATGTATATGTCCATTACATATTATTTACTAGAATCAGGATATTCTTATATATAATTGTGTAAACTCTGCTGAGAAAGATATTTTTCACAGAAGAGGAAAAATCTCCTGGGAGAAAACTCAAGACAAAGTTAATTGAATAAGGGCCAAAGGGGTTGATTCATTAAGCTACGCTGCTAAATCAGTGAAGCCTAATGTGTGGAAGCGCAAGTTGTGTGCACACTACACGTGGTAGTGCTGCGTAGCATGCACTGGTAACATACACGCGCTCCATTTACATAACGGCCACACCTCTCCTCCCGCCCTGAGCCCTGTCGGGTCCAGTGGCTTCATAGGATGTGATTCCCACTCTTTGATTGGCCCAATAGGCTGCCTGTCACTTGACCATGTGAATGGAGCGCACATAAGTGCACATAAGATACCAGCGTACACAACGCAGCACGCGTTGCATGGGCACAACTCGCACTCCTCATATTAAGCTGCGCTGCTTCAGCTTAATTAATCAACCCCTAGTGTGCTGTAATAGCAGGTCCTCAGTATTTTCAGAGACCTAGCTCACCAAACAAGGTATAGTAAAAAAAAAATTGGTGCCAGTTTACTGTCGCTGGCACCTCTCATTTATAAGTGCCTGGTTCCGATCAGAAATTACCTCTGTCATTTTTTCTTGCCTCTTTAATTCTCTTTGTTCTGTCTGCCTCTTTCTTCCATAGCCCTTGTTTTTTTCCCTTGCGATATTTGTGAAATATTGTTTATACCGACACAGTTTAATTGTTTTAGGATCACAGTTGTGATTGCTGATTACAAACAGTAATTTATCCAAATCTTGCCTTATATGAGGAGTATGACGGTACTGTTTATGGTTGTTGTTTAATCTGCCTTGAAAGTGTGATGTCATATGAGCACACACACCTTTATGAGAAGATCAGTTTGCTGAACGTTGTGTTTTGTTTTATGTGGACATTTGATGGTGTTTTCATTTTTTAAATAAAAAGTTATGGACAAAATCAAAACTTAAAAAAGCCTGTATGTACTGTTCATGAATGCAACTGCAAGACTTTATTTACAGTACCACCTTCTACTGAAAAATACCATAATGGTTGTTTCATCAGTTTTCAAATAACTAAGCAAGCAAGCCACCGAGCAACTTACCGTATTTTTCGGAATATAAGATGCACTTTTTCTTCCCCAAAAATTAGGGGGAAAAGTGGGTGCGTCTTATATTCCAAAGATGCGGTAAATGTGGCCCCGAAATATACTTACCGGATACTGTTGCCGCGATCCTCTCCTCCTCGTCTGGCTCTCTTCATCCCAGGACGTCTTGTCATGCATTGTGAACGTCTTCAGAGCCCCAGCTGCCCGTGCTCCTCTTCACTGCAGTCTTCGTATAGACTGCAGCCTTTCGATATACATGTGCTGCCGCCGCCATCCTTCCTAGTTATGGCGTCCTCCCCCGACGTCCTCCCTAGTTACAGCGTCCTCCCCGACATCCTCCCTAGTTACAGCGTCCTCCCCTGATGTCCTTCCTAGTTACAGTGCCTCTGACGTCACACGCACATGTGCGCCGCAGATCAACCAGCAGAGGGCACTGTAACTAGGGAGGACGTCGGGGAAGGATGCTGTAACTATCGGTGACATCGGGGAAGGATGCTGTAACTAGGGAGGACGTCGGGTGAGGACGCCGTAACTAGGAAAGATGGCGGCGGCAGCACATGCATATCGCAAGGCTGCAGTCTATACTAAGACTGCAGCGAAGTGGACAGTGGGCAGCTGGGGCTCTGAAGACGTTCACAATGCATGACAAGACGTCCTGGGGTGAAGAGAGGAGACTGCAGCTGAAGAGGAGCGCCGCAGCTGGGACCCTGAAGACCTGCATCCTGAATGACGGGCGCCCTCTGATGAAGAAAGCCAGATGGGGGAGGAGAGGATCGTGGCGACAGGATCAGGTGAGATGTTTCATCAGGGTTTAGCTAGTGTAGTGTATTTGGTGGTGGCAGAAGGGGTTGGTTAATGTAGTGTAGTGTAGTAGGTGGTTACAGCAGCAGGGGTTAGTCAGTGAAGTGTAGTGTAGTGGGGCAGCAGGGGTAAGTGAAGTGAAGTGTAGTGTGGTGTAGATGGGCAGTGTAGCTTAGGCCAGTGTGGTGTAGATGGGCAGTGTATTTTAGGGAGAAAAGGTCCATAAGACGCTCCTGCACCATAGACGCGCCTAGGATTAGTTTTTTTTTTCTCTGATTTTTGCCCCCTAAACCTAGGTGCGTTTTATATGCCGGAGCATCTTATATTCCGAAAAATACAGTAAGTTTAAAAAAGAAATTAAAAAATACAGTACGTGCTTAAAAAAAGTGCTGTGGTAGGACAAGAATCTGTGTATGGCAGATTGTTGTATTACATGGTAGGGTCAAAAGTAGATGAAGAATACCCATTTAAAGTGGAAAGTCCCTGTATAAAGGTTTATACAAATCATTATTACTTTATGCACAAAACACTGCTTCATATGTATCAATCTTATACTAAATATATTCCTATATTTCAGTGAGCAACAAAAGACACACGATAGATCAGCTAACTATAGCAGATGCTAGGAACAGATTCTAAATTTCAGATGGAAAACCATTTTACAGATGCTCAGCCAATCTCATCATAGTCAGTTCGACATCATAATAAGCTCCCTAAGCATATCTCCATTATCATTAATCTCTGCATAATAAAATCTCACTGTGATTTATAAAACACCTGCTACCTTCCTACAACGTACTGCATAGAGAAACAAATTCAAATGCATTCTTCCTAATACCTCCCTATGGTGAATGACAATTGTCCTCAAAGAAAGGGCATGTCAAAATAAATGAAAGCTTGTTCTCTTATTCATGATGATGATAATAAGACATAGACTTGACAATGAGATGCTCACTCTCCTTGGAAAGCTGATAATTGTTCATCTGTAAAACTTTGACATTGCGTACAAGTAGGTTGAAAGAAAAGTTTGAATTTAAAGTTATTATTCAAATAAACTTGGATGTTAAAAGAAAAGAAAATTAATTCTAATAAATCAGTTTAAATTTGAACTCCAGGCACACAGCTAAGAACACAGTTTCCAGTACTGTATATTGTTGTGTGAACAGGTTACTCTTTGACACTACCACTAGCAGGAACAGCTTCTCCTGGTGGCAGAGTCTAAGTGACTATGGGTTTCCACCAAAGTGCTCTCCAAGGGATGATAGACTTTGTTTCCTAGTGCCCTCCAGATTTCCAACAGCGGTCATCAACTAGTGATGTTGAGAACATGAGGCACAGTGAGGGGCAGATCCTAGAAGTCATAGTTGAAAGCAAGCTGAGGGCACGGAGCAGGCAGAGTACTTTTAAAAGCACGGTCTACGGTCAGATGTCAGGGCAGATGGATGAGCCACAGAAACATGTTATCCAGGTATCAAGGTCAAACCTGTGGAGCATATCAAGGGTAGTGAGTCAAGTTGTGGCTGTAGGGGGATATCAAACAAATTCTAGGCAGGTAATTCACAGCGCAAGATCAGGCAACCCCACTTAAGCTTATAGAGCTATTTGCACATGTTGCCGGATGAGATAGCCTTTTATAGTCAAGAGTGAGCTGCCTTTTTTACTTTCATATTTTTTGTTCCTTTTAATTAAGATTCATTACCTGGACATCCTTTAGATTTTTCTGGCATCAGTAGTGATTAAATTATACACCTGAAACAAACATGTAGCTAATCTACTCAGACTTCAGTCTTAAGTATTTACTGGCAATTTCCAAATCAATTTATAATGTATCTCCATCATCAAATGTTCTCCAAGTCTCTCAGCTAATCAATAGGCTGGCTATTTAGTTTGTAATGTCACAAAACATTATGGATGTTCTTCAAAAACGGCCAAAGTTTAATTCCAATAATAGGGAATTCCAATTTAAAAATATGTCCATTCAAATCATACTGAAGAGTAATTTTGCTGATTACACTCACGCGTTTCCAGGTTTCTTCACTCCTCTGCCTTTCACCACATCACAATAGTCAGGAGAAGCTCTGGCCTGGAACTCACTCCCAGTAGATAACTTCCATTGTGCGCACTCTAGAGCCTCAGAGTGGGAACTTCCAGCATTCTTGTTGTCTCTTGTTCTTCATTTTTCCACTCCTGCAGTTCCTCAGATAGTCTTGAGAAAAGGTAAAAATGTGGTGGCATTGAAGTGGACCCCTGTGGCAGAAGAATAATTTCAAACCCTAGAGAAAGCTCTTTGTGATCATCCAGTGCTATGTTCCCCAGATTTTAGTAAAAAAAAAAAAAAATATGTAGCTCAGAGTGAAACTTCTCATGTGAGCTTAGGTGCAGTGATTTCACAGGTGCACAAATCAGAAGAGCACCCAAGTGAAAAGCAGAATGACCATAAAAATAATTATACTGTCATTGAAAAAGGGTGCTTAGCATTTAACTCTATTCTGGATGAGTTGCTATTATTTGCTAGGCTAACACTTTGATCTAGTAACTGATCTTTCCTCGCTAAAGTGCATTGCACTAAAACAACAACAACAACAACAAAAGACTCATAGATGTGATTGTTTACATTACTTTTGGTTATTGGTAAACTAAAACACAGAAGGGTTTAAGATGGATAAGGAAGAGGGGCAAATGATATTATATTGGAGTACTGCAACATAATAAAGTAGAACACATGTATGTCAAAATGTGCATCAATACATTAAATAGGGGCATAGCTAAGGTATGGCTAACCACTGGGTGGATTTTTAAGTGCCAGCATGGATGCACCTATGGTCAACATTTACATAAATCTTCCCCCATTTATAGCGTACATAATTTTAACTACTTCCCCTTCACAGGTGATTTTCCCTTAAAAACCAGAGCAATTTTCACACATCACGCTCCTCCCATTCATCCACCAATAATTTTATTGCCACTTATGACACCAAAATGATCTATACATTGGGGTTTTTGCTGTAATACAAATTAGGCACTTTTTTGTGGGGGTGGTACTTTTTGCTAAGAATTATTTTATTTCAGCTGCATTTTTAAAGGAGTAATAAGAAAAAAAATCAAAACAAAAATAATTATTTGTCAGTTTTCAGCCAATATAGGTTTGAAATAAAATGTACTGAGATACATAAAACTGGCGCGTTTTATTTGGCACGTCCTGGTTATTGCAAGTTTAAATTGTGTCCCTAGTACAATGTATCATGACAATATTTTATTTGAAGATAAAGGTGTATGTGTTCCATTTGCATTTCTTTATACTAGATCAATAATTACAAGCCCTAATTTTCAAAAGTAATAGAGATATACCCAATGACATACATATTGAAAAAGCTGAGTCCCTAAGTTAACTATTTAAGATTTTTTTATGCTGTCACTTTTTTTTTTTTTAACAATAACTATAGTTATACAGACAGGAGGAGAAATAAGGTAGTAAAATTAGGTGTATTTTTTATTAATGAACATTTATAATTGTGTTAACATTTATATGTGTATTTTTATTTTTGGCCACTAGATTTCCCCATACTAACCTGCGTACTGAACAGCACATAGGCAGTAGTGAAGAGATGGGAATGACGATAGCATCTTATTGATGCCAGAAGATCATTCGCTGCTGGCACAGTACCGATCAGTACTCTGCCGTGCAGACGGGGGTTACAATAGCCATGGGGGGTCACAGGGGATCACTGTAAACACCACAGTACATGTATTTACGCCCCTAGTGCTGAAGTGAAGTCCACAGGGGTGTAGATACATGATGTGAGGGATTTTATGACTACCATATTTATTTATTTATCAATGACAATTCCCTGCCTGTTCTGCTTAACAGTAGTGTCCTAACCACACACCTGAAACAAAATGCCGTAAATCTGAGTGCAAGGTCAATGCAAGGTCAACAATAATACTGGGAATGGGATGTGATACAGATATACTGAATTCTACATATGCTGAAACCATATCTTTAAATGATAACTTACACACAAGAAAAACATCAATAGGTTAGCAGAGGACTTTCTTGTGCAAAACCATATTTAGAAAGAAGAGTTGGCTGACGATATTAAAAACATTAAGTGAAAACCATGGCAACTTGGTATTCTCATGGTCAACATTATATACCGTACTTATAAAAGAATGAGTTGAATATCAGTCATGCACTGCTTGTAACACAACATTCAATAAGTGAAAAGAAAAATACTTTTGCAAGGTAAAAAAACAAAGTAAAAAGCATCAACTATAATAAGTGGTCTATAACATCAGCTATTCAGCCTTCAAAGATGCAAATGCTTACTGTACACATATTGAGTGCTCTATTAGACAAAAAGATCCTTGGTTGTAACACAATGCATTCAATGAGCAGAACACACTTCCTCCAAAAAAACTAATAAAGATAAAGTAGTAATGCATTTAAATGGCGATAAAAACCTGTCAACCAGAGACACATGAAAATGAATACTAGCAAACAATAAATTATTCTATGCAATGTTTAAAGTAGTTAGTTTTACAGTTTCCTCTACCTCCACCTCTTTTTGAAGCTGAATGACACATCCATTTACCAATCTACTTTAAAATGACTTTGCTTTTATATATACAGATGCCCTGTGTTTGCTTCTCAGATAAAAGCAAGAAGTTTTAAATCAGGATGATACCATTTATTGGCTAACTAAAAAGAATAAGAATAAGCGAGCTTTTGGCTTTGCAGCCTTCGTCTGGCATAAAGGGACTCCGAGCAGTGCAGAAACTATGGAAAGATGCATATCATTTTAAAGCTCTCTTTCTCCTCTTTCCAAAGATATATAAATCGCCCCCCTACGCCTTTTAGCTTTCGCTATTTTCGCGATCGAAATTGCAGCGGCCGTGATTTTGATCGCAACAATAGAGAAACTTAAAAGGCGTAGGGCCGCGGTTTAGGTGTCGCCAGAAAGAGGAGAAAGAGAACTTTAAAATGATATCCATCTTTCCATAGTTACATTGTATTACACAGGGCAACTTTTTCTGCTGAATGGAGCTGCTGACTTTGAGATAAGTAATACAATGTAACTATGGAAAGATGGATATCATTTTAAAGCTCTCTTTCTCCTCTTTCTGACGACACCTAAATCGTCACCCTACATCTTTTAGTTTTCTCTATTTTCGCGATCGAAATCGCGGCCGTGGCAATTTCGATCACGAAAGTAGCGAAAACTAAAAGGCGTAGGGCGGTGATTTATATATCATTGGAAAGAGGAGAAAGAGAGCTTTAAAATGATATGCATCTTTCCATAGTTTCTGCACTGCTCGGAGTCCCTTTAAATCCTGTTTGCTTGTAGGCTGATGGTAGACAGCTTTATACATGCAACATCAAAAGGGGTTACATAGATTTTTTTCAAGCATACATACATGTCATTAAAGCGGATCCGAGGTGAAAAACTAACTATAAAAAGTAATTTGTCTTTATTTAGTTTAGTTAAGTTTAGATGGTTTTCAAAAGTAAACTATCAGCAAACACCTTCATCAGTATATAAATATTTTTTCCTGTTATACAATGAGAGCTGCCATGTTCTGCTTGTAATCATTATACAGGCAATCTTATCTTTATCTCCACACCTCAGACTGTGCAAACTCCACTCCCCCTTCCCTCCCCTCTCCCTCCCCTTGCCTCCGAAATCCCGTGCATGCTCAGTGTGTGCTGGGGCTCTCCTGTATGAAAGGAAGCAGGGGCGTAGCAATAGGGGTTGCAGAGGTTGCGACCGCATCGGGGCCCTTGGGCCAGAGGGGCCCCGAAGGGCCCTCCCTCAACTACAGTTTTAGCTCTGTATTGGTCCTGTGCTCATAATAATCACTTCTATAAATACTTTGAATAGTGGTAGTCATTAACAAGCTGTTCCCCATCCCCTTCTTGCACCTCTGACACTGTAGTTGCCATTGGCAGGTTTTGATGTGCCGTATCAATTGTTATATATAGAGTGCTTGGGGGGCCCCATTGTAAAACTTGCATCGGGGCCCACAGCTCCTTAGCTACGCCACTGAAAAGAAGCAGGGTATTGGAACACAAACCGTGGAAGAAGACAGGCATAACTGCAGATACAGCTGTTCCTGGATTTACTACACAGATATATATATATATATATATATATATATATATATATATATATATATATATATATGTATATATATACTACACCAAAGTGTAGCAGACCTTAGTTCAGATATATATATTTATTGTATTTATAAAGCGCCAAAATATTATGCAGCACTGGACATTAGTTTACAGACAATATTTAGGGCTGACATACAGCAATATGACAATACAGGAATACAAGAAAAACAGATCACACAGCACAGTATGAGCACAAGGTAATGCTTAGTCAGTCACTGGATGTAGCATGGAGATTAGGCAAGTCGAGTTCACTCAAATGCATAGCATGGGTTCACAGTAATGGAGGTGCATGATCAGGTAGGACACAAAAGCAGGGAGGACCCTGCCCAAACGCTTACAATCTAGAGGGAGAGGTAGGAACATGAAAGGTAGGGGACCAGAGTTCAGCTGCGGGTTTAGAGCACTTGAGGGGTGATAGGCCAAATCGTTCAGGTGTATGTATATATATATATATATATATATATATATATATATATATACATACATACTCCCCAACAGTCCCGAATTTTGCGGGACTGTCCCGATTTTGGGGGGCTCTCCCGCAATCCTGATATGGCCCCCTTATGTCCCGGCCACCGGCAATGGGCAGAGAGCGGGGAGAAAAGATCAAGGCGCCAGCCGGCAATATAAGATGCAGAATGCCAGTAATCACAATGTATATTCATTCGTACCTTTCTCCCTCTGAATGTGCCCCCGTGTCCCCCTGTTTGCAGAGTATAAAGTGCGCAGCGGAGCGGCGTTCATCTTACTGTTCATCCTCGCCGGCATCGGCTTCATTCTGCTTCCTGTGACGTCACAGGAAGCAGGAATCAATAGAGCCAGATGCCGGCGAGGATAACGGTAAGATGAATGCCGCTCCGCTGCGCACTTTATACTCTGCAAACAGGGGGACACGGGGGCACATTCAGAGGGAGAAAGGTACGAATGAATATACAATACAATAATATACAATACAATAACATTTCTATAGCGCTTTTCTCCCATAGGACTCAAAGCGCTTAGGCTCTCTCAGATTCAGTAGTTAGTAGGATGAAGTATTCATGAAATATACATTGTGATTACTGGCATTCTGCAACTTATATTGCCATCTGGCGCCTCAATCATTTTTTTTGTTTTGTTTTTTTAAATTCTTTAAACCTTCTTTATGGAATGCAAGACTAGGGGTGTATTGGGGGCGTGGTTAGGGGTGTGGCCTTAATGTCCCAGTTTCCCTTTCCTAAATGCTGGGAGGTATGATATATATATATATATATATATATATATATATATATATATATATATATATATATAACATTTAAGTGTGACAAACATGCAGAAGAATAAGAAATCAGGAAGGGAGCAAATAGTTTTTCACACCACTGTATACTGTGTATATATATATATATATATATATATATATATACACTGTATACTGTATATATATATATATATATATATATATATATATATATATATACACATATACACAGTATACAGTATATATAGTCTGATCTGAGGTCTGCTTACACTTTAGTGCAAAATAGATCAGAATACATATATATATATATTTTTTTTCATCACTAAAGTGTAAGCGGACCTCAGATCAGACTATATATATATATATATATATATATATATATATATATATATATATATATTATATAGTATATATATATTGCACTAAATTGTAAGCGGACCTCAGATCACGTGTGAGTGTATTTTTTTTTTCACTAAAGAGGCTGCCAGGGGGTTGGGAGAAGGGTGCCAGTAGGTGAGGAGAAAGGTGCCCGTGGATGGGGAGAAGAGTGCCACTGGGTGGAGAGTAGGATGTCCATAGGTGGGGAGGAGGGTGCTACTGGGTGCGGGGGAAGGTACCCATGGGTGGAGAGTAGAGTGCCCAGGGGTGGGGAGGAGAGTGCCACTTTGGGTGGAGAGTAGGGTGCCCAGGGGTGGAGAGGAGGGTGCCAGAAGGTGGGGAGAAAGGTGCCCGTGGATGGGGAGGAGGGTGCCAGGGGGTTGGGAGAAGGGTGTCACTGGGTGGGGAGGAGGGTGCCAGTGGGTGGAGAAGTGGGTGCCACTGGGTGGGGAGGAAGGTGCCCGTGGTTGGAGAGTAGGGTGTCCATAGGTGGGGAGGAGGGTGCCACTGGGTGCGGGGGAAGGCACCCATAGGTGGAGAGTAGGGTGTCCATGGGTGGGGAGGAGGGTGCCCATGGGTGGAGAGTAGGGTGCAT
Source organism: Hyperolius riggenbachi (assembly GCF_040937935.1). Lineage (NCBI taxonomy): Eukaryota > Metazoa > Chordata > Amphibia > Anura > Hyperoliidae > Hyperolius > Hyperolius riggenbachi. The sequence goes on from NC_090649.1 coordinate 243,187,032, forward strand.
GTGGGTGGGGAGGAGGGTGCCACTTTGGGTGGGGAGGAGGGTGCTCAGGGGTGGAGAGGAGGGTGCCCAGGGGTGGGGAGGAGGGTGCCACTTTGGGTGGAGAGTAGGGTGCCCAGTGGTGGAGAGTAGGGTGCCCAGGGGTGGGGAGTAGGGTGCCCAGGGGTGGAGAGGAGGGTGCCACTTTGGGTGGAGAGGAGGGTGCACAGGGGTGGGGAGGAGGGTGCCACTTTGGGTGGAGAGTAGGGTGCCCAGTGGTGGAGAGTAGGGTGCCCAGGGGTGGGGAGTAGGGTGCCACTTTGGGTGGAGAGTAGGGTGCCCAGTGGTGGAGTGTAGGGTGCCCAGGGGTGGATAGCAGGGTGCATGTGGGTGGGGAGGAGGGTGCCCATAGGTGGGGAAGAGGGTGCATGTGGGTAGGGAGGAGGGTGCCTGGGCACAGAGGAGGCAAAAAAATGATCGAGGCACCAGCCGCGCAATGCAGGGAGGGGGGCTGCATCATTCCTCCCTCCCCCCCGGCTCTCTGCCTACTGTGTGTGTGTCCCCGGGATGCAGTTTGTGTTTGTGCAGCGGAGCGGTGTCACCTTACCCATCCAAGCACTCGTACCGGCAACCGGCTCTTCTTTGCTGGTTCCTGTTTACTATGACGTCATAGTAAACAGGAACCAGCAGAGAAGAGCCGGTTGCCGGTATGAGTGCTTGGATGGGTGAGGTGACACCGCTCCGCTGCACAAACACAAACTGCATCCCGGGGACACACACACAGTAGGCAGAGAGCCGGAGGGAGGGAGGGAATGATGCAGCCCCCCCCCTCCCCGCATTGCGCGGCTGGTGCCTTGATCGTTTTTTTTCGCCTCAGCCTAGCCCGGGACATTGGGGGGTGGCAGCAGGATAGCGGGAGGGGCCCCCAACCCGGGACAGTTGGAGGGCTTGCCAACCGCTCTGTCCTGATCCCGGACCCAGGCTAATCCTAATCGCCGGCATGAAGATGACAGGTGATGCTGCTCACGCTAGTATCGCGTGACTTCAGCAGCCCCTGTCCGGAACGCCCATGCCTCCTCCTAAGCTTGCCCCTTCACAGAAAGCCTCCTCCTCTCCACAATCAGGTCCCATGATTCAAAGCTGCATGGGACCTGACGCCGCGGCGTTAGGAGATCTGAGGGGGCATGGCTTAGTTAGTAAAATCGAAATTAGTCATTATTAGCAATTTAAAAAAAATTCAGAAGGTTCCCCATACAATTAATTTTATGTAAGGGGCTCATTACTGATGAATGCAAAAGTTCATCTCGGATCCACTTTACGATGCCTTAAGTGAAACAGAACATCTAAATGGGGTGGGAGGTTGTTAGCTGAGATAAGAATCCTTGTTTACATACACCATGCTCACAGACCTGGGAGTTGGACTGTCACAGAGGCATCGTAAATTCTGAGTTCACAAGTTTAGCTACAGGCTGAGAGAGTTTTAGCATTAAATATCATCAGTCTCATATGAATATAAAACGTTTTTGTCCTTATTCAAGCTTTTGTTCACCACTTTGTAACCCCTTATTGATAATGCATGTATAAAGCAGTCTGTACCATCAACCTGCAAGCAAACAGGATTTAAGCCCGACGAAGGCTGCAATGCCGAAAGCTCGCGTATTCTTATTCTTTTTAGTTAGCCAATAAATGGTATCATCCTGATTTAAAACTTCTTACTTTTACTGATGGCTAACACAGTACAATACCCTACTTCTCAGATGAGGGATAGAAGTAACCTTTCTTTGAGACTGATCAGCTTCCTACCACTCTCATACAACCAGTATGGTACCCCCTAGGTGCACAGTCCCTGAACAAAACCCCCAGACACAGTAATTGTGCCTGGCCTAGGGACAGTCACAGAACATCACTTTCACTAACTAGACCACCATCTGCCACCTCTTATAGACAGTATCCCATTCCATTTAGCTGACACCTAGCATGAGCCTCAAGGTTTACAAATTCCTAAGTTATAAATGAATTGTTAGTGGTAAATTAGAAACCATAGTATTTGTAATTTTGTTTAGCTAATTTCCACACAGAGCCAGAATTAGGACAGTGAGAATCTATAGTGCATATATTTAGACAAAATAAAATGTCTGTGTTTGTTGAATTTTGGAATGCTTACACTTCATGTACACGCAGAATTTGACCCGTATTCAATACACTTTTTCTATCATGTTTTCTCCTAGGAGATAATGTTTCATCTTTTGTTCAAAGAGGGATTGTCAGCCACAAAATCAAATTCCATTTACCCACTGCTCTGTGTTCATTATGCAGCCTGGAACTTCACCCTGCATTGCAAACACTCAAATGTAATCAGAAAACTGGCGGATTGCTCAAACTCAGTCTTATCACGCGAACGACAGTCTGTACACACGCCCGATTTAGCGGGCGAACGACTGAACGACTGAACGACGGGACGTTCAAACGACCCGCCGTTTGTAAAAATCAGAGATGTGTATTGGCCTTTAGCTTGTGTCCTTGGAGATATGATCAGGGTTCAATGTCCATTGTCTCCTTCAATCAGCTTGTCCAGGTCAAAACAATGGAAACTCCAAGACTCCTGCACACAGCTCATTCTCTTCTATCTTCATATCATCATGACGTCCAGCAGTCAGAGAGCCAGAGAAACAATGCGCGGAGCCTCTTAACCACTTGCCGACCGCACGCTTATACCGTGCGTCGGCAAAGTGGCAGCTGCAGGACCAGCGACGCAGTACTGCGTCGCCAGCTGCAGGCTGATTAATCAGGAAGCAGCCGCTCGCGCGAGCGGCTGCTTCCTGTCAAATCACGGCGGGGGGCTCCGTGAATAGCCTGCGGGCCGCCGATGGCGGCTCGCAGGCTAAATGTAAACACAAGCAGAAATAATCTGCTTTGTTTACATTGTACGGCGCTGCTGCGCAGCAGCGCCGTAAGGCAGATCGGCGATCCCCGGCCAATCAGCGGCCGGGGATCGCCGCCATGTGACAGGGGACGTCCTGTCACAGGCTGCACAGGACGGATAGCGTCCTGTGCAGCCCCGATCACCGGGGGGACAGGTAGGAGAGGGAGGGGGGTGAATGTCGCCGCGGAGGAGGGCTTTGAGGTGCCCCCCGCCAGCCACACGCAGGCAGGAGAGATCAGACCCCCCCAGCACATCATCCCCCTAGTGGGGAAAAAAGGGGGGTGATCTGATCTCTCTGCCTGCACCCTGATCTGTGCTGGGGGCTGTAGAGCCCACCCAGCACAGATCACATAATTCAATGCTGGTCCTTAAGGGGGGGTAAAGGGTGGGTCCTCAAGTGGTTAAAGCATCAAAAAATCCCACCCTTTCCCTGCTTTGTGATTGGCTAGAGGGAAGGATGAGTTGTACTTTCTATATACAGTAGTCTGGCCACATGAAAACTACATTTTGATGAGCTGTCCCAAAACAAAGAGCTGCTTATATCAGAACAATGACTCATATGCTGTCGGCCATCCTAAAACAATCTAAAAATGTTTCAGATTTAAATGGTAGAAATTCAGTAAGCATTCTTCACATCAACAGTCAGCAGCCAGCAGAGAATGAAGCCAATATGGCCACTGCAACTGCTTTTTGATAGGGGGGCGGGGGGTCCAGGAGGGGGTGCTAGCTGATTGGCTGCCATGTGTTCGCTGACGGTGAGGTAAGAGCTCAAAGTTTGGCTTCATGATGATGTAAAGGGGCGGTTCAAACACGCCATATGTTTGCCATTCACAGAGAACACGAACAGGGGAAATTCGCTGGGAACTGTCCGCCGGCGAACTGTCTGGCCATCTCCAATTAAAGGTACTATCAAATGTTCAGACATGAGTATATTTGTAGCATGTACAGTACCTAGGACTGTCTTTTGCTTGTTCGGAGAATGAAAATATACATCATTCCTCCAACCCATTCAAATCCTGATAGTTGAGTTGATCCAGGTATGCACACAATATGCTGGCCTTTTGGTCCAGGGCCAGGGTCGGACTGGGACACTGGGGGCCCACCAAAGAAATTTCAACCTGGGGCCCACACATCCCATGATTGCGGTAAAAAAGGGCGTGACCATGTACCGGAAGGTGGGCGTGGTCATGATGTATTATGGACAGGGCCAAATGTACATGATCTTAGCAGCATTGTAATTCAGAGACACTGCTGCCCAGCAAAACTTTGAATAGAGTCCCCTCCTTCAATATAAAGAAATGTCCTACTTTGCAGAGGTTGCGACCGCAGAGGTTGCGACTGCATCGGGGCCCTTGGGCCAAAGGGGCCCCGAAGGGCCCTCCCTCAACTACAGTATTACCTCTCTATTGGTCCTGTGCTCATAATAATCACTTCTATAGATACTTTGAACAGTGGTAATCATTAACAGCTATTTCCCATCCCTTTCTTGCACCTCTGACACTGTAGTTGCCATTGGCAGGTTTTGGTGCGTCCTATCAATTGTTATGTATAGAGTGCTTGGGGGGCCCCATTGTAAAATTTGCATCGAGGCCTACAGCTCCTTAGCTACACCACTGCTCTCAGCATGAGTTATTACAGCACTGAGAAGAGAATTGTTGTGCTGCAGGCAGCAATTGGAGCTCTGTCAGACAAGGAGGGGGGGGGGCACCAGAGACCTGGAGGCAGGGCCCACCGAGGGAAAAAACTGTACTACTGTGGCCCAGTCCGACCCTGTCCAGGGCCCATGCTTAAAGTGAACCCAAGGGGAAAATAAACTGATGAGATAAACAATTATTTAAGTATCCCATATTTCAAAATTTACAAAGCAGATTGAATGTTTTACTGTCTCTAATGTTTACTATATTCCCAATAAGGTACAGACAAGACAGAAGCTGTCACTTCCATGCCTAGAAATTAACTCTTTCCAGAAGCAAAATAAAACAAGTAAAACAGCCTGCTTATTAATATGTTTTTTTTACTGTGCATATACATGTTTATCTCATCATGTCACATATCGCTATGCAACAGAGATGTGGAATGGTCTGGCACTATGATTTAATGAACAGTAGCATAGACACAAATTAGCAGTGGATAACGTGCATTGCAATATGGTAAACAGCATACAAAGGTGGGTTGTGTCATACCATAGTGTCTTGGTAGATGCCTGGGTGTGGATGGGAGGCAGCAGGTGTGGGTGCCAATAGGTGCACCGCCTTACGACCGTTTCGTGTGGCTAACGCCAAACTTCTTCTGAGGCTGAATGTGCAACAAGTGTGGGATGTGCAGTGTGGTGTATAAGGAGGCGCGTGATGACGTGCCTCCGCTACACCAATGAAGACCCACCCCTTCCGGAAATCCGAAATCCAAAGTTGCTCCGCCCTGGGGAAGACTGGTGGCACGCACGACCATGACAGCGGAAACGTGTATGCGCGTCATAGATTACGCTGTTGGATGCTGGCCAATGGGAAGGTGCGGATATCCTGCTGTGTACGGAGCTGCTTAGACAAGCGCTCACAAAGTACACCAAACCTCTTGCTTTCCTTTTTCACTAACCACTTTGGTGATACACATTGTTTCTCCTTTTTGTTCCCACCCCATCCAATCTTTCCCTCTTCCCTTTCAAGCTCCCAATTAAACCCTGGTAGTAAGCTGGAATTTTAGCTAATATAGCTTAACTGCATGGTGAATGTCCCCGTGCTTTCATCCTGCTTCAGATACACAAATATTCATGTGTATCCGTCATCGCGGTGTGCCTGGCGTATGTACCTGTGTCATTTTCCTCTGCCTGTATATTTCGGGCACAGGAGGGCAGAGGCTGCCATGGCAACCACTTTGGTGTACTTTGTGAGCGCTTGTCTAAGCAGCTCCGTACACAGCAGGATATCCGCACCTTCCCATTGGCCAGCGTCCAACAGCGTAATCTATGACGCGCATACATGTTTCCGCTGTCATGGTCATGCGTGCCACCAGTCTTCCCCAGGGCGGAGCAACTTTGGATTTCGGATTTCCGGAAGAGGTGGGTCTTCATTGGTGTAGCGGAGGCGCGTCATCACGCGCCTCCTTATACACCACACTGCACATCCCACACTTGTTGCACATTCAGCCTCAGAAGAAGTTTGGCGTTAGCCACACGAAACAGTCGTAAGGCCGTGCACCTATTGGCACCCACACCTGCTGCCTCCCATCCACACCCAGGCATCTATCAAGACACTATGGTATGACACAACCCACCTTCGTATGCTGTTTACCATATTGCAATGCACGTTATCCACTGCTAATTTGTGTCTATGCTACTGTTCATTAAATCATAGTGCCAGACCATTCCACATCTCTGTTGCATAACTAAGGACTTTCATCTTTTTTTGGGTCTTGAGCACATGGTTTACTGGGTGCTTAGTGCCAGCCAACACAGCCTTGCCCGAGTGCCCGCTAGCTCTCCCACAGCATTATGTCACATATCGCCCCGGGTATACTTTAAAGAGAAACTGTGACCAAGAATTGAACTTCCTCCCAATCAGTAGCTGATACCCCCTTTTCATGAGAAATCTATTCATTTTCACAAACGGATTATCAGGAGACTCTGTATGGCTGATATTGTAGTGAAACCCCTCCCACAAGAAACTTTGAGGACCATGGTCCTGGCAGTTTCCTGTCTGTGAACCATGTTGCATTGTGGGAAATAGCGGTTTCCAACTGCCAAAAAAGCAAGCAGCAGCTACATTACCTGCCAGCAGTAAAAATGTCACCATGTGAAAAATGCCAGAATGTAAATTAGGGATTTAAAAGACTTTACAACGGAAAAAAGCTGACTAAATCATTTATACGTAATTATTGTAAAAATTAAGCACTTTTATTATTACAATATTATAAGGTGGTTGGAACTAGTGTTGGGCGAACACCTGGATGTTCGGGTTCGGGAAAGTTCGCCGAACATGGCCGCAATGTTTGGCATGTTCGGGCCGAACCCCGAACTCCCCGAACATCCCGCTTTTGGGGGCCCTATGGGGTCGCAGGCATAAGGGGGGAGCATGCCCCGATCGCGGGGGGGGGGGGGGTCGGAAATTCCCCCCACCCCCTCCGCTAGTGCTTCCCCCTCTGCCCGCTTCCCCATACAAAAGTTTCAGGAAGTACCGGTCCGGTGGTAGTGGGTTGCTGGCAGTGGGCGGCACTGTGAAGTGAGTGACTGAGGAGGAGGAGTCCGGAGAGTGAAGCGTTGAGGGAGGCCGGGCAGCGGGCGGGTCAGCAGTAGTACGGTACTACTGCTGAACCGCCCGCTGCCCGGCCTCCCTCCCGGGGGACAAGGCTATTTTTAGGTGGCTCCACACAACTTGGGACTATCATATTTCTAAGGTTTTCTGCCCTTCTGTATATAAACCTGGGTTTTTCAGGAATGATACTTCTTAATGTTGGATCTGTTTTCAATACTCCCCAGTGCCTATATATAATATTCTGGAGAGTCCTATACTAACCATTATATTCTGTAACAAATGCACATTCATATGTTTTATCATTACCTCCCCTATTCTTATACTGATGGACTAAGTCTGCTCTGTTCCTATCTCTAACCCCGGCTATCTCCCTCTCTAGTTCTTCCTCCTCATATCCCTTTTCCAAAAATCTTTTCTTGAGTACTAGAGCCTGGGAATCGTAGTCCCTTACGTCCGTGCAGTTTCTGCGTATACGCAGAAACTGCCCCTTAGGGATGTTCTTTTTCCATAGGGGATGGTGGCAGCTGCTGGTAGGAATGTACCCATTCCTATCTGTGGGCTTGAAATAAGTGATAGTGTGCAGCTTACTGTTTTTAACAATAAGTTCCAAATCCAAAAATTGGATTTTTTCTGTACTACTAGTGGCCGTCAGTGAGATACCCAGGTTGTTGTCATTTAGTGAATCCAAAAAACTTTTAAAAGGGCTCTCCCCTCCCCTCCAAACAAAAAACAAATCATCAATAAATCTATACCAGATTTTTATATCTGGATTCTGTACCACTCCCTCTTCCCACTTTCCCATAAACAGGTTAGCCACACTAGGTGCATGACTAGCCCCCATGGCGCAGCCTTTGTGCTGAGTGTAAAAATCCCCATTATGCCAAAAATAATTCAATTTGAGAGCAAAGCCCAAAAGCTTAATGAGATAGCATATTTGCTCATCCTTAAAGCTTCCATCTTTCCTCATGTAATATTCCACTGCCTCCTTTCCTCTCTCATGTCCTATATTAGTATACAGCGAGGCTACATCAGCCGTCACCAAGATGTCCCCCTCCTCCATCTCTATCCCCTCAATGGTACGTAATAAGTGGGTGGTATCTTTTAAAACATTAGGGAGGCCCATCACCAGTGGTTGCAAGAAAAAATCAAGGTATTGGCCCAATCTATGGGTGACAGACCCTATCCCGCTGATGATGGGCCTGCCCGGAGGCTCCTCCAAATTCTTATGAATCTTGGGGACTTGATATATTATGGGCACCCGTGGTGTATTCGGGATGAGAAATCTAAACTCTGAATCTGTAATCAGCCCGAGGTCTAACCCTTCCTTGAGCACATGTCTAAGTTCTGCCATAAGTTTGGCTGTGGGGTTTCCTCCAAGTGGGCTATAAGTATCCCGGTCTCCAACCAATTTGTTCAGCTCCTTATTATACATTTCCTTACTCAAAATCACCACTCCTCCTCCCTTGTCAGCCGGTCGAACGACCAGGTCCTTTTCCTTCAACATATCATGTGCTATTTTCTGTTCATTACCACTTTTCATTACTGGAATTTGTTTCATATCATCAATCACCATGTTCTTAAACACATCAATGGCATTGTACCCACTGTCCTGGGGGAAAAAATTGGATTTGCTACGAAAATCGGTATGCTTATATCTGGAGGATTCCTGGCTGGACACATTTACATTGGTGCGGCCCGCAAAGTACTTTTTCAAATGCAACTGTCTTGTAAACTTATTTATATCCACATACGTTGAGAATTTGTCCAAACCCTTCTTCGGTGCGTATTTTAAACCCTTGTCAAGTAATGATATTTCCCTCTGTTCCAACTCCGTGCCACTCAAATTATATATCCCTGTCCCTATAGGTTTCTCCGCCTTTTTATTCCTCCCTCCTCCTCTTCCACTTCGTCTTGTCCTCTTTTTCCTGGGTATCTTCTGTAGCCCATTCCCCCTTCTGGCCATCCACCCCCCCTCCTCCAATCCCCCCTTCCCCCGTGTCCAAATCCCCCCCCTAAAAAAGGTTCATAAGTGTTGTGTTGTTGGATAGGGTCATATCTATTGGAAATGGGGACATTATATTCTCCTCCATAGTCCCCATTAACTCTAGGACTGTTAAAACCCCTACCTCTGTTCATTGGGGTGCTTCTTGTGTGAATTCTCGGGGCTCCTCTCCCCTCCCTTCCACCCCTAACGTGTCTAGTATCACTCTCACCATATCCTATGCGGGTGTTCCTACCCTCGTATACCCCTCCCCTTCCCTCATATGTCCCCCCCCCTCCCTCCTACCCCCACGTGAGGTGCCCTTGTTGCCAAATACTCACTTTCTCTAATTTCCTCACTGACCTGTTGTATCTCAGCCTGTCTCTTTTCCTCCTTTCTTTTGATTTGCCACTTATATACTTCCTTTTTTCTAGTTGCCTCTGCATCCCTCTGAAATTTTCTCTTTTTTTCATTCATTATTTCCCTCTCATTTTTGGCCATTACCTCACTGAGTCGCTGTGATTTCGTTTTATACTCCTCTGTACTGATAAATGGATCTAAATTTTTCTTTATGTTTTCTATCTCCTTGCCCAATCTGTCCAATCTCCTGTTTTTTCTTTTTATAAGCACCTTAACCAACCCCTGGCCACATTTATTAAAATACTCCTCCCACTCCTTGTCATTCTCCTCATTGTCCTCCCCATCATTGGCCATCATATCCCATCTTAATCGCTTTGGTATAATCCCTTCTTTATCATATTTGGTTAAAGTTGCCACTTCCCACCAAGTGTTTTGTTCCTTTGTCATCACGTTTTGTAGTTTTTTAAATTCCTGATCCATGTTACTAATTATTTCCCCATCTACTATAAATACTTCATCCAAGTTAATGAGTCGCCGTGCTCTTTGCTCAAATACATCCATGGTACTCATTTTTTAAAAACAATGATATTTAAAAAACAGTAAAAATAACAGTAAAAATAATAATAAAAATGCTGCCCGATAAAGGAAAGGGAGCGCTGCTCCTTCCGAGATCACACAAATATATAACCAAGGAGCTCAGCGCTACACCCCAAAATCTGCCTGTGGTTTCCCACAATCCACCTTGAGGTCGGAGCTGCCCCTTCTAATCCAGTTCACAGTCACAAAAACCTAGAAGGTGGCGCTTCTTACAACTAGCAAATAAAACATTAATAGTCCAATGGGATAATTCCACTTCTGCCAAGGAATCTTGTAATTCACAACCTTTAATCTTGCTATCACCTTCACCAGCACCCAGGTGAACAGACACTCACCAGACAAAAAGACCTTCAATTAGGTCTATCTGCGCCTTGGGACACTTCGGGCCGTCCCCCACCGCACCGAACTGATGTTGCTGCCACTGGTGTACCAGACACTCCTTATCCTTGCAGTATGGTTTCCAAACTCCCATATGGTTTTTCCTCAAAGAAAATGCCTCACATAGCATAAAACCAACGACATTTATTTGTAAAAACATAAAAATACACTCACAGTGTTGTTTCTTTTGGATCAGCACAGAGTAATTTCTATACGGGCTCTCCCCCGTTTCGTTGGGCCCCGGCTGGCACCTGTAGTTCCTCTGCTGTGATTGGAATGGGGTGCACCTCCACTTCCCACACAGTTCCGGACGCCGCTCGGGGATTCCACGTGTGTAGCTCTGCTTGTTTCCGTGTCTCACCCCGCCTTACATGTTTCGTCATAAATGACTCATCAGAAGCTGGGGGACACGGTTTCGCACAGAGCTATATACATACCCAATGTTCCCACCCCCCTAATTGTCCATCCCCTCCTCGGCCATGTCGCTTGCCGTGACGTACTGCACTGGCAAAGTTTTGCCAGTACTGTGGCGCTTCCTGCGTGCTTAGAGCATGCGCCGATCTCACTCCACCCTCCTCAGCGGCCGAAGTGATGCCGCATCTGCGCATTTACATGCGTTCCATCTGCCCCCTATGCCTCACGCATGCGCCGGTGGTCCGCTCACCTCAGCGCCGTTTTTGAAGTCGCTTCTGCGCACTTTCGTGCGTTCCACCTGCCCCTAGCTTGCAGCCAACGCTACAGTGGCCAAAAATCTCCACCCAGGCTGGATAACTATCCCTCCTGCGTGTTACCCACGTAGCGGGCTGTGGGTGGAATTGCGCTGTGGGGCCAAAGTGGGGATGCACCTCAAAGAAGTTACTACTAAAATGCAAAGGTTTGATAAATTTAATGTTTAATAAAGAGCACTTTCCTAATTATACATATTTAAAGCAGGGCCCAATGTCAACTCGGGAAACTCCGTTTACAGAGGTGATGTAACATCTATAACCATATAGTCAAATCCCTCCTACATCCACCCATATCAGTACAAGTATAAAGTATAATAATTCTACAATCACAGCTGCCCATCTGACCCTATAGAGTAGCATCTTACTGTTCCCCTAAAAAGCATATTATATCAACATCAATATTCAAACCTCCTGGTGCCAGTGTACCAAGGTTGAATATCCACTTCGTTTCTTCCTGTGATAGGGCTCGCAGTTTGTTACACCCCCTCCAGTTTGGGGTCAGTTTGAATATACCACAAAAAGACAACAATTTAGTGTCACATGAATGGGTTTCCCCAAAATGTGCCGAAAGGCTATGATTTAAAAAACCTTTTTTCACATTGCGTTTGTGTTCCCCCATCCGCTCCTTTAAGGTGCGTGTGGTACGGCCCACATATTGCCATCCACAGGGGCACCAGGCTAAATAGACCACATAGCGGTCATTACATGTAATGAACTGCCTAATCCTAAATGTTTTTCCATTGGCAAATGACACAAAGCTGTTTATTTTCTTAGGGGTACATTCTTTACAAGCCACACATGTTCTGCATGGAGTGAACCCTGGTTTTTGCCACTCTCGGGGGACAAGGCTATTTTTAGGTGGCTCCACACAACTTGGGACTATCATATTTCTAAGGTTTTCTGCCCTTCTGTATATAAACCTGGGTTTTTCAGGAATGATACTTCTTAATGTTGGATCTGTTTTCAATACTCCCCAGTGCCTATATATAATATTCTGGAGAGTCCTATACTGACCATTATATTCTGTAACAAATGCACATTCATATGTTTTATCATTACCTCCCCTATTCTTATACTGATGGACTAAGTCTGCTCTGTTCCTATCTCTAACCCCGGCTATCTCCCTCTCTAGTTCTTCCTCCTCATATCCCTTTTCCAAAAATCTTTTCTTGAGTACTAGAGCCTGGGAATCGTAGTCCCTTACGTCCGTGCAGTTTCTGCGTATACGCAGAAACTGCCCCTTAGGGATGTTCTTTTTCCATAGGGGATGGTGGCAGCTGCTGGTAGGAATGTACCCATTCCTATCTGTGGGCTTGAAATAAGTGATAGTGTGCAGCTTACTGTTTTTAACAATAAGTTCCAAATCCAAAAATTGGATTTTTTCTGTACTACTAGTGGCCGTCAGTGAGATACCCAGGTTGTTGTCATTTAGTGAATCCAAAAAACTTTTTAAAGGGCTCTCCCCTCCCCTCCAAACAAAAAACAAATCATCAATAAATCTATACCAGATTTTTATATCTGGATTCTGTACCACTCCCTCTTCCCACTTTCCCATAAACAGGTTAGCCACACTAGGTGCATGACTAGCCCCCATGGCGCAGCCTTTGTGCTGAGTGTAAAAATCCCCATTATGCCAAAAATAATTCGATTTGAGAGCAAAGCCCAAAAGCTTAATGAGATAGCATATTTGCTCATCCTTAAAGCTTCCATCTTTCCTCATGTAATATTCCACTGCCTCCTTTCCTCTCTCATGTCCTATATTAGTATACAGCGAGGCTACATCAGCCGTCACCAAGATGTCCCCCTCCTCCATCTCTATCCCCTCAATGGTACGTAATAAGTGGGTGGTATCTTTTAAAACATTAGGGAGGCCCATCACCAGTGGTTGCAAGAGTTTAGGCATGATAAAATGGTTATCACGCCTAAAGTCTTTAACTGGGTTATCACCGCTTTGTGAATCGAGCCCATTGAGTTATTTCCAAATTTACAGCCATGAGACCCCATAAAAGCAGGGTAAGAGGGGTCAACTAAGACTACAATATGCATTCCTTTGGTCATGTTTTTCTGACTAATCAGCTGATCACCACTTATATACATAGTACATTGTGTCTTCACAACATGTTGCCATAGAAGTTTCAGTACATTTTGTACAATGTATGCTCATAGTTTAAAGAAAGCTTTATAGGCACTTATCAGCAGATGTATTATGAGCTGACACTGTAGGTCACTGTACAAAAAGGAAAAACAAACTGATAACTGCAGTTACAACACAAATGATACATAAGGTCACATATCGTAATGTGCTAAATACTGTTACCAAAGTAAGCAAAATAATAAAAAAATACTGTACAATGATAGTGGTTAGGTATAAAAGTAATAGAAGAGTAAGCAGCACAAATCTCTTCGCTCATGCAAGAATGCCAAAATAATGTCTTCAGCTTAAAGCACAGTTTGCACTATGCATAAAATTGCACACATTATGACAGCAGTGTTCAGAAGTAGAAAAAGAGAAAGAACAGTGTGTTACTTTCTACAGAAATGAAACATTTGCAATACAATAATACATTTAAAATGAGACACAGCAGCTCAGACATACAGTAGTTATGGGAACTCACAAAGACAACCACAGTTTTAACAAGAATAATAAACAGATAACAAAAAGTGAGTAGAACTTGGGAATTTGGGCTTCTATTACAGTGATTCCTAAAGTGGAAGTGTATTCTAATCTTCATAATTTTAAATAAAGGAGCATGACAAGCAGCTTATTAAAATACCATTTCATTACCAAATTAAATTTAAACAATTTGCCTCAATTTACAGGAAAGTATGTCAATCTGACTAAAATATTTGCAACTTCGTAGTAGATAACTTATTCCAGGCTAATTTTCCAGTATCATTCATATTGAAACCGCCCTAGTCCAGAGATGTCAGGAGGCTGGACATGAAATGCACCTGTATGGAGAAAAACTCACCTCCTCAAGAAGACTCACAATGGTCCCTGGTCATCCTCTACTTTGCAGATATCGTCTGACCTTGGTGACATTGGTTAATTTCTTCCAGCTGTGTCTTTCAAGATGGTCACCATAATTCATTCCTTTCTGAGCAAAAATAATAATAGGAAATTAAGGGGAGTTCCTTTGATTAATAGGGTGCTACCAACTTACCTTCCACAGTGTTGCACACGTTCATAGCCGACACTCGCTGAAAAACTAGCAAGGTGGAAATGCAGTCAGAGGGATCCTTACTGGGAGTGTGAATGTGTTATTTTCTCTTAAAATGTGTTTAATTTGTGTTTGTAACAGAGCTCTGCTTTAACTATTAAATATTAGGTAAATTAAGTACCCAGTTTACATTATGGAGGCCCCGGACCAACAGGGTTTTATGTAGTGAACTAAAAACACTGGAAAGCACAAAACAACCTTCTTAAAGAGACTCCGTAACAAAAATTGAATCCTGTTTTTTATCATCCTACAAGTTCCAAAAGCTATTCTAATGTGTTCTGGCTTACTGCAGCACTTTCTGCTATCACAGTCTCTGTAATAAATCAATGTATCTTTCCTTTGTCAGACTTGTCAGCCTGTGTCTGGAAGGTTGCCAAGTTCTTCAGTGTTGTGGTTCTGCTATGAATTCCCCCTTCCAGGCCCCTCTATGCACACTGCCTGTGTATTATTTAGATTAGGGCAGCTTCTCTCTTCTCTCTTATCTTTTACAAGCTGTATAAATCGTCCTCTGAGCTGGCTGGGCTTTCACATACTGAGGAAATTCAGACAAAGGCAAAGCTGTTTGCAGGAAGAAAAGAGCAGCCTGAAACTTCAGTGCATGAGAGATGCAGGGGGAAAGAAACACACAATGATCTCTTGAGATTCAAAAGGAAGGGTGTATACAGCCTGCTTGTGTATGAATGTATTTTCTATGTGTGGACATACTGTACATCAACCTACTTCCTGTTTTGGTGGCCATTTTGTTTGTTTATAAACAAACTTTTTAAAACTGTTTTTAACCACTTTTAATGCGGCGGGGAGCGGCGAAATTGTGACAGAGGGTAATAGGAGATGTCCCCTAACGCACTGGTATGTTTACTTTTGTGCGATTTTAACAATACAGATTCTCTTTAAGGTAATTGACATGATCATTGGCACCTCATGGCAGAGTAATCTCTGAGAATCTTAAACAAAGACCTATTGCTCTACATAAAGATGGCCTAGGCTATAAAAAGATTGCCAATACTAGGGTGACCATATTTTGATTTCCAAAAAAGAGGACGATCACAACAGCATGTGGGCGTGGTCATGGGTGAGGCCAAATATACAAGACCTTAGCAGTGTGCTGTACAACTTCGTGGGCACGGAAGGCTGTTTTTTTTCCCAGACCACATGGTGGAGGGCCGGCAGACCACAAAATGCATTCAGACAACAATGACTGTCAAAATGATAAATGCAGCAACCGTTAACTCTGACGAATGAAATGCAACAACAGTTTCCTCCGACACATAACTGCATGAACCGTTACCTCTGGTAGAGGTATCTTTTAGAGCAGAAAGGTGTTCTGAGTTCAGCTTGGAAGGATACAAAAAAGTGAAAACCGAGACCCCAATATAGTGTAGTATGTCATGACAACAGGAGATAAGATAAAGATTACGAGTAATATACTCACAAGTCTGGGTTACCAAAAAGGCAACCACTGGATGTGCAGGTGGGGAGTATTATGACCTGACCCCACTCAGGTATTAAGAAGTCGCTCTCTGTAGACAGGAAATGGGGATACACCCCTCCACCAGCGGTGGACTGGATCAATGAATGAATGGTGATAACAGAGGTGCCAAATTAGGATAAAACAATTAAAAACAGTTTAAAAGGAGGTAAGGTTTGGTGGTAACCCCCTCAGGTATATAATGACCAGCCAATGAGTCATATACATAAACAATAAAATTTATTATAAGATCTCCAGGCATGCAACGCGTGCGTGCATTGACACAGCCTTGTGTGTCTCCAACACTGATTGCCTGATGAAGCAGGCTTTTGACCCGTGAAACGCGTTGCATGCCTGGAGATCTTATAATAAATGTTGTTGTTTATGTATATTACTCATTGGCTGGTCATTATATACCTGAGGGGGTTACCACCGAACCTTCCCTCCTTTTAGACAGTTTTTAATTGTTTTATCCTAATTTGGCGCCTCTGTTATCACCATTCATTCAATGTTCTGAGTTCAGGTCCACTTTAATAAAGGGCATTATGCTGTTGTGTAGTTGTTGTGGATCTTTTAGAGCAGAAAGCATGTTCTGAGTTCAGGTCCACTTTAATTAATAACGGTTATCATGCTGTTTACTATCTTTTAGGGCAGAGAGGATGTTCTGAGCTCATCTCGCACTCACCCCTCCATAGACAACCCTTCTCCTGCTCTGCTCCTCGGAGTGTTCCCAGTCCCACCTCCTGACTCCCTCCTCCCTGATTTTCTCTACCTCCGCCCTCCGCTCTCTCTGGTTTCACACGCTGCAGAGAGTCTCTGGCAGGCTGCTCCTCTGGCTGCTCCCATGAGTCGACTCATGAGTCAAAGATTGCTGGCCTAGATTCTAGGTAGGGATGGTCGGAATGCCAATTTCCGATTCTGCGGTAAATCCGCATTCCGTCATGTACCAATTACCGATTCCGCTTTCCGCTACCAATTTCCGCATTCCAATGCGGAATTTCCGCCGGAAATTGTGGAAATTCCGTCCAACTTGAACCTCGATTTTCTCAAAAACTATAGGTATAATAGTGTTTCTAGGACTTACGGGGGCTTTGCTATTAACCGCTAAAGTCGGCAGATTTTTACTGTAATGTAAAATGCAGAAAATAGGCAGATGCAGATTTTCTGCATTTTACATTACAGTAAAAATCCGCCGACTTTAGCGGTTAATAGCAAAGCCCCATTAATTCCTAGAAACACCAAATTTACAGGGTTTATTTATAAACTGAATCTTGTGAACAATATGCAAAAAAAGTTTCCAAAAAGACCTTATAGTTTTTGAGAAAATCGATGTTAAAGTCGGGTGGAATTTCCGCGATTTCCGGCGGAAATCCGCCTACGGCACTTGCATTACCAATTTCCGCATTCCGATGCGGAAATGTAATTTCCGATCGGAATTCCAGACATTGCATTTCCGCGGAATCCGAATGAGCATCCCTAATTCTAGGCCAGCAATCTTTGACTCATGAGTCGACTCATGACTCACAGGAGCAGCCAGAGGAGCAGCCTGCCAGAGACTCTCTGGCAGAGACTCATCTCTAGCCCAGAATAGTGGTTAGGTTAGTGATGGAAAGTCCGGCTCACTAAAGAGCCAAAATGAAGCGGCTAATTGCTCGGCTCACTCGTGTTCGGCTCTCTTCATCCGGACATTTCAAAAACCCGGGAGGACGGCCCGGACAGGTCAGAAAAAGTGGACCTGTCCGGGCAAAAGTGGACGCCTGGTCAGCCTAGCCAATACCCTGAAACTGAGTTGCAGTATACTGGCCAGGACTATATAGCAGTTTAAAAGGACATGCTTCACTTGGAATAGGCCTCACCATAGTTAACCAATGTAGTTGAGTGCATGTGCTCAACATCATAGCTGGTAGCATTGCTGCGGAGGTAGAAGGGGTGGGTAATCAGCCTATCAGTGCTCAGACCATACCCCCCACACTGCATAAAATTTGTCTGCATGGCTGTTATCTCAGAAGGAAGCTTCTTCTAAAGATGATGCACAAGAAAGCCCACAGTTTGCAGAAGACAAGCGGACAAAGGACATTGATTACTGTAAACATGTCCTGTTGTCTCATGAGATCAACTTATTTGGTTCAGATGGTGTCAAGATTGTGTGGTAACCAGATGTGGAGTACAAAGTCAAGTGTGCCTTGCCTACAGTCAAGCATGGTGGTGCAAGTGTCATGGTTGTGGGCTGCATGAGCTCTGCTGGCCATATTGGGGAGCTACAGTTCATTGAAGAAACCATGAATGCCAACATAATAAAGCAGAACAAGATCACCTTCTTTTGGAAACTGGGATGCGGAGCAGTATACCTCCAAGATGACCACTACCTTGCTAAACAATCTTAGAGTAAATGTTCTGGCCATGATCTGTACTTTTGCTTTTCTATATATTACAGGCAGATGGATTTGTCTGTCACCCACCCTTTAGCCTCCTTCAACATTCGTTCTGTTAAAGAACAATTGTAACAAGAGGGATATGGAGGCTGCCATATTTATTTCCTTTTAAGCAATACCAGTTGCCTGGCAGCCCTTCTGCTCTATTTGGCTGCAGTAGTGTCTGAATAACACCAGAAACAAGCATGCAACTAATCTTGTCAGATCCGACAATGTAAGAAACACCGGATCCGCTGCATGCTTGTTCAGGGTCTATGGCTAAAAGTATTAGAGGCAGAGGATCAGTAAAATAGCCAGGCAACTGGTATAGCTTAAAAGGAAATAAATATGGCAGCCTCCATATCCCCCTTGTTACAGTTGTCCTTTAAGACCCTGCTAACTGGCAGGTGGTTCCAGCCAATGGTTTATCTTCTTGATACCCAGACATAAGCAGGCTATGCCCGTGATTTATACAAGTGTTTAGGCCTGCCTGAAGAAGACATTGTGCAATATTTGGAGACGTTCTTTCTGGGTGGTAGTGCTGCTTCTGCTGCTGCCTACTTGTCTGCCATTAGTAGCAGGAATAGGTAACAGTCACAGTACTGCCATGACCAGCTAGTCTTTTACAACCAGTCAAAAGGGAAGCAAAAATGCATCAGTAGAAAGAGATACTTCTAATGTGCTTGTCCAGAGTTCTGACACTTTAGCCACTACACACACTCAGTCCATAAGAACAGGCCCTATAGGTATATGGTAAAGAGTAGGTAGTTCATTAAAATGACATAAAACTCATTAGCAATCAAGGGCATCCAGTCAGGTGACTCCTATATTTAAGGTTCAACACGTATACGTATGCAAGAAAAAATATATATAAGTGGAGGTCTTTGCTTATTCCCCAACACTCACAGAATTGCAGTGTGGTGTAGCTATTCCACTCAAAGATCAGAACCTTAAATCAAATAGGGGACAGTTGTACTGGCCGTACTCAGTCTATGCTCCAATGTACATCCGACTGGTATTGCCAAATGGTCAAGTACATCCTGTCACCTAGATAGAGGTGGGGAGATTGAGAATGAATGGTGGTGCTATTTACAAAGTGCTTGTATACTGAGATTATAACATGTTTCACCCTACGGCTTTATCAAAAAGTGCTATACATATATACAATGAAGATATAGTGCACCCCCCACCAACAAAATATCCCCCAGCAGATAGCCCAAGTCAGAGCTGCCTCTTAGAAGAGCTTCCTTCTAAGAGGCGCCACAGCACCTATATTGAACGAGAAAGCAGGCTGTGTATCAATGTAGCTTAACAGCTGCTGTGTAGTGAAGAATCAGCTGTTGAAGAAACATTGTATACACTTTCCCAGCCTGTGTAACTGACAAACTGTTTACATGTCTCCTTCTAGACGGGATAATACACAAGTACCATAATTATGTATACATTTTTTAGTCAGTGTTTGCTGATTGTAAAATCTTTTAAATCCCTTATTTACATTCTGACATTTATTACAATGTGACATTTTTACTGTTGGCAGGGGATGTAGCTGCTGCATGTTTTTTTGGCAGTTGGAAACAGCTGTAAACAGCTATTTCCCACAATGCAGCAAGGTTCACAGACAGGAAACTGCCAAGAGTACGTACTTTTCTTGTTTCTTGTGGGAAGGGTTTCGCCACACAATCAGCCATACAGTGCCCCCTGATGGTCTGTTTGTGAAAAGGAATAGATTTCTCATGTAAAAGGGGGTATCAGCTACTGATTGGGATAAAGTTGAATTCTTGGTCGGAGTGTCTCTTTAACAGTTGGAGAGCCAAGTTTGCAGATCACTGCTCCAGCCCCATCACTCCCGCACCGCCGGCCTCAGCCTTCTGTATCACCAGTAACGGGTCCTGTAACTTCGGAGAGTAGCAGCTAGCCTGCAAAAGAGAAATGCACACTCTACGTATCTCTCTGGTGGCTCTGGCTATACAGACAGCGGAGGACGGCGGCATGGGAGTGATCCGTGCACATGGGGCTGGAGGAAGCCCGGAGCTAGTCTACTTTAGGGAACCCACCGTACATCCCCATAGAGAATTTGAGCTGTGCTGAAAACGGAACGAATTTCCGCTTTCAGCTCTTTTAAACCCCCACAAGCCATAAATCTATGGAAAGCTGAAAATCTGCTCTACCAAATGATGCTACTTTCGGTGAGCAAAAGGTGAAACTCACCGTGTACGAGGCACCGATCTCGGCTCCGTCGGCCATCTTACATCTCTGCTGCTCATATTTTTCTCCCTCCTCATTGGAGGGATTGTTAGCTGGGGGCGTGCCAGAGAAAAAAAAAACGCGAAATGTAAACTCCTTCTGTTCGGTACAGTTTAATTTCAGTCAGCCAAACTATTATTTTCACAGCCCTGAAGGTCGGTAGAGATGGTAACTTGTGAGTCTTCTAATCCTAGCAATGCCTAGCACTTGCTGATATTTCCAGGGAGGAAAAGTACAGTCAGTAGCTACTTCTGGGTTTGAGCCTAGTCCGGGGAGAAGGGAGAGCAGTTTCTGGCATGCCCCCAGCTAACAATCCCTCCAATGAGGAGGGAGAAAAATATGAGCAGCAGAGATGTAAGATGGCCGACTGAGCCGCGATCGGCGCCTCGTACACGGTGAGTTTCACCTTTTGCTCACCGAAAGTAGCATCATTTGGTAGAGCAGAGTCTCAGCTTTCCATAGATATATGGCTTGTGGGGGTTTAAAAGAGCTGAAAGTGGAAATTCGTTCCGTTTTCAGCACAGCTCAAATTCTCTATGGGGATTTACGGTGGGTCCCCTAAAGTAGACTAGCTCCGGAAGCCCCAGGTATGTATAAATCTTTTATTTTATATGGTCTCTGGTTTCATTTAAGGCTTGGTTCATACATAAAAAGGTGCCCAGACCTGTCCTGTCAGTTTTTGACAGTTGGCATTTGTATGTGTTTCTATGGATGTCCATGGATGTGTTCACACAGAAATCTGTACGTTTTTGGTCCATTCCTGTCCTGTCAGTTTTGCATCAGTTTTGTATGTGTTTAAGGCTGTGTTCACACATAAAAGGTGTACATTTTCAGTCCAGTTAGGTAAAACTGGACTGGACCGGAACTGGGCTTCACAGATTTATGTGTGATCCAAGCCTAAATGAAAGTCTATGGGCCCGGGGACTTCTAGTTACGCCCCTGCCCACATGGCCAAAAAATCATGGTTTTCTGCACAGACAAGTGCGCTTCCATCCTAAGAGAACTGTTGTCAGAGAATCTCAGTAGAGTTCACATTTGGGAAAATACTAAATTCATCCAGATACAACAAATTAAACTCTAATCAGCTAGAAGCAAGCATTTATGATGTTTAAATTTGCAGAATTCAGTGCAATGAATGTATAAAAAGCATCATAGGGTGTGTAATTATATACAGAAAGTCAGTGGAGTCCATTTACATTGTTAAATTGCAAACTCAATCACAGCTGGTTCACATTGCAATGTATTTCAAACAAAATGACATAGGAAGCCCACACAGTCCTGGGGGCATGTAGCAATTAAAAGAAAAAGAAACAGTATAAGATTCCTTTTTAATTTTCTACCTAAACTGTTATACAGACATTCATTCTGGAAGACAAAGTAGGGAAAGAGAACCATAACCAGACAACATGCCTTTTATCATTGACTCTTAACAGTTAACCTTCCTGGCGGTTCTTTAATTCTGCCAAATAGGCAGAAATACATTTTAAAAAAAAAAATGTCTGTTTCATGTAAAGCTACCAGAGTGGTAGCTACATGAAACAACACTAGAGGGCGCATGTGTCCCTCTAGTGCGATTGTCGCCAGCATCAATAGCAAACAGGGGAATGCGTATATAACACGTTCCCCTGTTTGGCTTTTCCTGTCGTCATGGCGACGATTGGAATGACGTCCTTACATCAGACGCCTCCGATCCAGCCCATAGCGCTGCCTGGAAGTCATTGGTTCGGGCAGCGCAGGGCTCTGGCGGGGGGACCCTCTTCCGCCGCTGCGTGCGGACGAACGCCGCAGAGCGCCAGCGATCAAGCTGGACGCGCGGCTAGCAAAGTGCTAGCTGCGCGTACGCCACTTTAAATGAGGCAAATCGCCCCACCAGGGGCTGAGATGTCCTCTGCGGCGGCTTACCCTGAGCACAGCTCGGGGTTACCGCTAAGAGGGTTAAAGAGAACCCGAGGTGGATTTGAAGAATATTATCTGCATACAGAGGCTGGATCTGCCTATACAGCCCAGCCTCTGTTGCTATCCCAAACCCCCCAAAGTCCCCCTGCACTCTGCAATCCC
The DNA here is from genome assembly GCF_040937935.1 of Hyperolius riggenbachi. Classification (NCBI taxonomy): domain Eukaryota; kingdom Metazoa; phylum Chordata; class Amphibia; order Anura; family Hyperoliidae; genus Hyperolius; species Hyperolius riggenbachi. Next base: position 243,209,624 of record NC_090649.1, read on the forward strand.
TCATAAATCACAGCCACGTTGCTGACAAACAGCTTGTCAGAGCTGGCTGTGTTTATCTCTATAGTGTCAGTCTGCTGCTCTCCCCGCCTCCTGCAGAACTCCAGTCCCCGCCTGCATCCCTTCCCTCCCTGCTGATTGGAGGGAAGGGACGGGGGGCAGGGACCATAGCTATGCAGGAGGCGGGGGAGCAGCTGAGACTGACACTACAGATGTAAACACACCCTCACAGCACGGCTGTGATTTATGAGGGATTGCAGAGTGCAGGGGGACCTTAGTGGGGTTTGGGATAGCAACAGAGGCTGGGCTGTATAGGCAGATCCAGCCTCTGTATGCAGATAACATTCTTTAAACACACCTCGGGTTCTCTTTAAGTGAACGCAAAGTCTTCTGATCCTTCTAAAGCAACTAGTGTTGGGCGAACAGTGTTCGCCACTGTTCGGGTTCTGCAGAACATCACCCTGTTCGGGTGATGTTCGGGTTCGGCCGAACACCTGATGGTGTTCGGCCAAACTGTTCGGCCATATGGCCGAACTAAGAGCGCATGGCCGAACGTTACCCGAACGTTCGGCTAGTGCTGTGATTGGCCGAACGGGTCACGTGTAGTGTTGGGCGAACATCTAGATGTTCGGGTTCGGGCCGAACATGGCCGCGATGTTCGGGTGTTCGAGCCGAACTCCGAACATAATGGAAGTCAATGGGGACCCGAACTTTCGTGCTTTGTAAAGCCTCCTTATATGCTACATACCCCAAATTTACAGGGTATATGCAACTTGGGAGTGGGTACAAGAGGAAAAAAAAATTAGCAAAAAGAGCTTATAGTTTTTGAGAAAATCGATTTTAAAGTTTCAAAGGGAAAACTGTCTTTTAAATGCGGGAAATGTCTGTTTTCTTTGCACAGGTAACATGCTTTTTGTCGGCATGCAGTCATAAATGTAATACAGATAAGAGGTTCCAGGAAAAGGGACCGGTAACGCTAACCCAGCAGCAGCACACGTGATGGAACAGGAGGAGGGTGGCACAGGAGGAGAAGGCCACGCTTTGAGACACAACAACCCAGGCCTTGCATGAGGACAAGAAGCGTGCGGATAGCAATTTGCGTTTCGTCGCCATGCAGTCATAAATGTAATACAGATGAGAGGTTCAATAAACAGGGACCGGAAACGCTAACCCATCACAGATGTTCATTGTTCATGTTACTTGGTTGGGGTCCGGGAGTGTTGCGTAGTCGTTTCCAATCCAGGATTGATTCATTTTAATTTGAGTCAGACGGTCTGCATTTTCTGTGGAGAGGCGGATACGCCGATCTGTGACGATGCCTCCGGCAGCACTGAAACAGCGTTCCGACATAACGCTGGCTGCCGGGCAAGCCAGCACCTCTATTGTGTACATTGCTAGTTTGTGCCAGGTGTCTAGCTTCGATACCCAATAGTTGAAGGGTGCAGATGGATTGTTCAACACAGCTATGCCATCTGACATGTAGTCCTTGACCATCTTCTCCAGGCGATCGGTGTTGGAGGTGGATCTGCACGCTTGCTGTTCTGTGTGCTGCTGCATGGGTGTCAGAAAATTTTCCCACTCCAAGGACACTGCCGATACCATTCCCTTTTGGGCACTAGCTGCGGCTTGTGTTGTTTGCTGCCCTCCTGGTCGTCCTGGGTTTGCGGAAGTCAGTCTGTCGGCGAACAACTGGCTAGAGGAGGGGGAGGATGTCAATCTCCTCTTTAAAGTTTCCACAAGGGCCTGCTGGTATTCTTCCATTTTGACCTGTCGGACTCTTTCTTCAAGCAGTTTTGGAACATTGTGTTTGTACCGTGGATCCAGAAGGGTATAAACCCAGTAATTGGTGTTGTCCAGAATGCGCACAATGCGTGGGTCGCGTTCAATGCAGTCCTAGGCCGAAGAGGTCATAGCCTAGGGTCACAAAAACCTGTTTATTTGGGCTATTTCAATGGTAGTGATGGTGACGTACATAAATCTCAGCCATGGCCGTTAGCAACGTCTGAATTTCACGAAATGTCTCATGCAGGTAGAAGACATATTGTTAGACTTGGATTCCAAAGATGGGGTCCCTACATCTCTGCAAACCAGAGTTACAGGGGTCCAAAATTGGTAAAATCCCCCATAGACTTTCATTGCCTCCCTATTTCACTTTCCAAAATCTCACATCTTTTCAAAGGGCAATGGCTCAGCAGTACCAAATTTTCTAGCATTGTAGGGACCCTTAGGGGGAACATGACTGGTGAGTTTCGGGCCCCTAGGCCAAAGAGGTCATAGCCTAGGGTCACAAAAACCTGTTTATTTGGGCTATTTCAATGGTAGTGATGGTGACGTACATAAATATCAGCTATGGCCGTTAGCAACGTCTGAATTTCACGAAATGTCTCATGCAGGTAGAAGACATATTGTTAGACTTGGATTCCAAAGATGGGGTCCCTACATCTCTGCAAACCAGAGTTACAGGGGTCCAAAATTGGTAAAATCCGACAGGTCAAAATGGAAGAATACCAGCAGGCCCTTGTGGAGACTTTAAAGAGGAGATTGACATCCTCCCCCTCCTCTAGCCAGTTGTACGCCGACAGACTGACTTCCGCAAACCCAGGACAACCAGGAGGGCAGCAAACAACACAAGCCGCAGCTAGTGCCCAAAAGGGAATGGTATCGGCAGTGTCCTTGGAGTGGGAAAATTTTCTGACACCCATGCAGCAGCACACAGAACAGCAAGCGTGCAGATCCACCTCCAACACCGATCGCCTGGAGAAGATGGTCAAGGACTACATGTCAGATGGCATAGCTGTGTTGAACAATCCATCTGCACCCTTCAACTATTGGGTATCGAAGCTAGACACCCGGCACAAACTAGCAATGTACACAATAGAGGTGCTGGCTTGCCCGGCAGCCAGCGTTATGTCGGAACGCTGTTTCAGTGCTGCCGGAGGCATCGTCACAGATCGGCGTATCCGCCTCTCCACAGAAAATGCAGACCGTCTGACTCAAATTAAAATGAATCAATCCTGGATTGGAAACGACTACGCAACACTCCCGGACCCCAACCAAGTAACATGAACAATGAACATCTGTGATGGGTTAGCGTTTCCGGTCCCTGTTTATTGAACCTCTCATCTGTATTAAATTTATGACTGCATGGCGACAAAACGCAAATTGCTATCCGCACGCTTCTTGTCCTCATGCAAGTCCTGGGTTGTTGTGTCTCAAAGCGTGGCCTTCTCCTCCTGCGCCACCCTCCTCCTGTTCCATCACGTGTGCTGCTGCTGGGTTAGCGTTACCGGTCCCTTTTCCTGGAACCTCTTATATGTATTACATTTATGACTGCATGCCGACAAAAAGCATGTTACCTGTGCAAGAAAACAGACATTTCCCGCATTTAAAAGACAGTTTTCCCTTTAAAATCAATTTTCTCAAAAACTATAAGCTCTTTTTGCTAAAAAAAATTTTCCTCTTGTACCCACTCCCAAGGTGCACATACCCTGTAAATTTGGGGTATGTAGCATGTAAGGAGGCTTTACAAAGCACAAAAGTACGGGTCCCCATTGACTTCCATTATGTTCGGAGTTCGGCTCGAACACCCGAACATCGCGGCCATGTTCGGCCTGTTCGGCCCGAACCCGAACATCTAGGTGTTCGCCCAACACTAAAAACAACCTTACTCCATTGTTGAGGGACATGCAGTACACACCCACACACGTATGCATGCACGCACGCACGTACGCAGGCACACACACACTCACACACACACCTCCATTCCACCAAAAAAGCTTTGGGTTATAGTTTGAGGAAACCTATGGTGGAATCTATTTAAAGGAAACCAGAGACTAAACAAACTAAACATTTTATACATACCTAGGGCTTCCTCCCACCCCATGCGCACGGATTGCTCCCACACCACCGTCCTTAGCCTTCTCAGTTGCCGGTACAGGGTCCCGTAACTTCTGCCAGTCGTGGCCAGTCTGACGCAAGAGTAGTACGCTCTATACGTATCTCTCCGGCAGCTGCATTTTCAATAGTAAATAGTTAAGAGTAAGGGAAAATGGCAACACTGTAAGAAAACGATTTTCATAAAGTAAATCTCATATACAAAAATGAATAGGTGTAGATCCAATCTCAGACTTAAGAAGTTATTTTAGGATGTATACATCAGTCATGTCCCATAATAAAATTTATATAGAGAGCGAGAGCGCTCGCTTACAGGAAGAGAAAAAAAATTGACTGAGGCCATCTTGTGGCCAAATGGTAAAACTACATCTACATACTTTTTTTTTATTAAACACACAATCAATTACATTTAAAATTAACTGTTTACCTCCCACACTCCAAAAAAATTCCCTAATAAAAAATTTTATTAAAATAAAAAATTGCAATTAAAAAAAACCCAAAAAAACATAAATAGTTACCTAAGGGTCTGAACTTTTTTTAATATGCATGTCAAGATGGTATATTACTATTATTTTTTAAATTAGAAGCTTGTAAATAGTGATGAACGCAAAACTGAAAAAACTCACCTTTATTTACAAATAAAATATTGGCACCATACATTGTGATAGGGACATCATTTAAACGGTGTAATAACTGGGACAAATGGGATAATAAAATACATAGATTTAATTATGGTAGCATGTATCATTTTAAAGCTATACTGGTCAAAAACTGAGAAATAATGTTTTTTTTTTCCATTTTTTTCTTAATATTCCCGTTAAAATGCATTTAGAAAAAAATAATTCTTAGCAAATTGTAACCACCCAAAGATAGCCTAATTGGTGGCGGAAAAAAACAAGATATAGATCAAATCATTGTGATAAGTAGTTATAACGTTATTGGCGAATGATTAGGAGTTTGAAAATTCTTCGGATGCATAAGGTGAAAAACGATCCTCAAAACAGATTTAAAGATTTAAAGTAACTTAAATTTGATGTTTCTTTTCTTACCTACTTTTTATTAGTACTTTTTTACATTCTAAGAGCCGAAAATGTGTTTTGTAGAAAACAGCTGCTAAGAGAAAACTCAGGAGCAAAAAAAATTATTGACTTAGGACCATTATTACATTGGCTTCAGTCTGTCTTGTTCGCAGTTTACATACAACACAAAAGGGCAGCCAAAGTCCACAAGGGTCAACTGAATTCTCAGAAAGTAGGTGAATCAATAAAGCTTTATTCTGCATTTAATACATATGCTGAGGCAGGAGAAAATGTTCTGAATTGAAAGAAAGTTAAGAAAAGTCTTCAGAATACATAATATCAAATCACATTTGTATTATCAATTTCTCCTTCAGTTATATGTAAAATCCATCTAGACAAACATTTAGTTATTCATATTAATGACTGCAAGACTTATGGATTTATAAGGTCTGCAAAGTAGTTATCACAGGATACTGTAAACTTTTTTTTATCCCCAAACTACTATAGTTAGAAGTTAGGGTTTATTATGCAGCAACTCCAAGTTAAGTCCCAAAAGAAAAATAATGGAGTTCCTTGACCTAGAGATACATGAGTACTCTTCAATAGAGATGTTGCGAACCTCTGATTTTCGGTTCGCGAACCTTCGCGAAAGGTTCGGTTCACGAAAAAGTTTGCGAACCGCAATAGACTTCAATGGGGAGGCGAACTTTAAAAATTTGAAAAAATTCTACCGGCTGGAAAAATGATTGCTGTAGAGAATCGTTCAGGATTACACACAAAGAGGCATTCTGTTAGCAAGAAAATAAAAGTAGATTTTTTTTAATGATCACCAACTCTTTTTGTATTCTCAAATATAATGCATTGTCACACAAAAACTGTCATAAAATCTTTTAAACGAGCATGCTAATTCAATGGCTCTTGAAGAAAGGAAATGTCATCTGACTATTATTGGACAATCAATCATAGGTACATAAGAAAATAGGAGACATGATCATACAAATTAATCATTTTCTTGGTCCCTACTGAATATTGCCTACAGCATAGCCTCATTTCCATTTATATTTTTCTTTTAGGGTTTAGATGGAAAGGAAGGGTCTATTTAATTCTGAATTGTATTTTATTTCTTTATTGCTGCCTATTAATGTAGTTGTATTCCTGTTAAATTAGCCATCAAGGTGACTGTTGATTGTATTATGTTTAACCACTTAGCAACCCTTGCCACGCTTATCTACGCCCCTTTAAAATTCACTTGGGGCACAGGGGCGTAGATAGGCATCTCCTGTTTGTTTTCCCGCTGTGAGCGTTCGCGTACGCGATCGCGTGCACGCGAATGCGCGGTCGCGTGCACGCGGATGTGCAGCCGCGTTCGGCACCCGCTGGTCAGCCAATCAAAGTGCTTACAAGTTTGAATGAGCACTGCCAAAGCCAATGACAGTGCTCATTCATTCAGAATGTGTGTAAACATTGAATCAGTCACTATGCTGTTACAGTTACTGAGATCACTCGTGAGAGGATCTCAGATAACCAATACAGCATTAGTGAGTGATCAGCATCAGTGAGGGTTTTTTAAAATAAATTATACCCCCATTAAGCCCATTAACCCTTGCCTCCCTGAAATGTTAAAATTGCTGTGGTTTTTAGGTGAAAAACCCTGTGGGAGAGAAGTGGTTAAGGTACATACACTACATGTATTGATATACTTTTTTTAGGCTTTTTAGAATGTATCTGTTGAATTCAGAATTGAGCTTTATGCTTTTATTCTGTTTTCTGTTAATACTAATGTGTCTCCATCTCAGGGGCGCAACTAGAAATATCTGGGTCCCCTGCAAAACTTTTTGGTCCCCCCTCCTCTGAAGCAGGAGAATAAGGCACTGGCTGCATTGCATAAGTTTGGGCACTGCCATAGCCATCCATATTAATATCAGCTACAGATGGAAAGTTGGATGCCTGCTATATGTAGCTAAAGTTTGCATAGTGGGCAGCCTCCGGTGCCAAATTTTCCATCTATAACTAATATTACTATGAGCACCTACGGCAGCACCTGAAAATGTTGCTTTTCTTTTAGACTGATTTATGGCAAGGTAAGGGTTAATATTAGGCATCAGGTAGGTGGGGTTTTAAGGTTAGGCATGGGGGGGTTAAGGTTAGATGTGGTGGGGGGGTTTCTATGTGAGAGTAGGGCTAGGTCTAGCGTAGTAAACACAGAGAGACCATTACATGCAAAGGGAATGAGAGATACACATAAAGATCATGAGACAGGCATGCAGAGAGTCATCAGCTATGTGAAAGTTAGGAGGGACAGAGAAATCACAGACAATTTACATGCTAACTGCATGCAACATTCACTGGGCTCACAGCCACAGTCAGGCTGTATCACAATGGCTTATATACAGTTACTGTGTTCTCCAAAGTCAGGACGGGATGGAGTCATGGACTATGTTGCAAACTTGAGGGGACAAGACAGAGAATCAGGAAGGAACGCACTGCTACACAGTACTTGGGGCAGGGTGGAGAGCCTGAGGGCATGCCTTTGTACACAAGACCCTGCTGCACACTGAATAATGTCTACAAAAATGTTTCTACAAAACTTTGTATGATTCCTTACCAGTGGCTGAGCAGATGCAGTCATTAGAACAATTGTGCAGAGAGCAGAAAGATTTTTCTTTACTCGTCCTTAGTTGTCATTCTCTCAGGATGGGAAAATAAACTTTTTTTTCCTGGACTGCAATTTATAGAGCCTTTCTAGACACCTCTGCTCAGTGCCACTCCCCTTAAAATGTTGAGTTTATGGATAACTGTTCATGTTCTGAGTGAACTGTACTCACTTGACCTTAAAGGATACATAAGCTGATTGCAGCTCATAAACTTTTACTTACCTGGGACTTCTTACAGCCCCTTGAAGTCTCTTTGTCCCTCACATCAGTTCCACTGTCGTGGTATTAGCATAGCAATGCACATGTTAACCTGACAATGCATGCAGCGCTAAGGGTTAATGGACAGTGCTCCCCCTGTGGTAGTAAAGGTAAAATTGTGCACAACTACCTTTCTGTACTTTACTGCATCAGACCCATTGTCTGATCTCATACTTCCCTGATAGTACTAGTCAGATAATTGTACCTAGCATTGAGGAGACTGACCAAATTTTCACATCCATGCAGGCCCAAATCTAGAGTATACCTCCACCATGCTTCACTGTTGCCTCCAGGCCTTTGCTTAACAAGCTCTTTTGTGACAGCCAAATATTTCAAGTTTCAGAAGATCTCCTGTCTTTTTTCTGCACACTAGTTTTTCTGTTTTCCTGAGTAGGCAAGTGACCGTGTTTCTATGTTGTTCGTATTTTTTTTTCTGCGCGCTCAAATGAAGACCACTTCTGGTCAGACTTCTCCATACTGTAGGCAGACATACTAGGGTGGCACTGTTTTTTGTCACCTCTGTCCTGAAATTGCCACTGACCTCTTCTGATTGTTAAGAAAAGTCAGCATCTGCTTGGTGGATCACAGTTTTTTCAGGCCTCAGTGTTATTAGTTTCTTTTGCTTCCACAGAACAGCTTGGAAATGCCATCTGTTCACCTAGAAATTTTTGGTGAAAGACTTTGCTGATGCTGTAAGACAGCCCTGTGTCTTGATCTTGTGTCTAATCTTGCCATGCCAACGCATTACACTAAACTCTCAGCCAGGGCAACATCTGCAAGGAGTTTGTATGTTCTCCCTGTGATTGTGTGGGTTTTCTCCGGGCACTCCAGTTTCCTCCCACATCCCAAAAACATACAGATAAGTTCATTGGCTTCCCCCTGAATTGGCAGTAGATTGTGACACATGCACAACATCATACATACATAGATATATGACTACGGTTGGGATTAGATTGTGAGCCCCTCTGATGGACAGTTAAGTGACAAGACACTGTACAGCGCCACGGAAGATGTCGGCACTATATACATACTAAATAATATGAATAAAAACTGTCTTTAGTTGCTTTTCCTCACCAGTTTCATTCCACCTACACAGGTGATTCTGTCTGATTTAATGACTGCGTTTTAACCTACATGTTATCTTGTTCACCATTAGTGCCTTCTTAATATACCCGTTCAGTTATTGACTGGGCCATCTACCATATGTCTATACCCCTAACTGCCCACACATTTTACTTGTGTGAACTGATGCTATTTTACAGGCAAAGGGCAGCCATAGCAAATACTGATCTGGTTTTCTTTGTGTTTTTTAAACTGATATCTAAGCTATGTAGTTTTCTATGGAGATATGTTATGTGTACTACGTACACAGCAACAAAACAAGACAAATAACATTTATATCGTGCTTTTCTCCTGGCGGACTCAAAGTGCCAGAGCAGCAGCCACTAGGGCGCGCTCTATAGGCAGTAGCAGTGTTAGGGAGACTTGCCAAAGGTCTCCTACTGAATAGGTGCTGGCTTACTGAACAGGCAGAGCCGAGATTCGAACCCTGGTCGCCTGTGTCAGAGGCAGAGCCTCTGACACAGGACTTACTTGTACTCATAGCACTTAATTGTCAACCCTGTCAAGCTTCTGCATCACATATGTAAATCACATATATTTTCATCAGCAGTTTTTCCTGCTAAAATAAATAGCAATTCTTAAAAAAAACGTATTGTAAATTTCCTAAAGGAACATAGCAATAACATATAACATTGAGTCTGCTCGGTCTAATAACTGAGTTTACCAACCTGCAGTTGATTGATTTTCATTACATACACCAATAACATCACTTGCAAATGGCAACCATTTGGAGGTATGAAGATATAAAATGCTGGTCTCTACTAACAGAGAGAGATGTATTGCAGCCTCATTAGGGAATAGTGTGAGTAATAATAGCAGGAAGCTTTTTTGTACGTGTGCAAATCAATTGTATATCTCTAGTTAGTTCCCATTTGCAGGTGGTGTTATTGGTGTATGTGATGAAGCTTATGCGATTTGGGTCCTATGGGAGAAAAGCGCTTTACAAATGTTTTCTTGTTGCTTTTGTTGTTGATGAAAATTAAGCAATTATGTTTTATTATTAAACAAGCATCAAGCGTGCAATTCTAGATTGTATTAGCATATTTTGATCAAATAACTTTCTATTGATATTGATAAATATTACTCAATATACCAGCAAGCAGTTTGTCATATGGCATTTATTACATAATGAAAGATTTGTGCAGGGTATAACAGATGTACCATTTACGAATGTAAGCAGCTGAGTTCATAAATCCGCCCCCACTCGCTCACTGTGTTATAATAATAATCAATTTTGACCAAAAAATAAATTGAAAGTATCGATTAGACAGGACGGAAAGTTTAGGTTGATCGAGGGCAGGGCAAGAGCATTGGTAGGTCGATGTTCCATAGCTTTGCATTGCATTGAACAATGCAAAGCTCCAGTTTGATCAATTTCCAATAGATACCTTGCTGGAATCTATTGTTAATTGATGTACAGTCTATGGTAGGAATTGACTCCTTCTGAGTCGATTCTTTTTGGAAAGGAATCAGTCATTTTGGAACATTGTGTAGAAATCTATAAGTGTATGGCCAGCTTGGTGCAAAGAACCTCACTTGATAGGTACACCCCAATATATAAAAATATATACGATCATATGGAAAACTTAACTTTATGTAAAGTTTTAGTTTTGTTCCCATATATGGACATGTTTATAGCTAATCTTCATTCCAAAACTATATAACAAGATAATATGCAAAATATGAAAAAACAGCTATACAATAACTTAATTTATGAAAAAGAATAAATATATTATTTATGTCTGTGGAAAACATAAATAAACCTTTGGTGAGTAAGTAAACTTTATCTGTCTTTTAGACTTTGACATAGGGATTTTTTTCCATGTCTTGTGTTGCAAAAGCTTTCATCTGTGCAAAGAATGCAAAACCTATTGTAAATTATCTTACACCATTTGAGTGGGTTAGAACTAGGCTTTGACTTGGTGGTTCAAAACTATATATAGTTAATTTGGTTGAAAAACAAACACATTTTCTATCAAGTCTAAACCCCTATCCCCCAAACTGTCCTGCACTCACATGTATCCCTCTCAAAAAACCAAAAGGACATATTTCCTGCCTTATTATCAGTCCTTATACCTCAATCCCCACCCCAGTCTTCACCCTTTGTGGCTTGTCCCCACTCAGCCTTGAGGGGCTTTATCTGTCATCCCATAGCGTACATAACCATAGTCATACAACCATATATTAACAGGATATTGAGAAACTAAAACAGTGGATTACTGTTCAGAACACGTGAAATGCTAGAGTTAAATTCAACAATTTCTTCACGTATCGTTGCTATTTACAAATGGAGCAGCCCCTATGTGTAGGGATGGTCGGAAATGCCGATTTCTGATTCCGTAGAAAGTTCAATTTCCAGAAATGCCCATTACCGATTCCACCAATTTCTGAGGAGTCTTTTTATGGTCATGTTTTGCATTCTCTGATTGACCAAACACTTCCAAGTTTACTCTGCATTCTCTGATTGGTCCAATGCTTCTGAGTTCTATGACTGGGCTAAAATTACCGAGTTTCGGTAATGTGTTATTCCCCAGAAATCCAATTTACATTATAGCCTTTTTCAAAAATATCAATAGAAAACCTGATGAGGAAAAAAAAAAAAGAGTTGGAAAGGAGGAAAACAAAGTAAAGAATAGAGACCAGTAGAAAACAATGGAGGAGGACTTTAGTGATAACATTGCTTTTCATATACTAAAAAGAATAATAATATACTTACGGTAAATAGGAGTGGGGTCCACACCTTCTGAATTGGGGGGATGTGTGCCCACCGATATAGCCCTAGCTTTTTCAAATATTGTCCCATTTAGTCTTTTGTGAAAAAATTCAATATTGATCAAGCTGACCCGGGTGCTTGTGTGAGCTACATGTGGGTCCCGTGAATAGATTCTAAGGTTCTAATAAGCTTCTTTCAGCACTTTGTTTTCAAACAATCTTCTTTAACTTGCTGTAGAACAAGACATTTAAGTCTAGATGACATTCAATTAAAGTGAACGTCCGGACTAAAAATTGACTCAGCAGCACTGAAAAGGCTTTGTGTTTCTTTAACAGTTTCACAGCATCAGAACTTTGTTTCTCTTATACAAGCCTCATTTTTAGCTGCACAGAAGAAAACTGCCCGGGCTTTTTTCCCCTGATGCTGTGCAAAGCATGATGGGATTTCTGATTTTGTTGTTATCGTTCTGCTGTTTTGGTGCAATTTTTTTTTTTAACATTTTGAATTTGACATTTGAAGCCTAGTGCGTGCAGCTGGGAGGGGTTATCAGGACACAGGACAGTTGGAACTGTGCCTCCTGCTCCTTGTCACCTCCTTTCAACCAAAAAGATGGCTGCCCCCATGACAAAGATGGCAGCCCCCATGAATCACAAACATTTGCCTGTTCTTTTAAAACAGGATGGGAAAGAGATTATATTACCTATCTATTCTAATTAACATAACTAATGTAACTTAATGACAGTATGTTTGTTTAGGCTGAAGTTCCCCTTTAAGTCCAGATTAATATGCTCAACAGTGTTGAGCAAATTTTGCTTAAAATAATATTAAATAAGGGAATCTTGATTTTATATTAACACATAAAATTCTTACGTAAACAATACTTTATAGTTTGAATTTCTCAGTTTAAGTTTAAGTTTGACCTCCATCTTTCATCTTAATGGTTCTGTATATCCCTCTTCTAACCTTGCTAAAGTTTTATCTATTTTCTATTTAAGATGCCCTGTAGCCACCAATCTATCAGTAAACAGAACTTGTTCCATCTTTAGAAATATTGTGCTTGAAACTGTGATACTGACTAGAGCATATGTCATCTCTTGTTTATAGAGAGTGATAGCTATTTTTCACAAGTTTAAAATCAGTTACTGCTGAAACTCTACAAGTTGAACCTCTGCTATTTACAGTAATAATCAAGTCAAAGGAGTCCGAAAAAAATAATTGGGAAATGTGAGATTTTACTTTGCATATTTTTTAAATAAACTTTTGCAATCAGTTATTCTGAGGATAAAAATGTAATACCTAACTGCCCCCTACTGAGAATGAAAATTGATTTGGATCTATTCCTGCTAAAAACACCAGGTGGGAAACTTTTTACATTTCCATGAATTTTTATTGGACTTTCAAATAACTAAGTCAGTAGCTGTTTAACAATGTGACACTCATACACTGTACTGTCTTCTCAATAAATTCAGTTTTCGCTGTTACTTGAGGGCCTTGCATCTTGATCTCAGAGTTCAGCTTCTATAAAAAAAGAAAGAGTAAAGAACATATTCAAGCTAAAGATTGTTGTTCTGTTGATTGGATCAGTGGATCAGCACTTGGGAGATTTCTGCTATAAATAAAATGTGAGTTCTGCAGTAGATTATTTGAAGGGCGTGCTGAGATTGTAGTGCTATTTATGAAAAGAGTGAAAATGTAATTCAAATAGTAATTATCTTGAATAAGTTTCATATTCACAGTTGCAAAATCCTCACTGTTAGGCTAGGTTTCCACTGCTGCAAATCCGGGCAGGTTCCCTGCCCACGAATTCGGGTGGGCTGTAGCAGCCTATTGAAGTCAATAGGAAGCATCTGAATTTGTGGGCGGGTGGGCTGTAGCAGCCTATTGAAGTCAATAGGAAGCATCTGAATTTGTGGGCGGGGAAAAATCTGACGGCCTGCAGCATATTCTCACGCCACCATCCGAATCCTATAGCCGTGCATTATGCGGCTAGAGTGATTCGGCTGTGAGACATTGGACAGCTGTACCGGCATCGCATCTCGCAAGACGCATGCTGAGCACACTGAAAACGTAGCCTAAGGCATGGCGGATCTCCTGCCTTCTTATTAATTTTTATGCCTTAATCTCCACCACAGTCTTCACTGTTTTGGGACTATTTTCACTAGGATATTACATTTCGCACACATTTTCCCATATGCTAATTTTCAGGTTTTTATGTAAATTTTTATGCAAAGTTTTGTATGTGTCTAACAATCATCACTTGGGAAATGGATGCAAGGTGCAAACACCAACACTAATTAAAATGATAGTGCTACACTTTGCCTCTTTTCCAGTTTTGACACCTTTCAAATCTAGCAAGTCAGAGAGGAAATTGTGTTCAGAACCAAGTCAACACCAACCACCAATCACAGGCTTTGTTTTTAATGAGGGATATTTTCAGTTTTCTCGTTAGTTCGCTGTTAGCTGAGTAATATGATGTATCAATCATTAAGCCAATTAGGAACTGGTAACTGGAGAAGGAACATTACAGTGACATTTTTTTCAACAAATACACGTCAACCTCTTATACATACACCAAGGTTCGTTTTTGTAATTTGCAGCAATGTAGAGCAGAGTATAAAGTGGTAATCTATCACTGCATCATAAACAGATCTTTAGTTTTATTAGCTGTTCCAAATCCATTTACTTCATTATTAGTTTGTAATAGATTTCAAAGTTAGAACTGTGACATACTGGCTAATTTAAAGGGGCACTATTGTGAGAACGTCAAATTTTAGATACATATCCATAAACATACTAAACAAATGTCTGAGAGTAAACACACTGTAAATGTTTCACTTATAGTAGTGAAAATCTGAAAACTCGGAACCTCTTGCTGACAGGTTTTGGATTATATACACCACAGATCCAGGCGCAGTTGGTTAAACACTTCCATGTTCTACAGTTAGATGCTGCCCATTACCCAGAATACATAGGCTTATTAGAGAAGCTGAGACCTGGATTATAAGGTCTAAAAGTTCACAAATCTCCAAAGCTCACTCGGTCGGTACATCTCCCAGCTTTTGCATTATTATTATTGGTTTATAAAGTACCAATACATTTCATGATGCTGTACAAAGTAAGAAACAAACATGGGGTACAAAATAATATAGACAATGCAATGGTATACACCAATATACAAAATACAGAGTTGGTAACAAAATACAGAATCGTTACAAAATACAGAATTGGTAAATATACAGTGACAGAATGAACATTAAAAAAAATGTGTAACAAATACCAAGACACGAAAGAGTGAGAGAGCCCTGCCCTTGCAAGCTTACATTGGGTGATCCATCCAATAATGCCTCCCACAGATGTATGTGCTCATATGCATTTAGCCTAATCTACACGATACGATTCTTTGTACGATTCAATTACGATTCTATCTACGATCCGATTAAATCCGACATGTCCGATCAGGATTCGATTCAATTCAATTCTATTTGCCATTGCAAAACAATGGCAAATCGAATTGAATCGAATCGAATCCCAATCGGACATGTTGGATTTAATCGGATCGTAAATAGAATTGTAATTGAATCGTACAAAGAATCGTATCGTGTAAATGGGGCTTTTGAAATTTTATAGTTTTTGTGCCATTCTGTCCTTTTAAGAAAAACTACAGAGGTCAACATCCACAGTCAACATGCATTTTCATATTACCTATGCTTGATTAATCTTCAGAAAATAAAATTACGTCTTGCAGCACAACTCAGAATTCTTGAAGCCATGCTGAAATAGTAATTATTGCTTAAGGTACATATTATCCTCTTCAACAAATTTTGGCAAGCTAGCTGGTAATTATATTTTTCAAGCTGAGCATTAAACAAAACAGCCATTACCTTTTCTTTCAAATCAAAGCACATTAGGGTCTGCTAAATTTCATGTAACCACTGTAATGCTGAGTTAATGTAAAAATGCCCTCACTGAAATCTAAGTACACCAGCAGGTCTGATCTCTTGGAAAAATATGTAGAGGTGACAAAATTAGATTCAGATATTCACCCCATGCTGCCTGTGCCTTGTCTACAAGGTAAAGGGATTTCTTCTAGATGTGACTGCTGCTCTACAATATGAATATCAGAAAATAGTTGCATTTGGTCAGATCATTATATAATCTTTGATAATACACTATACATTTTACCTAGCCGTTCAATGGTTTTCAGACTTCTGCCTGTTCATTCGTTCTTCATTGAAGGTGCAAGGCATACTCTCAATTTTATCTCTACTGCATGAGCTACTGTATAAGTAATTCAAAATCCCTTTACTAATAATACTAAATGCCTCAAAGAGATGCCATGAAACTGAGTCAACCTGCAGAGTCTAAGTACCACCTAGGTCTTTTTACAGAATCCAAGGATACAAAATGCTGATTGCATTGGGAACACCAGGTGGCAGCCCTAATGTTACTCTGTTAATAAGACACTGAGAGATGCCAAATGCAGGACCAAAGGTACAGGCATAATCGATAATGATAAGATAAAGTAACTTGTGACAGGAAGCATTGCAGGCATCTAGAATCAGTACGGAAATGCACGTATGCTATTTACTGGATTGCAGAAAAAAACAGACTATGCATTCATCTCTGCACAGTAAATTACATTTGCACAAGTGATACTAAGATAAAAAAAATAGGGTTTACAATAATGCATTACACAGTGTTACT
This sequence comes from Hyperolius riggenbachi, assembly GCF_040937935.1. Taxonomy (NCBI): domain Eukaryota; kingdom Metazoa; phylum Chordata; class Amphibia; order Anura; family Hyperoliidae; genus Hyperolius; species Hyperolius riggenbachi. The sequence continues at coordinate 243,225,985 of NC_090649.1, forward strand.
GTGTGGTTACAGTATAACCATATAAGTGTCAAACACATACACAAGACACAGGCAATTGTTCCCAATAAAAAAAGTAAAAATAAAACCTTATATTCAATAAAACAGTGACAGTATTGTTTAGAATAGTCACAACCCCCACACTATTTTCCCAAAGCGAGAGAGCAGTATTTCATTGCGTTCAATCAATCGATACAAACGTTTCAAGGCATAAAGACCTTTTATCACATGCTCTTGATCGGACGTCCTACGGACTGTACTGCGCAGGCGCAGAACTACTGCACCTGTGCAGTACAGCCTGGAGGACATTCGATGACGTCAGCGTGACCGCGTGAGACGCACGTTGGAGCGCACAAGAGCCCAACCTGGAAGCCGGCCTGGCCAGGTCAGGTGACCCATCGGAGAAGACCGGGAGCCTCCGGAGCGGCGTCGAGGGGACGTCCTGCCTGCCACAGGCTGGAGGAAGCCCCAGGTAAGTGGATTAGTATTTTTATTTCTCCGTGAACCCTCCCTTTAAGTATTTTCTTGCTTCCTGGTGCTTTAAAATGCATTTTATGACAAGGGGTAAAAAAAGGTTGTGATGAAACGCGGAAAAGCCGCTGTCTCTCAAAGTGAGGCGGCTGTTTCCGCGTCCAACATTGCGTCACAACGCGGAAAAACACCGCATGCCGCATAGGCAGAGCGGCGGAATGCGCATTGGGAGCGGTGGAATCCGCATTGGGAACGGCGGAATCCGCATTGGAGGCGGCTCCCGCACTCAGTTCACTAGATACATTGCAAGACAGTACTGGTGTGGCTGGGACTGATAGTCCACCTAGCTTCAGAGTGACACGCGCGCGCGCACAGAGGCTGAGCTTAAATAACAGCCAGAAGCGAGTCAGCTGACCAGGCGGGTCAGCTGACATTTTCCACCACTCTCATTGGTCCAGCAATTAGGGAGGTCCTGGAAAGGTCCTTGTGTATATATACCACTGGCTATTCACTTGCTCTTTGTCTGGCGTGCGATCACACATGTGGGAGCACCCAGATCCGTAGTCAGATCCGTAAGTGTGCCGGGACCAGCTGGAGCTGTAATCCTACACTTAGCTAGATTCTGTTGATAGCTAAAGTACTAGTTTGATTGTGATTATCTGTTATGACTTCCTGCTTGCCTGACTATCCTCCTGAACTCTGATCTTGTACCTCGATATTTCTGATACTCTGTTGCCGAACCCCGGCTCGTCCTTAGACTCTGCTTCTGCCTCCTGATCTTGTACCTCGATATTTCTGATACCCTGTTGCCGAACCCTGCCTGTACCTAGACTCCGCCTCTGCCTTATGATCCTGTACTTTGTCTGTCCGTGTGTGTACGACCTGGCTTGTCCGACCTCGAGAACCGACCTTACGCTTGGAGGCGGTTCCTCGTCCTGTCAGTGACATCTCCTCCTGAGTGTCACTCTCAGACTATCCTTCCTACTGTCAGTCTGACTCCTCCCGTCTTGGAGAGCTCAGGTCGGCGGAAGGAATCTGTGCAGTACTCCTTGCTGCACTGAGGCCTACTCCTCTAAGTGTTACTGTTACACCAAACACCACACTCTACTCAGGTGAACAGAGGTTAGCTAGTATATCGGTTTATCGGTGATACTGCAGATCACTTATAATCTGGTATACATCTGTATTCCCAGTGATACTGCAGATCACCGGTAATCAGATCCTCTCTGTGCTTCACCGATCATTACAGAACGCCAGACCAAATACAAAATGGACGCAAACACTGACCGTCTGGGTGTACTTGCCGCTTCGGTGGACAACATCAATCAAGTACTGGGCACCCACATAACTCTTATTGATGCCCTATCAGGGTCTGTACAAACCCTCCAGACATCAGTGGATCATGTGCGATCCCCTCCTAGCTCTGACATACGTATGCCTGTACCTGAAAGCTTTTCCGGCCACAGATCTGACTTCCGGAATTTTAGGAGTAGAGTATTGTCCTATTTTGAGTTGAGACCCCAATCTTCGGGTACTGAGACCCAGAGGGTCACATTTATTAAAACTTTGTTGTCCGGCGACTCCCAGTCATGGGCATATAGCCTGCCCACCGGAGACAAAGCTCTTACCTCTGTAGAGGAATTCTTTAAAGCTATGGCAGTAATTTACGACGATCCAGACCTTGCCTCGACTTCTGAGCGGAAGCTCAAGCTGTTGCGTCAAGGCGAAGGTCCGGTCGAAGATTACGCGGCCGAGTTTAGGAGGTGGTCAGTTACGGCCAGGTGGGACACTTATGCCCTGTTAGATTGTTTCTTGCCAGGGCTGTCCGATGAGGTCTCTGACATGATGTTAAGTCAGCCCGAGCCCAGAACAGTCGATGAGGCCATCTCAGCGGCCATCCGTATCGACCGCAGGCTGGGCTACCAAAGACAGACCAGGGGTAGTTCCCGTGTCAGAAGGGTGTCTTACACCACGGCCCCAGTGATTCCACCTCCTACTGTTTCGTCTTCTCCGGTCTTGCTTCCATCCGAGCCGATACAGATTGGTCGGTCAAAATTGACCCAGGTGGAGCGAAGACGGAGAATGACCGAACAGCTGTGTCTGTATTGCGCTGAAGGGGGGCATATAGTACGAAACTGCCCTAATAAGCCGGGAAAACGCTACCGCCTGGGAGTGGTAGGGGGTAACACCCTGGGCGTCCGACTTTTACCCTTAGAAGAAAAACGGTTGCTTCTTCCCTGCACCGTTACGTGGGAAGATAAGACCGAGGTCACGGAAGCCTTTATTGATTCAGGCTCCGCGGCAAATTTTATGGATTTTGAGTTTGCTAAGAAATTAGGTATTCCACTCACACCTGTACAACCACCTATCCAGGTTACGGCAGTGGATGACTCTCCTCTGCAAGGGAGTCACCCACTGTCTCAGACACCAGAGGTGGGAGTCACCATAGGGGTTCTACACTGGGAAAAATTACAATTCTTTGTGTTGCATATGTCTACTTCCACCATTATACTCGGCATGCCGTGGTTGCACCTTCATTCTCCACACATCGATTAGGCCACCGGCCAACTAATCTCTTGGTCAGCACACTGCTTTCAGCAATGTTTAGGGAAGGTGACACTGGGCCAAACCAGGGTTCATGTACAGGGGGTACCTGAGCAATATTCAGAATTTTCTGATGTATTCTGTCCCAAGGCAGCAGACAAATTGCCCCCACATCGCTCTTTTGATTGCCCCATTGATATCCGTTCTGGTTGTATGCCCCCTCGGGGTCATTTGTACAATTTATCTGGGCCAGAAAAGTTGGCCATGCAAGAATATATCCGTGAGAATTTGGCCAAGGGTTTCATTCCTCCGTCCTGATCGCCTGCTGGAACAGGTTTCTTTTTCGTTAAAAAGAAAGACGGGGGCCTGCGGCCCTGTATCGATTACCGGGGACTAAATAAAATCACGGTAAAGAACCGTTATCCGTTACCCCTGATAGACAATTTATTTACGCAGGTCACGGACGCTAAGATCTTCTCAAAACTGGATTTGCGGGGCGCGTACAACCTGGTACGCATAAGAAAGGGTGATGAGTGGAAAACGGCCTTTAACACGCCAGACGGGCATTACGAGTACCTGGTGATGCCCTTTGGGTTATGTAATGCCCCGGCCGTTTTCCAGGAACTCATCAACGAGGTCTTCAGAGAGGTGTTGGGGAGATTCGTGCTGGTCTATCTAGGCGATATACTTGTTTTCTCCAACAACCTCTCTGAGCACAGAACGCATGTGAAATTTGTACTCAACAAACTAAGGCAAAACTCTCTATACGCTAAACTTGAGAAATGTATTTTTGAAGTAACATCTGTCGCCTTTCTGGGTTACATTATTTCCATCACGGGCCTGTGTATGGACCCCGCCAAAGTCTCTGCTGTGTTAGAGTGGCCCCAACCGGTGGGGTTAAAATCTTTACAGCGGTTTTTAGGCTTTGCGAACTATTACAGAAGGTTCATAAAGAGGTATTCCACGGTCATTTCACCCCTCATCTGTCTTACAAAAAAAGGGGCGGATAGTACTAACCACTGGACCCCAGAAGCTCTACGAGCATTCTCCACTCTGAAAGACTTGTTTTGCTCAGCACCCATTCTGAGGCACGTTGACACTTCTTACCCCTTTATTGTTGAGGTGGACGCCTCAGAGGTCGGGGTAGGGGCTGTGCTGTCTCAGCGATCAGGGTTGCAGGGAAGATTACATCCCTGTGCCTATTTCTCTCGTAGGTTCTCTCCGGCAGAAAGAAACTACGATATAGGCAACAGAGAGCTCCTTGCCATTAAACTTGCCTTTGAGGAGTGGCGTCACTGGCTGGAAGGAGCAGAGCATACGATTACAGTATACACTGATCACAAAAACCTGGAATACATCGAGGGGGCTAAGAGGTTAAGTCCCCATCAGGCTCGATGGTCGTTATTTTTTTCGAGGTTCAGGTTCATGATTACGTACACCCCGGGCAGCAAGAACATTAAGGCAGATGCTCTGTCCAGATGCTTTGAGCCAGAGACAGCCCAGCCTCCTGCCCCAGAGTCCATTATCCCACAGAGGCTAGTGCTAGCGGCAACTGAGACTTGGGAGGACTGGACAGAGACCCTGAGGCCTTTTCAGCAGGATGTCCCCGAAGGGAAACCTGAAGGGGTGATGTTTGTACCCCTACCCTTTCGTCTCCGCATTTTGCAGATGTTTCATTCTCACAAGAATGCGGGACACCCTGGGGCATATAGAACTCAGGATCTAGCGTCCAGGTGTGCTTGGTGGCCTTCCTTAGCAGCAGACTGCAAGGAGTTCGTTAGGGAGTGTGCAGTTTGCGCAAAGAGTAAACCCTCCCGGCTGGCACCTGTGGGTACCTTGCAGCCTTTACCCACCCCGAGTGAGCCATGGACTCATTTGTCCATGGATTTTGTGGGTGAACTTCCCAAGTCAGAAGGTATGTCGGTCATTTGGGTGGTAGTCGACCGCTTCAGTAAAATGGCCCATTTCGTGCCCTTGAAAGGACTCCCCTCGGCCCAGGAATTGGCCGACTTGTTTATTACACATGTGATCCGGCTGCACGGCATTCCGGAGAACATAGTGTCGGATCGGGGAGTCCAGTTCGTTTCTAGATTCTGGAGGGCATTCTGCCAACAAATGGGCATGAAGCTGTCATTTTCATCGGGCTACCACCCACAGACCAATGGGCAAACGGAGAGAATCAACCAGTCATTGGAGCAATTTTTGAGGTGCTACGTTGCGGAGACGCAGAGCGACTGGGTCAAATTTCTGCCCTTCGCGGAATTCGCACAAAATAATTTAAAAAGCTCTTCCACCGGATTCTCTCCGTTCCAGGTTGTGTCTGGAAGATTGCCCAAATTCTCACCATTGCCAGTGGCCTCCACCCCGTTTCCAGCTCTGGAGGCCTGGCAGAGGTCTTTTAAAGACATTTGGCGCACGGTGAGAGATAGTTTACAAAAGGCATTTTTGAGTCAGAAGGGTCAAGCTGACAAAAGACGTTCGGTGGAGTGGAGCTTCCAGTCAGGAGACTTGGTTTGGGTGTCCACACGTCATTTGGCCCTGAAACAGCCCTCAGACAAATTGAGCCCCAGGTTTGTCGGTCCATTTCCGGTAGCGAAAAAGATTAACAACGTCACTTATACCGTTGATCTCCCCGCCAGCATGCGTGGGGTGAGATCATTTCACGTATCCCTGCTCAAACCAGCAGTCCATGTGGGCCCTACTCCTCCTCCTCCTGTCCTGGTGGATAGTCAACCTGAGTTCGAAATAGAGAAAATTTTGGACTCTCGCATTGGAGCACCGGAAGAAGGCGTGGCTAAGCACCGAAACGCGTTGTAACGATCAGACGGCTTGCCGAGAAGTGTAGGAGCCGGCGGCTTTCCCCAGTCCCCCTGCTTCTTCATCGCAGACGGACCCTTGAAGCTCTGGCCAGGCTCAAGACGTGGGTGATACTCGCTGGCGGCCCCCTACATGTGCAGAACTTGCACATAGACTGTAAGTGCAATTGTTTTTAGCGTGGAAGTTTGAAATAAAAAAGTTAATGCACCATAGGAGCGCACCCTTGTTCTCTTGTTTCCCTGGTGGATAGTCAACCTGAGTTCGAAATAGAGAAAATTTTGGACTCTCGCATTGTCCAGAACTCGGTACAGTATCTGGTACACTGGAAGGGATATGGCATTGAGGAGAGACAGTGGGTTCCGGGGACTCGCATGCATGCGGATGAGTTGAGGAGAGAGTTTCATGCCTTACACCCCTAGAAACCTGGTAGGAGTTGTCCGGAGTCCACTCCTCGGGGGGGGGGGGGGGGGGTACTGTGATGAAACGCGGAAAAGCCGATGTCTCTCAAAGTGAGGCGGCTGTTTCCGCGTCCAACATTGCGTCAAATTCATTATTTGTCAGTTTTCGGCCATTATAGTTTTAAAGTCTTTTAACTAAACTCAGTTAAAGTAACTGAGGCCTACAAATTCATATAATACTTAAATTCTAACAAAGGCCAGCCAAAGAAAGTGTCAGCATGGACCCGGGGACTCATTCTGGCAGAACAGGTGAGATTATTGCTGTGTTGGCGATCACCGAATCGAACACCGCTAACGATGCGCTCCCTTAATTTTGAATTCAATCATGTCTTTTGGTTTCCTACATCTCTGGTTGTCATGTTAAGTACCCTTTAGCCTTTTACTAGATAATCATTGATGTTTAATTATCATCTTTTGTAACACCTAAATCAATAGGTCTTCTTTATTATACAGTTGTGTTCAAAATTATTCAACCCCCACTGAAATTGAGTGTTTTGGCCAGTTCGACATTGATTTTGATCATTTCAGTCATCTTGTTTACAATTAAATCAAAGAGGAACTTGTAAGTCAGACAAATATAACATAACATTTATAATGAAATAACCACAAATGTCTTTTCTGTGCTCACATCATTATCATTTTTATTCAACCCCCAAGTGACATTCATTCTTAGTACTTAGTACAACATCCGTTTCCAGTTATAACAGCTTTTAAACGTGAAGCATAGCTTGACACAAGTGTCTTGCAGCAATCTACGGGTATCTTAGCCCATTCTTCATGGGCAAAAGCCTCTAGTTCAGTCACAGTCTTAGGCTTGTGCACTGCAACTGCTTTCTTTTAGTCCCACCAGAGGTTCTCAATTGGATTTAAGTCTGGTGACTGCGATGGCTACTCCAAAATGTTCCAGCCTTTAATCTGCATCCATGCTCTAGTGGACTTGGAGGTATGCTTGGGATCATTGTCCTGTTGAAAGGTCCAACGTCTCCCAAGCCTCAGGTTTGTGATGGACTGCATCACATTTTCATCCAATATCTCCTGGTACTGAAGAGAATTCATGGTACCTTGCACACGCTGAAACTTCCCTGTACCTACAGGGTACCTCGAAGTCCACTAGAGCATGGTTAAATCTGAATGAGAACCTCTGGTGGGACTTAAAGAAAGCAGTTGCAGAACGCAAGCCTAAGAATGTGACTGAACTGGAGGCTTTTGCCCATGAAGAATGGGCTAAGATACCCATAGATCGCTGCAAGACACTTGTGTCAAGCTATGCTTCACGTTTAAAAGCTGTTATAACTGGAAAAGGATGTTGTACTAAGTACGAAGAATGAATGTCACTTGGGGGTTGATAAAACTGATAATGATGTGAGCATAGGAAAGACATTTGTGGTTATTTCATTATAAATGTTATGTTATATTTGTCAGACTTACAAGTTCCTCTTTTATGTTATTGTAAACAAGACTGAAACGATCAAAATCAATGTCAAACTGGCCAAAACACTCAATTTCAGTGGGGGTTGAATAATTTTGAACACAACTGTATAACCTGAAATTGACTTGTTTTCCTCGCTGGCTCTTCTCCTGTGAACCCATGCACTGCTTAGTGTGGGCAATCTGTTTTAGTAAAGACTTCTCAGTTGTTATTGCTCACTCTATTCTGTACAGACTTCCCACAAGTGTTTATCACCCCGTGTCTGGCTTCAACTGTTCTTTCATTACTCTTATTCTGTATTATCTTGAAGAATTGGTTCTTAGCATTCACATTTAATTTATACATGAGGTCAAAGAGGCTGATATAGGTGGGACAGCCAATACCAGTAGAATTTAAGTACTTTTCTTTCTTAACCACTTAACATCTCAGTCGTTTTCAGCTTATGCATCCGAGCAATGTTCACCTCCCATTCATTAGCCTATAACTTTATCACTACTTATCACAATGAACTGATCTATATCTTGTTTTTTCCGCCACCAATTAGGCTTTCTTTGGGGGGGTACATTTTGCTAAGAGCCACTTTACTGTAAATGCATTTTAACAGGAAGAATAAGAAAAAAAATGAAAAAAATCATTATTTGTCAGTTTTCGGCCATTATAGTTTTAAAATAATACATACCTCCATAATTAAAACCCACGTATTGTTATTGCCCATTTGTCACGGTTATTTCACCATTTAAATTATGTCCCTATCACAATGTATCGCGACAATATTTTATTTGGAAATAAAAGAGCATTTTTTCCGTTTTGCATACATCACTATTTACAAGCTTATAATAAAAAAATAGAGAGAAATATTTCATCTTTACATAGATATTTAAAAAATTTAGACCCTTAGGTAAATATTTATGTGTTTTTTTTTATAGTAATGTTTTTTTTGTTTTTTTTTATTAAACATTTTATGTGGGCATTTTTGGGAGGGTGGGATATAAAAGTGTTTTATTTGGGGAAATATTGGTGTAGTGTAATGTTTTTGGGTATTTACTTGTAGTTTTACTTTTTGGCCACAAGATGGCAATCTCGATTTTTTTTACATGACGTCACTCTAAGCGTACAATGTACGCTTAGAGGGACACAGCTTCAGAAAGAGCGAAGCTTCCGAGAGAAGCTGTCGCTTTTTCAGCGGGGGAGAGGAATCAATGATCGGGCTCCCTAGCCCGATACATTGATTCCGTGGCTACCGACTCCGCGGCCGGGAGTGCGCATGCACGCGTGCGATAGGCCGCGGGAGCGCGCGGGAGCGCGCCTGTCCTCCTTGACGTTTTTATACGTCAAGGAGGACAAAGTGGTTAAGTACCAGAATATTTTTCCAATATATATGCCTCTGTCAGCAAACCTAAACTGCAATCCTTCATGTGGTGACCCTGGGCAAACCATTCTGAGATCATTGTACTGTAAATTGAGAAAGGTGAAAGACTAGCTCGGCACCTTATAGGCACGGCCGGCCTTTGACCTGAGCGACCGGAGCGATCGCTCAGGGCGCCTGGCCGCCGGCTTTCAAGGGGGCGCCGCACGGTTCCTGCCGCCCTGGCCGCATATTGTTATTTTGTGGCTGTGATCTGCTGCAGCGGCCGTACGTACATACAGCTCCCCTGGCTGTATGTACAGTAAAACAGGGAGCGCACCTACCCCCACCCGGCCTAGCCGCTCTCAACGCGATTGATCGCATCTCCCTTTCCCCTCATGCACGCAGCGCATTGCACGTCACATGCGCCCAGCGTGCAAAGTCATTGGAGCTCATGTGTGACGAGGCGGCGGCACATGTTCATACCGCTGCCTGCTTTCCCAGTCCCCGCTCTGTATTCATACCGCAGCCCCGACAGTGCCTGCCCTGCCATGTGAGTAGAAGAGAACAGAGCCAGCACGGCAATCAGGGAGGCCAAGGAGTGCAGGCATGAAGAGAGAGCAGCTTACGCTGCTGCGCTGACACCTTCTCCCTCAGCTCCAGACTGGATCAGGCTCCTCAACAATGTGCTATGGCTCCAGCCAGACTGCCAGAGAGTGTATTGCACACATACAACGGAGGTCTGAGGTGATATTTTTTTTCCTTTTAATTTCGATCTTTCTAATGTCTAGCACTTGGGGAATTGTGATGTGGCTTTATGGGGGGGAGGGGGAAGGATGGGTCGGTGTGTGTTACTGGAGTAGGTTTATTGGGGAGGGAAGGGTCTGCATGTGTAGGTGATTTGGTTGTAGTGAGGGGAGGAAGGGTAAGCGTGTGGTGTTAGTGAAGTGGGTTTATTGGGGAGGAGGGGATGGTTTTGGGTTTTTTTTGGAGGGTGGAGGGGGTTAGAGAAGAGTATGTATGTGTTTGCAGCCAGTGTGGGCTTATTGGTGGGAAGGGTCTGTTTGTGTAGTGATTTGCAGTGATCCCCCCACCCCCATTTATTTATTTTTTTATTTTACTGCCCGAATAGCTTAAGAAAAATAGAACAAAGACGTTAACTTACCTGGGGTTCCTTCCAGCCCCCTGGACTCTTACTGTGGCCACAACATCTTCCTGATCCCCTCTGGCAAGCAGCGTCAACCCCTGCGAAGTTGGCCAGTTGCAAGGTACTGCGCATGTGCGGCCGCGTGCACTCTGGTCGCACTCCCACTATCAGAAGCGTTCTGCGCATGCACAGTAGCAATTTCCACATACTGCACAGAGTGCTTCTGGCGGCGGTAGTGCGACCAGGGTGCATACAGCTTAGGGCCACACATGCGCAGTAGCCACCGACTGGCGGTGACAGACCAGCTTTGCGGGGGTTACTGCTGCTGGCCAGAGGGGGTTAGCAGGATGTCGTGGGCACAGTATGTGTCCAGGGGGCTGAAAGAAGCCCCAGGTAGGTTGAAATCCTTTTTTTTTTATTTCACTTAAGTTTCCCTCTAACGAAAACTTTCTAACTACAAGCATTTATACTTACCTGGGGCTTCCTTGTTGTCCTCCTGGGCTCGTCCGTTCCTCCCATCTGGCCTGGTTAAAGCTGCAATTAGGCTTAGTTCCGCTTCGCTGTGCATACGCAGTAATCCCAAACTACCAGGCTGGACAGGGAAGAAGCGGAAAGGACCAGGAGGATTTGAGGGAGCTCATAGCCTACAGAGGGCAGGAGAAAAGACCCAGGTAAGTATAAATGCTTGTAGTTAGAAAGCCTTGGCTTTCCTTTAAAAAACATGCTATATACAGTTAGGCCTCGTTCAAATTGCGTTCCAGGTGCGTTTGCTTTGGGCGTTTTTAATGCTTTTTTCCCCTTCCCCTGGTAAGCATTTTTGTAAACTTGTAAAAGTGTGTGTGTGCGTGTGTGTGCGCGTGTGTGCACGCGAAGAGGATGGGGGGGGGGGGGGGCACCAAAATCTGGTTACGCTCAGGGCGCTTGAAAACCTAAGGCCGGCCCTGCTTATAGGGGTTTCCAGCTAGGGAAAGGAAACATAGAAAACCCACTGCAGCCTTGTAAGTCAGGGGAGGGAACCTCAAAGGCTATGGCAAAGAAACACAGGATCTGAATCGATCATCAAGTTTTCTTCTGAGGGAAGGAACACACTAGGCAGAACCACATGAGTTTTCCCCATAGCACATAGTGGAAAACGCATATGCGATTCTGCCTAGTGTGTTCCTAACCTGAATCTTCTCACGTGAGATGTTTTCAAACCGACTCAATGAAATAACTTTTTAAAGCACACCATACAACTGAAGTGTGATACTTCTTTTCCAACTTAGGTTTTACTGTCCTGGATTTCTTTCTAGGGCAGAAAAATATAATTGTTAGATCAACTTTGCTGGTTTTGTACAGTCTTACCACACTTCAGCTCTGTATTAAGCCTAATGAACTATATCCACAGCACAGTGGCTAAACGTCCCAGGAGGGATTCCCAGCAAGACCCTCTCTGTACAGGGTATGTACAGCCCCCCCCCCCCTCATGTGTATGTCTTTTTTCTTCAGTTTCCTACAACATCCTGCAAGCATACATACCATGGTGGCCCATTATTTTGTGAGCTCTTCTGTTGGACAATTAATGCAGCCATACACTGGTTGATTGCCACCAGATCGACCAACAGATAGATCCCTCTCTGATCTAATCTCATCAGAGAGCAGTGGCGGCTCCAGGAATTTTTTTTAGGGGGTGCTAAGCAGGTGCTGGACCAATTTCCGGGGGAGCTGACGACCTGCGCCGCGGCAAAAAATGGGTGTGGCCACAACCTGCGGCGCGCGAAGCAATGGGCGTGGTCATGACCGGATGAGGGCGGGGCTAACTGTAATTTAAAGTGAACCCAGGGTGAGAGTGATATGGTGGCTGCCATATTTATTTCCTTTTAACCTGCCTGGCGTTCTATTAAGATCGCCAGGCAGGCTGCGGGAGGGTTTTTTTTTAATAAAAAAAAAACTATTTCATGCAGCCAACTGAAAGTTGGCTGCATGAAAGCCCACTAGAGGGCGCTCCGGAGGCGTTCTTCCGATCGCCTCCGGCGCCCAGAATAAACAAGGAAGGCCGCAATGAGCGGCCTTCCTTGTTTTGCTTACATCGTCGCCATAGCGACGAGCGGAGTGACGTCATCGACGTCAGCCGACGTCCTGACGTCAGCCGCCTCCGATCCAGCCCTTAGCGCTGGCCGGAACTTTTTGTTCCAGCTACGCTGGGCTCAGGCGGCTGGGGGGACCCTCTTTCGCCGCTGCTCGCGGCGGATCGCCGCAGAGCGGCGGCGATCAGGCAGCACACGCGGCTGGCAAAGTGCCGGCTGCGTGTGCTGCTTTTTATTTCAGCCAAATCGGCCCAGCAGGGCCTGAGCGGCAGGCTCCGGCGGTACTGGACGAGCTGAGCTCGTCCAGACCGCCCAGCAGGTTAAACAATTCTAGTTGCCTGGCAGCCCTGCTGATCTATTTGGCTGTAGTAGTGAACTGAATTACACCAGAAACAAGCATGCAGCTAATCTTGTCAGTTCTGACAATATTGTCAGAAACCCCTGACCTGCTGCATGCTTGTTCAGGGTCTATGGTTGAAAGAATTAGAGGAAGAGGACCAACACGGCAGCTGGTATTACTTAAAAGGAGATAAATATGGCAGCCTCAATATTATTCTAACCTCGGGTTCCCTTTAAAAGTGACAGAGGGCCCAAGTATTGGTGCCCCTTTCCCCAGAAAATTCACATAATTGTGCATGTTTTCTCAAGAAAATAGACGTAATGTGCGCAGATTTGAATAAAAAACATGTTCAATAACCCCAATATGCACAATCGGTAGCAGATATGGCCCCAATATGCACAATCGGTAGCAGATATTACCCCAATATGCACAATCGGTAGCAGATATGACCCCAATATGCACAATCGGCAGCAGATATGACCCCAATATGCACAATCCATAGCAGATATGACCCCAATATGCACAATCCGCAGCAGATATGACCCCAATATGCACAATCCGCAGCAGATATGACCCCAATATGCACAATCCGCAGCAGATATGACCCTAATATGCACAATCCGCAGCAGATATGACCCCAATATGCACAATCCGCAGCAGATATGACCCCAGTATGCACAATCGGTAGCAGAAATAACCCCAATATGCACAATCGGTAGCAGAAATGACCCCAATATGCACAATCGGTAGCAGATATGACCCCAATATGCACAATCGGCCGCAGATATGACCCCAATATGCACAATCGGTAGCAGATATGACCTCAATATGCACAATCGGTAGCAGATATGACCCCAATATGCACAATCGGTAGCAGAAATGACCCCAATATGCACAATCGGTAGCAGAAATGACCCCAATATGCACAATCCGTAGCAGATATGACCCCAATATGCACAATCCGTAGCAGATATGACCCCAATATGCACAATCCGTAGCAGATATGACCCCAATATGCACAATCTGTAGCAGATATGACCCCAATATGCACAATCCGTAGCAGATATGACCCCAATATGCACAATCCGTAGCAGATATGACCCCAATATGCACAATCCAGAGCAGATATGACCCCAATATGCACAATCCAGAGCAGATATGACCCCAATATGCACAATCCGTAGCAGAAATGACCCCAATATGCACAATCAGCACCACCTGAAAAAGAAAAGAAAAACCCATCTACTCACCTACAGCCAGAAGACCTTCTTTCCCGACCACTGTCCCGACCTCCTTGTGGCGCGAAGCGCCCGCGCGCCCACGATCCTCTTCCTTCCCGACATCACGACGAGACTTCCTGCTTGCATGCTGAGAGCAGGGCTACGGGAAAATGGCCGCCCGAAGTCTGCAGAACAGGGCTTCAGGCGGCCATCTTACCGTAGCCCTGCCTGCTGCTCCGTGCTGCCGCTGTGTGAACTGACTTGGCGTCTTTTAGACGCCTGAAGTCAGTTCACTCCAGGGGGTGCTTTGGGGGTGCTTGGACAATTCTAGGGGGTGCTCGAGCACCCCCAAGCACCCCCCTGGCGCCGCCCCTGTCAGAGAGGGATCTAATAGCTGCTCATACACTGCACACAGATATTGAATCGATTTCAGCATGAAATCAATTCACAATCTGTGAAGCTGCCATCTGCCTCTCTGCCCCTAGTCCCCCCACCAGCAGCCATACATTACCTGTTCCACCGGCGCGAGTCTCCGGGTCCATGCTGACACTTTCTTTGGCTGGCCTTCTTCATCTTCACTTCACTTCCTATCCCATCCTGTGAGAAGGGGAAGTTTAAACAGTAGAGCGCCCTCTACTGTTTGAACTTCCTCTGGTCACAGGATGGGACAGGAAGTAAAGTGAATATGAAGAAGGCTCTAATAAATCTTTGTTGGTTGCTATTGGCAACAACACTACGCCTTCGTTCGGCACCATATCACAGGAAGTGTGATAACTTGACTCTCATCACAGCAAACAGCATAGGAGATAGGACTTCATAGACGTCGTCAAAGTTTCAGGAGTTTATTCAGTAAACAGATATACAGATGCTTATCTTTACATGTTCGTTACACCTCAGCGAAAGCAATTGGCCTGTAATAAATCCTCTTTGCATTACAGGCTCTTAACTCTGACATCATCTGAGCAGGGACGGATCAATACCTCATCGCCTGCTATTGGCTGATAAGACCCAGTGATATCATGACAAGCACAGTCTTTACTGCGCATGGCCTGGAAAATTCCATGTTCCAGGGACCTGACTCTTAATCTAAAAAGAACATTGTTTACCTTTCAAAAATATGAAAACACTCGATGTTTTCCAGAACAAGACTGCCTCCCTGTCTGTACATCGTAGCCTTGTACCGTTCGCATCACACTGTTCTTCAGTGCTTCTAGAAATGCTCCTTAAAGGTATACTTTGCAAATCAAGTCTTTTAACTAAACTCAGTTAAAGTAACTAAGGCCTACGAATTCATATAATACTTAAATTCTAACAAAGGCCAGCCAAAGAAAGTGTCAGCATGGGCCCGGGGACTCGTTTCAGCACAACAGGTGAGATTATTGCAGTGTCGGTCATCACCGAATCGAACACCGGTAACGACGCGCTCCCTACCTGCCGGCAATCGAATGAAATTTTCCGCCTGGACAGATTGACAGAATCAACTGATTTAGCTGGAAATTGGTTGATCGGTCCGTGTTTGCGTAATCAATTTCACAGCAGATTTAAACACAGTGATTGAATCTGCTGTCTATCGGCGGGAAATCAAGTAAATATATGGGGACCTTTAGTGACATTTATTATTTTGCTCTAAACTACATCAGATCAGTGTTTCTTAGTCTCCCCTTCCTGTTACTTGTCAGGCTATAAAGTTGTCTTTGTAATTTTATTTCAAATAGTATTATGGAGATTACATTGAAAGACAAATGACAAGATTTCTTTACAATGGCCTCCTGGTCTACTTTTTTTCAATTTCAGAGCAATATTAGACCTTATGTCAGCAGTGGTGTAACTAAGGAGCTTGGGGCCCCAATGTGAGTTTTACATGGGGCCCCAAGCACTCTATTGATATGGAGCCTCACAACCCTCCAAGGACAGCAGGAGTGTCGGAGAGGTGTATTTATATTGAGGAAACAGCGAAGGATTACCACTATGCAGCGCACATATAGAGGTGTTCATTACTAGCATAGCACCAATGAGAAGCTAACAAGATGAATGAAGGAGGGCCCCTAGTGGGCCCTTCTGGTCCAGAGTCCCTGCTGCTGTTGCCACCTCTGCATGCCCTATTGCTTCGCCACTATATGCCAGGTTCTTTTTTTTAGCTCTGCTCTTCCTTTATGAATATTTCTTATCACTATCTGTCCTTGTGAACTCCACATTTTTACAGTTCTCACCCAAAAAGAGTGTTGTGAATAAATCTGTATTGGGGACTTTTCCTCTAGCTTCCTCCTGTGTCTCTGACTGGGAGAGTGAGGAAAGTCCTCCTAAGTGGAATACAGACAGCAATAAAAATCTGACAGTGTAATCCTTCCAACTCTGTATAAAAGCTTGCATCTTTTATCAGCAATTACACTACCGTATTTTTCAGAATATAAGATGCACTTTTTCTTCTTTTTTGTGCAGTCTTGCATATAATGTTGATACCTTTTAAAAAACAAGATTCTAAGAAGAAGTAAAAAGATTAAAAAGGTGAAGAGTCAAAGAATAATAAAGCATAAACAATGATACTACACAGACATCAAGACAGAACAGACATCCTTTCTAGCTTATGGCAGCTTCTCACCTTGGCTGGTTATAATGAGATTGCTGTAAGCAATGTGTGAAATGACAGTGAAGAGAGCGAGGTATTGTGAAATACCTCTGGTTTAGCCTTTTATGTGATGCTGGTCGTACAAAATACTTTTATTTTAGAGCATTGCATAGTAAAGGCTACAGTGCTATGAAATACATGTTTCTGTAGTGATTTCTCTGTTCTTCACTAGTCTTGACATAGAGGAAAGGCTCCTTATTGTTGACTTGCAGGCACAGGCTGAATTATTATATTATTATATATAAATTATCACAGTGGAGCTATGTAAAAATATTTACCTGATCCTGCTGCCTCACACATGTCCTCTTCCTCCTGGCAGCCACTTGCTCTGTACTGTATACACATCATCCAATGCATGTCACATGATAGGCAGCCATGTATGCAGCAGAGAGGGAGTAGCTGCCGGGAGGAAGAGGAGATGCACGATGCAGCAGGATCAGGTAAATATTTTTACATAACTCCACTGTGATAATACTCTGCTGGAAGGAAGGCATGTGGCCTCTACTTAATGACTGCACAGCACACATGGGTTGGAGTTATCTGAAGGATAATTTTGTTGCTGCAGGGGGCCTGGCATCCAATGTTACATCCCTCCATTGCAATAGCTCTTTTGTTTGTTTTACAACATACCATATATACTTTCGTATAACCAAAAATTTTCAACACAAAAAAATGTGCTGAAAAGTTAACCCCTCGGCTTATACACGAGTCATGTACTGTGTCCCCAGGTGTGTTTGTGCTCCCCATCTCCCAGCTGTGCCCTGTGCCCGTACCCGTGGACAGTGTGGGGCGTGCAGTAATAGGACTGACCTGTGTCCCCTTACAGTGGAGACAAGTAGAGAGAGAAGCCCACCATGAAGGGGGGAGATTTTCGCTGTTTTCCGTGTCTGTGCCCCCCTCCCCCTCCAGCAACATGGTCCAGTGCGTGCAGCAATAGGAGGACTGACCTGTGTCACCATTGCGGTGACTATGGTAGAGCAGACAAAAAGTAGGGATAATAAAAATTGCACCCTGCAGAAAGAAAACACAGAGACAACAGGAGCCGAAATGGTGCAGTATGTCACAGTACCAGAAGTATGTAAAATATGCGGATGAATTATACTCACAAAGGTGGGTTGCAGAAGGGCAACCGACCACTAGAAGCAGATGGAGATGTATAACCCCAACTCCACTCGGGTGACCAGGTGGAGCTGGTGATGGTTGCACTCTTGATAAAAAGCAAACCTCAAATGACCTAAACTGGTCAAAAACGGTTTATCCCCCTCCAAAAGGAAGGTGAAGGCACAGGATAAAGGAGAAAGAGGCGCCCAGAGAAGATAAAATGTGTTAAAAAACAAATAAAACAAAAAAAATATGAGGTGGCTTACCTCAATAAAGACATTCACATATCAATAGAATTTTATTGCACTGGCAACGCGTTTCGTAGGTGCATACCCACTTCACCAGGCCAAATAGCAGTGCCTAATAGTGCTTGTCTCCACAATAAAGCCTCTATAGAGGCGCATTATTTGTGGCTACAAGCACTATTAGGCACTGCTATTTGGTCGGAAGAAGTGGGTATGCCCCCACGAAACGCGTTGCCAGTGCAATAAAATTCTATAAATACGTGAATTTGTCTTCATTGAGGTAAGCCACCTCACTTTTTTCATTTTATTTGTTTTTAACGCATTTTATCTTCTCTGAACGCCACTTTCCCCTTTATCATGGTAGAGCAGAGAGCAACAGTGTCAAGTGCATTGGCAGGGATCCCCACGCCTCTCTGATGCATTGGCGTACGATCGACGCAGGTATACATTACCTGAAGCTGGCTCCCGGCATCTTCTACGCATCTCCTCCCGGCTGCCGGCTGGCATCTTCTCCGCATCACCTTCCGCATCACGGCATCCGGCATCCGTGTATAACTTCCTGTGTCACTGCAGTGACAGCGGAAGTGCAAATAGAGGGCGCTCAGCAGATGGTGAATCGGTTTCAGACTGAAATCAATTCACAATCTGTTTGCAGTAAAGGTAGCCATACGATCCCTCTCTGATCAGATTCGAACAGAGAGGGATCTATCTGTTGGTCGAATCTGATGGCAAATCAACCAGTGTATGGCCACCTTTACACTTATCCCCACTTACAGCAATTACTGTTGTGTTAGGATCTTTACTGCCTGAGCCTGCCACATAACCGTGCCTTATGGCATCTGTGCCCCTGCTAACACTGAGTGTGTGTAAGTGTCTGCAGGATTGTGCAGACTGACAAAGGAGCTGCAGCAGATTAATGAGTAATTGTCACAGGCAGCCAGAACAATATTTTTTCTTAGAGATTTGTTGCAGATTCAAAAAAAACAATTTGGCTGTAGGGATGCTCATTCAGATTCTGCATAAATAAAATTTCAGCATTTCCGACCGGAAATTGGCATACACTGCTCCCAGTGCAAGTCCCATGATGAGGAGCCATGTATGCAACACAGAGCAAGTGGCTGCCGCAGAAAAGGATTAATGGTAAGTTGAAATGGGGCACTAGGTAGTATAGCAGTTTTTACCCACTGCTGATGATCACCTGGCTTTTTTAGTAAGATTTGGTGGGGGCTAGCATCCACCAGGACCCTAGATTCACTCCAGGCCCTAGGCAACTGCCTAGGTTTGCCTTGTGAATGATCTACCTCTGGGCTGCTGGGAGGTAGAGAAGATGCATAAGGCAGCGGGAGCAGGTAAATATTTTAACATAGCCCCACTGCAATAATACTCTGACGGTGGGAAGGCATGTGGCCACTAATCAATGACTGGACAGCACACGGGGGTGCAGTTATCTGAAGAATAAATGTATTGCTGGGGGCCCAGGCTTCCATTGTTGTGTCTCTACCTTGCAATAGCTCTTTTTTTGTTTTGTTTTACAACATACGGTACACACACCTATGACTGGGTTATAAGATTATTCTTTTCAATTTTAAGCTACCGATAGTATTTTGCATATAGGTTTTACTTTAAGAAATAAAGTGTTGAATACTGTTTATTTAATACTGACCATGATTTACCTTCTCTGCTTTTGTCAGTAGTTCACATTAAAATCTGTAAATTATTGTGAAAAATCCTAATCTCTGCTCATCCAGTTGTTTTTAGATTTTTAGACTAAATCAATTATCATAAAATATTCATGAAAAGTCATGTTTTCTTCTTTTCCTTTTTTTTCTTGAAAGTTGGATAGTTTTCAAGCTTTACGTTTTAGACTTTTTTTTTGTTGTGTTACAATTATTTTTGAAGGATATCTGTACTTGATAACAAAAACTATATTTTATCTCCATGCCATCCTCAATCTTTTTATGTCATCTTTATTGCTAGCTGTCCCTTTCTCATGGTCTTTTCTAAGATTTCAAAGCGGGCAAAGTAACTTTTGTAGAATGAAAGTCAAAACACATTTAACAGTTTGGAAAAAGAGCAAAGTTGTAACTAGAGCTTTAAAGGCAAACTTTCACCATTTATTTTGAGCTTGATGACAGGAAGATAAAAATGTTTCTAATAAAGTCAAGTTTTTAGGTGACACTAGCTAGTCCAAGTGACAAAACCTTGTGACACCTGCTAGTATAGTACATAGATATTAGTGTTGATCGAACACCAAAATGTTCGGGTTCGGTTCGGTCGAATGTCAACCGATATTCGGCATGTTCGGGCCGAATTCCGTACCCAATGCAAGTCAATGGGGACCCGAATATTTCTGCTTTGCAGGCCAGAAAAACCTTAAAAAATGAGGGAAACTTCTGCAAAATGGCTTGGGAATAGTGTGTGGGGGGGGGGGGGGGGGGCAAATGAGATCCTGGAAAGCTGTTGTAGTACTACCAATGGGACCGGCAACGCTAACCCCGCAGCACACAGGATGGAAGAGGAGGTGCAGGAGGAGAAGGCCACGCTTTGTGAGTGACACAACCCAGGCCTGGCGACAAAATGCATGCGTACAGCAAAGCATTTTGTCACCTTGCAGTGATAAATATAATAGAATGAGATATTCCTTAAAAAGAGAGCGGCAACGCTAACCCAGCACACAGGATGGAAGAGGATGTACTACAGGAGAGCAAGGCCACGCTTTGTGAGTGACAAAACCCAGGCCTGGCATGGTGACAGAATGCAGGCGTAACTGAAGCGCTGCTGCAACTTGGTGAGTGCGGCCGAAGCGGCACTGGACTTTCGGAAATGTTTGGCCACTCGCCGCACCTTCAGCAGAAAATCCGCCACGTTTGGGTATGTCCTCAGGAACCACTGAACAACTACGTTCAGAACGTGGGCCAGGCAAGGGATGTGTCTCAGCTTTGCCAACTGTAAGGCGCGAATGAGATTGCTCCCATTATCACACACAACCATGCCTGGTTCCAGGTGCAGCGGTGCCAGCCACAACTGGGTCTGTTCCTTGATTGCCTTCCAAATTTCTGCACCTGTGTGCTGCTTATCTCCAATGCAGATCAGCTTCAGTAAGGCTTGAGGCTTGCTGACGCATGGCAACAGCTGTGCTGCACAGCTTCCACGCTCCTGTTGCTGGGTTAGCGATGCCGGATGAGGTAGAGCTTGGAAAGGCGGTGGAGGAGAAGGAGCCAGAGAGGTCACTGTTGTCATTGACTCTCAGGGAAGCCGGTCCGGCAATTTGCGGCGTTAGAAAACACCTGTGCCGTAGCGGGTGAGGAGTCGCTGCCAGGCACCACAAGGTTCTCCCAGTGCGCCGTAAGGGAGATGTACCAACCCTGGCCAAACGCACTTGTCCAGGTGTCAGTGGTAAGGGGAACCTTGCAGGCAACGGCATTTTTCAGGCTTCGGGTGATTTTGCCGACCACGTGATCATGTAATGCTGGCACTGGACAAAGTTGACGGTCAGTGCGGCAGCAGAGAAGGACCATGGCAACTCACTGATAGTACCACAGTTTGATAGTGCTGCCCAAAAATTATATGCATCCGTGGACCAAGGCAGTGGGAACGCAGATTTTAGTACCTAAACACATAATACAACATGTTTTCCAGGGTCTGAGGCACATACAGATCGTCCCGATCATCATCACCATCATCATAGAATTCTTCTCCTGACCCCCCCCCCCTCACCACCTCTGCCACCCCAACATCCCCAGACACAGACCCCTCATTGTCCTCAACATTAACTTGGGATGCTGGCCTGAGCCAAACCTCCTCCTCCACATCAGGCCCCATCATCTCCTTAATGGTAACCCTGAATAATCACCCTGGCACCGAACTGAGGGACACAATGCTCTCGTCCGGGGAGGGCTGCTGCTGATCACTGGCTGCTGGAGTGGATGTTATAACTTGCGTGGTGCGTTGGCTGTTGCTGTTGTTGGGAGTGCTGCTTACAGCGGAGGTCTGTAAGGAACTCATGGTGGGCTCATATGTGTGCAGTGGAGTAGAGCTCATCAGAACAACCTCTGCGCACCTGGTGGTACGCAAGTGATCCCATTTGGATGAAAGTGTTTTTTTAATAAACAATACTCAGCAAAAGTCACAGAATATATTTGTGGATTGGTGGTACGCAAGTGATACCACTTGGCGGCACTGAAGGTGCTTTTTTAATAAACAATTTGCAGCAAACGTCACATGAAAATACGTGTGGATTGTTGGTACGCAACTACGCAAGTGATCCCACTTGGCGGCACTGAAAGTGTTTTTTTAATAAACAATATGCAGCTAAAGTCACGTGAAAATACGTGTGGATTGGTGGTACGCAAGTGATCCCACTTGGCGGCTCTGAAAGTGCTTTTTTAATTAACAATATGCAGTAAAAGTCACATGAAAATACGTGTGGATTGTTGGTACGCAACTACGCAAGTGATCCCACTTGGCGGCACTGAAAGTGTTTTTTTAATAAACAATATGCAGCTAAAGTCACATGAAAATACGTGTGGATTGGTGGAACGCAAGTGATCCCACTTGGCGGCTCTGAAGGTGCTTTTTTAATTAACAATATGCAGTAAAAGTCACATGAAAATACGTGTGGATTGGTGGTACGCAACTACGCAAGTGATCCCACTTGGCGGCACTGAAAATGTTTTTTTTAATAAACAATATGCAGCAAAAGTCACATGAAAATACGTGTGGATTGCTGGTACGCAAGTGATCCCACTTGGCGGCACTGAAGGTGCTTTTTTAATTAACAATATGCAGCAAAAGTCACATAAAAATACGTGTGGATTGGTGGTACGCAACTACGCAAGTGATCCCACTTGGCGGCACTGAAAGTGTTTTTTTAATAAACAATATGCAGCAAAAGTCACATGAAAATACATGTGGATTGGTGGTACGCAAGTGATCCCACTTGGCGGCACTGAAAGTGTTTTTTTAATAAACAATACTCAGCAAAAGTCACTGAATATACGTGTGGATCAGTGGTACGCAAGTGATCCCACTTGGCGGCACTGAAAGTGTTTTTTTAATAAACAATATGCAGCAAAAGTCACTAAAAATACGTGTGGATTTTTAACAGCCCTGTGGGTGCTGCAGCTGCTGTCAGCGGTGAGGCTGGGGCCCTGTGGCTAGCCTGGCTGGCAGTGAGGCCCTGTGAGTGCTGCTGTCAGCGGTGAGGCTGGGGCCCTGTGGCTGGCCTGGCTGGCAGTAAGGCCCTGTGGGTGCTGCTGTCAGCGTTGAGGCTGGGGCCCTGTGGCTGGCCTGGCTGGCAGTGAGGCTCTGTGGGTGCTGCTGTCAGCGTGAGGCTGGGGCACTGTGGCTGGCCTGACTAGCAGTGAGGCTCTGTGGGTGCTGCTGTCAGCAGTGAGGCTGGAGGCTGGAGCCCTGTGGCTGGCACTGGCAGAAAGTACGCTACGCTAAACTCCCTACCTACCCAAAGCTAAACCCCAAGCAAATAGCACCGATCACGCGCGTTCGGGTATTTATGCACCCGAACACGTGACCCGCTCGGCCAATCACAGCGCGAGACGCACGTTCGGCCAAGGACAAGTTCGAGCCACGTGGCCGATCATCCATCACGGACACTGAGGTGTTCGGATTATGATGTTCACCGCGAACTCGAACACCACAAAATTTGCCGAATCCCGAACAGTGGCGAACACTGTTCGATCAACACTAATAGATATCAGTCTTAATTTTGTTTTGTATGTCACAGGCAGAGCCGGGACAAGGTCCTCCAGCACCCAAGGCTGAGACAGCAAAGTGCGCCCCTCCATCCCTCCCACTTCAGCCGTCACACACTGATTGCTATTAGACTAAGAGGGCCACAGGGCCCACAACCTCCCCAAGACCTTAATATCTAGTTATCTGGCTTGCAGTCACTGCTATGTCACTTTTCAGTGTGCAGTCATTTTTCTTATTTCTTTCTGCTTCATACACAATTAGGAATGACAGCTGAATTAATTGTGCACCCCCTCCTACACTGCGCCCTGAGGCTGGAGCCTCTCCAGCCTCTGCCTCGGCCCAGCCCTGGTCACAGGGGATTGTATAAGACTTTAATCTCTTCCTAAAACAACATTCACACTGAGGACATTTGCTACCCAAAACAATCTTTCATTATTGCTTTGGTGATGAATTGCTGAATGTAATTTTACAGACAGGTTTGCCTACCTGCTTGCTATGTTTGCCTACTTGCTGTGCAATATGCTTCGCTTTATAGAGCGAGAAGACGGTGAGGAGAGGTACAATCAAAAAGCAACAACTGCAGAAACATAATAGCTTCTGGGTGAAGTTGTCTAGCTTGGGGGATGGCTGAAGGCAATGCGGCTTATGTTAAAAAATATTTTTGCAGACAGTATACCGTAACTTGACATTACCGTGAATAGCTGGTTATCAAACATTTACTGGCTGTGTATAGGTTTAGTCGTGCTGCTTTTAGTAATTAAACCCAACGCCTTTCATATAATAAAGTTCCAGAGACTCAAAGGTTTGTTTATGCTCACAGATTGGATTGTTTAAATTTCAATTATGAATTTAGTAACCAAAGGGAGCAAAATGTACGGGGCTATTTAAATTGCCATTTTCTCATTCTCCAGTTTCAAAAATATGATTGTCACCATATTTATAAAAGATTGATTTTTACTCACTTACTGGATCATCAGTACCAAACCTTTCCTAAATTGGCTATCCCAATCTAATGGGGTAACACATTAACAGTGATTTTTACTTCTTCTTCTCACTGTGCTAAGGCCTAAGCTTTTCAGAATCAGTTCACAGACATTTGTGCAGAAATCTGGACTGCAGTTTCCATCAATCTATTGGTGTCCTGCTTTATAGTGAGGTGTTGCTATAGGTAGAAATTAATATTTCAGATTTTACAAAGGAATATATGTAAGTCGATGTACCTTAGTATAACACACTATGGGCCCAATAAAATGTACATTTTCTCCTTAGTTTTCTCCTAGGAGATAATTTTCTATTGTCCGTTTAACCACTTCAGCCTTCAGTCGTTTTCACTTTACGCATCTGAGCAATTTTCACCTGCCATTCATTAGCCTATAACTTTATCACTACTTATCACAATGAACTGATCTATATCTTGTTTTTTCTGCCACCAATAAGGCTTTCTTTGGGTGGTACATTTTGCTAAGAGCCAGTTTACTGGAAATCCATTTAAAAGGAAGAATAAGAAAAAAACAGAAAAAAAAATCATTATTTCTCAGTTTTTAGCCATTATAGTTTTAAAATAATACATGCCTCCATAATTAAAACTTACGTATTGTATTTGCCCATATGTCCCAGTTATTACACCATTAAAATTATGTCCCTATCACAATGTATGGCGACAATATTTTATTTGTAAATAAAGGTGCATTTTTTCCGTTTTGCATCTATCACTATTTACAAGTTTAAAATAAAAAAATATAGAAATACTTCATCTTTACATTGATATTTAAAAAGTTTAGACCCTTAAAGAGGCGCATGCGGGGCGCAACTAAGATGGCCGCTTAACTCGTCAGCTCCAGCCCATAAGCCAGTTAAGGGGATCAACTCTTCTAAATCCCATCTGATCACACATATTTTGACGGCCACCAGACTATCCATAGCCTCATCTTGGAAAATGATAGCTCCTCCTACTACTTCTGAGATAATTAATAAAATAAACTGGACTAAATCCATGGAGCAAATGACAGCTTCCTTGAGAAATACAGAACATAAATTCCAAAAAACCTGGGATCCTTGGTCTCAATACACCGTAGACCATCTACCCCCTTGATCCCCCTTACCTCTCATCTTTTTCAATTATAAAGCAGTCTCAGTATTCTAGAACTGTCGAGACATCCTGATTATATCAAAACAAATGTATGGACTTAAACACTAATGTTTAAGGCTCCTTGCCTATTCCACTCTCTAAATAGTGAATTGTTTCTACCTTTTATAATAGGACTCTGAGCATGGTGACCCTTTCCCCCACATTCTGATTCTCTACTTTCACTCCTATCTTTTTCACTATATTTTTCCTCTATATAGAGACATTCTAATGGACCTTATATCAGCTCTTTAAAATATTCTCATTCTACCCTTTTTTTTATATAACTAACATTCGATCATGCTTAGGTCAAATATCATTGTCTTTCTTATATATTATCAGTGAGAACCAGGGTTAAAAAATATTCGGTAGTAGGCTTTCCCTGAATGGTCTTATAATCCTCCAGCCTTGTAGGGAAACTTGTCTGAGCCTATACTTCTAGGCTGAAGATGTTGTCATAAAAATACTCTTTTCTCATCTTTTGTAAACCAAAAAGTGCCTGACCTATGTATCATAAGATCTTCAACTTCTGTTATATACTCCGTATTACTGATTGTAACTGTTTTCATCTTGAATACTCAATAAAAATAGTGTTACAAAAAAAGTTTAGACCCTTAGGTAAATATTTATATGGTTTTTTTTATTGTAATGTTTTTTTGTTTTTTTATAATAAACATTTTATTTGGGTATTTTTGGGAGGGTGGGATGTAAACAGCAGTTTTATAATGTGAATGTGTGTTGAGTTTTATTTTTTTTAGTTGTAGTTTTACTTTTTGGCCACAAGATGGCGGCCATGAGTTTGTTTACATGACGTCACTCTAAGCGTAACATACGCTTAGAGGGACGCATGGGGGATGCAACAGCCAAAAAAAGCGAAGCTTCTGAGAGAAGCTGTCGCTTTTTCTGCGGGAGAGAGGAATCAGTGATCGGGCACCATAGCCCAATTCACTGATTGCCTAGCTAACAAACCGCGGGCCAGGAGCGCGCGTGCACGCGTGCGATCGGACGCGGGAGCGAGCGGACGTGCACATGGCCTCCTGGGCGTAGCTAGTACGTCCAGGAGGCCAAAGTAGTTAAAATACTTTTTCATCACTCTGCAATTGAAAAAGTACAAAAAAAGTAGGTAAAAAAGCTCTGTCAAAATTATTCTGAGTATGTTCTAGCTTGATGATGGCTCAAAAGGCATTTTATGGATAAGATATGAAAACAAACTTACAGAAAACGAAAAATGTTACATTTGTATTGTAAGATCCCCGGGCAGGTGGGTGATAAGGGGAGCAGCTAACAGCTGTTTTGCATAAAAAGGACACTTCTTAGCAACTTTTGGAACTATGGGCAGAAAGGGCAAAATACATTGGCTATCATTCATAAAAGTGTGTTTGGTAAAAAAATCTGGGAGAGAAAACACCGCATTCTGTATTTTAGACCTTTGTGTGCTAATTCATAAACATTTTCACAGCTGCCTTTGAAGTTCGGTAAATTACTGCAGCCCATTGAGCGGTACAGCAGAAATGTGGTGTTATCTCTCTTTTGTGGCAAGCTGTAATTATGGTTCCCTGCACAGACTCACACAGACTTCGGCTCCCTGCACAGACTCGCACAGACTGACTCACACAGACTTCGGCTCCCTGCACAGACTCGAACAGACTGACTCACACAGACTTCGGCTCCCTGCACAGACTCGCAGAGACTTCGGCTCCCTGCACAGCCTACTTTGCTCTTATCCGCATGCTTATCGCCTCTTCCGAACAAGTGGTATTCTCCATCCCAATACCGCCTGCGTTAATCTTTATGAATTGACATTTAGTGACATGTGTTGAGATATACTCGCATATAAGCCGACCCGCATATAAGCTGACCTTCCTACTTTTACCTGAAAAACCAGGAAAAATGATTGATCCCCATATAAGCCAGGGGTAGGAAATGCTGGATTGGTGCAGATGGAAATGATCTGATCGGATCATTATATTTATAATGTATTTGTAATAAAATGACATTTTATGTGATTGGATTTATATTAGCTGTAACAAAGACATTTTTTTTTGTTTAAAGATTACTGTATGATTGCTGTAATGATTATGCTGTTGTGTATCTTTCAGAGCAGAGAGGACATTCTGAGTTCAGGTCCCCTTTCAGGATAGTCCTCCTCAGATCCCCCCCTCTCCATGCAGCCCCTACTGCATGCCCCAACAGGTAGTAACTGGCCCCTCCCCGAGTGAAGCACCCACCTTAATGTAAAATAGAAAGCTAGGCAATAATGGCCGCGTGATCCCCCCCCAGTCATGTGCGCACTGTTTAGTGCTGCACATTAAAGCAGGTGGCCATTATCCCCCCAGCGCGCCGTCAGACAAGAAAGTCTGGCAGCTTTGATGTGTCCGCTCGCTGCGTCTCTCCCCCTCCTTCCCGAGTGTCTCCGCAGATGTGTGCGTAGTAAAGCAGCTTCATTTGCTTACCACTAAGCCGCCAACATTCCTCTGTAGCTGATGTCCATAGATGTCCATAGAGGTCTCCTCTCTCTGATACTTGCGTCACACAAGGCGCCACTAGAGGGCGTCATAGAGATGAGACCTCTACGGACATCAGTTACGGAGGAATGTCAGCGGCTCGGTGGTAAGCAAATGATGCCACTTTACTACGCAGCGAGAGACGCAGCGAGTGGACACATCAAAGCGGCGCGCTGGGGGGATAAGCCACCTGCTTGAATGTGCAGCACTAAACAAAAATTTGGCTTGTATGCGAGTATATATGGTAATCACTGTACAAGGCAGTACAAGGTAATTTACCTCACTGCTCGGTAATTTGAGCTTTTCATGCGGTAACAGCTTTTATGAATTTACATTTTGCTAAGTGCTCAGTAAAGTCAGCTGTTTTCAGCATTTCCACATGCGGTAATGCTTTATGATTTATAGCCATTGTGCTTTTAAATGTTTGAAGCGCATGGCGCAGGTTGGTGCTCTCCATTACTGCCTTTTCTTTCACTGCTTACCGTCATGCACATTTGAAGCTCTCAGTAGCCATATAAAAATGGCAAGGAGGGCCAGATTTACCCCGTAGGCCTTGAGTTTGGTACCTGTGCTTTAGTAGGTTTAAAAATAGTTGAAGGTATAGAAAACTCTTATTTTTCATGTGTTGTCTTATGAAAAATAAGTTTTTAGTAAACAGATCTTTATTGCATATACAAATAAAGAATTTCACATTTCTTTCATCAAGATTTACTAAGATATTCCAGAACTTAAGATCTTTACTTAAGTGGCCATGCAAGCCAGAAACGTATCTGCTTTTAGGTGGCAAGAGGGTGCAATCTTCATTAGGTTAATTTCAAACCACAGCAAGGTTTGTTGTAAGACTGGTGAGGTGACATAGCTGCTTTGTGTTTGCAGTCATGCGCATTCAATTCCTACAATAATACTTCTCACCGCCATAATAATAGTAATCTTGGACAAAAAGAACTCACATTACACTTCCTATTGCCAACATCATTTTCCGTGAAAAAAATCAACTCTGTATAATCATTACATAACTAGGTAATTAGGCCTGCCTAAAATGAGCGCTAGAAGCAGCGTGACCCACCCACGCGGCAACAGCCGCTTACTGCAAAATATTTCTCCATCTTGATTTGCTTTCTATTGGTGCATACACACATCCGATTTTAATTGGCCCATTACTATCCAATTTTATTTCCTCCATGTAGTATGAGGGACAACAGACTTTGAATACTATGAGCAGATTAGTCTCTATTCACAAAACTTCGCATAAATGACTCAAAGTAAGTTGTTCCCGATTAACTTCTTACCTTAAAGCGGACCCAAACCAAACTTTTTTTAATTCAAAATATTTAGTTGCACCACTCTTATACATACAAAGATAAATAAACCTCCTTCAAGCCTATGAGCATTTCAGTGCATGCTTCTCACCCTTCTCTTTTCATAACCAGGGTTATACGGGTGGCAGCCATTAGCAGTTCCTCTTTTGCCGGACACCACCTACTCCACCAGTTTGACGGATTCTGTCCCGGCAATATGAAAAGAAGGGAGGGGTTTCTCCAATAAATGTAAAATATTTTATATGTATCATCATGCAGCTGAAAAAAGGCTGCTATTTATTATTATAATATAGAAAATAGATTTTATTTCTGAAATCTTGTATTTTTGATTTGGGTCCACTTTAACTATATTATGTTTTTTCTCTTTGGGAGCTTAAAAAATTTAACAGAGATAAGGTGAAAACAGAGGAAAGCAGGTGAAAAAGCTTTGTGAATCATGCTGATTGTTTAGGAAAGTTCTCATACCACATTGCAGTGGTAAAATTGGCCAATTATGGGCCAATCAAAATTGGAAATGTGTACCAGGTTTTAAATGTATCCCAGATGGTGACATCTTTACTGGTGGCAGAGGGAACCACTGTGGAATGTTTTTTTTTTCCTTCTGTGAAGTGAGCTGGTACATGACAAAGGCCTCAATTCATCATTGTCTTTGAGATAACTTTTTCCAGTTTGTTAACCACTTAAGCCCAACTGGACGAACATTCTCATCCAGTTGGGCTGCGCGCACTCCCACAGGCCCGCGTGCTCCCGCAGGGGCCCCCTGTGCATGCTCCCACTGACGGCAGTTAGCCCAGCGATCAATTAAAGGGATTATAGATCCCTTTCACTGATCGAAGCCCCCCGCAGAAAAGCCGACAGCGTCTCTTCAGACGCTGCGGTTTTTCTGAGCTCAAAAAGTTCCCCGTCTTCATTTTTCTTCCTGGAAGCGAGATCGATCGCTCCCAGGACTTTTTGACTGTGGCCATCTTGTGGCCAAATAGCAAAACTACACCCACAACCACTTTCTATTAAATTAATACATTTTTAATCTTTAAAATTAGCTGTTTCCCTCCCACATCAAAAATTACCCAAATAACATTTTTAATAAAAAAAAAATTACAATAATAAAAAAAAACATAAATAGTTACCTAATGTCTGAATTGTTAAATATGCATGTCAAATAAGTATATTAATATAGTTTTTTAAATTATGAGCTTGTAAATAGTGATGGATGCAAATTTAAAATGCACCTTTATTTCCAAATAAAATATCGGCGCCATACATTGTGATAGAGACATAATTTAAATGGTGTAATAATCGGGACAAATGGGCAAATAAAATACATGGGTTTTAATCATGGTAGCATGTATTAATTTCAAACTATAATGGCCGAAAGCTGAGAAATAATGATTTTTTGCCATTTCTTTCTTAATATTCCTGTTAAAATGGATTTAGAATAAATTAATTCTCAGCAAAATGTATCACCCAAAGAAGGCCTAATTAGTGGCAGAAAAAAAAACAAGATTTAGATCAATTCATTGTGATGAGTAGTGATAAAGTTATTGGCAAATAAATGGGAGTTAAAAGTTGCTCAGATGCAAAAAAACAAAAACAAACAACCCTTCGGGCTTAAGTGGTAAAATTACCGAATTAGAAGTTTATCAATTTCTAGTTGTATTCATCAAGGTTTTTCCGTATTCGGTGTGAATTCGATAAAATATCGATAACAATGCGGTAACCATTTGGTAACGTTTTGATATTTCCATTTCACAGCGGTAATTTAACACAAGGCCATAAGATTCCCGTGGAACGTAGCAACATTCCGGATAGGGCTTAACACCTGGACCAGGATTCTAGAAGTGGCTTGGGACAATCCCACAATTACGCCAGCTACGGCTTGATAGGAGCCTATTCTGAAAAAATGTAGTGCAGCTAGCAATTTAGTTAACCCTGGCACTGCCTGTGTTCTCTTACAGGATGATTCAAGGGTAATGCAGATGTCCTGGTATAGCAAATAAATCCATTCTCTTGCAAATTGATATGGTTTTAGACCTTATTTATGCCCTTTTGTGCCTTTGAATCACTTTCAGCTGATACATAACCACTTCCAATGGCTCCATCTTCTCTGTCAGCAGTGATCTGACAGGAATAACGACGGAGCAGTGAAGGAGATAACTAATCCTAAATTTAACGCTAAACCACGCCCACTTTCATTTTCATAAATTGCACTTTCTTCTGTTTTATCGCATCATTACCGAATGATTACCGAATGATTACCGAATGCTCGCTAACAACTGTGGATAACTTTAGTGAATCCTGAAATCAACTTATCGAGTTCGGTACTTTACGGAGCTGTCGGTAATTGATTTGATAAGTCTTGATGAATTGAGGTCATAGTCTCCCAGAGTGCTCAAGTTTCAGTTTGGACTAGTGCTCTGCACCTAGTCAGTTCTGCCCAAGGTCGACCTGTCAAGGCTAATGATGCTTATATCTTTCAGGTGCATCTTTTACACTTGCATGCTGCATTACATTTATGGTTGTGAAAACAATAAAACCTACAGGGGCGTAGCAATAGGGGTTGCAGAGGTAGCCACCGCATCGGGGCCCTTGGGCCAGAGGGGCCCTGAAGGGCCCTCCATCCACTACAGTATTAGCTCTCTATTGGTCCTGTGCTCATAATAATCACTTCTATAGATACTTTGAATAGTGGTAATTATTAACAAACTGTTCCCCATCCCCTTCTTGCACCTCAAATGCTGCAGTTGCCTTTGGCAGGTTTTGGTGCGCCATATCAATCGTTATGTATAAAGTGCCAGGGGGCCCCATTGTAAAACTTGCATCAGGGCCCACAACTCCTTAGCTACACATCTGAAAACGTATGTTTTAATGAAAGGGGCTGTGTTGGTGGTGACACCCCAAATGTTGTCTTCTCATACTTTCTTACTAGTGTGCATTTAATGTGCTTCTAGTTTATTTCAGACTGGCATATTTTGTTTAGGGAGACAAAAGAAAGCCCAAAACAACAGCACCACTCAAGAGTAAGCAAAAATTTATTGGT
The DNA here is from genome assembly GCF_040937935.1 of Hyperolius riggenbachi. Taxonomy (NCBI): domain Eukaryota; kingdom Metazoa; phylum Chordata; class Amphibia; order Anura; family Hyperoliidae; genus Hyperolius; species Hyperolius riggenbachi. The sequence goes on from NC_090649.1 coordinate 243,258,488, forward strand.
ACATAATTACAATATTAAGGACATTTATTGAAAATTCAAATGAAATGAATAAAAACACTAAAAACAGACCACATATTCCCACACTAAACAGCTGCAAACAATCCTGCCAAATGAATGACCTATACACTGAAAAATGAATACAGAAATGTGTGTATATACACCACTAAATCACATGTGTGTATAGGTCAGGTCTGGATGAAAATAATACTGAATGGATAAACATGTATGTACCTTGGTGGGCATCAATGAGAGCCCAACAAAGTTTGAACCCGGGTTCAGTAAAGTGCAAAAGTGCCAAATATAATTGTGCATACAAGATACATCACATAGGACCATATACTGTAAAGTGCAATACAAACCACAAGTGAAAAATAGCAAAAATAGCTGCAAATAAATAAATAATGAATATATCGGAGCAGCCTATATCTAAAGTGAGGGGACCCTTCCCACCTTCAGCCGCGCTGCCTGGTCTATGTTCTACTGTTTCCTGGGCTAAGTATCTCCTTTGCGCACATCCTCTCATGCACTTTAGATATAGGCTGCTCCGATATATTCATTATTTATTTATTTGCAGCTATTTTTGCTATTTTTCACTTGTGGTTTGTATTGCACTTTACAGTATATGGTCCTATGTGATGTATCTTGTATGCACAATTATATTTGGCACTTTTGCACTTTACTGAACCCGGGTTCAAACTTTGTTGGGCTCTCATTGATGCCCACCAAGGTACATACATGTTTATCCATTCAGTATTATTTTCATCCAGACCTGACCTATACACACATGTGATTTAGTGGTGTATATACACACATTTCTGTATTCATTTTTCAGTGTATAGGTCATTCATTTGGCAGGATTGTTTGCAGCTGTTTAGTGTGGGTATATGTGGTCTGTTTTTAGTGTTTTTATTCATTTCATTTGAATTTTCAATAAATGTCCTTAATATTGTAATTATGTACCAATAAATTTTTGCTTACTCTTGAGTGGTGCTGTTGTTTTGGGCTTTCTTTTCTCTCCCTAAACATTTTCGTTTGGGCCCTAGCACACTCATTTACACTTTATATTGCCCAGTGTTGCGGACATCATTTTGTCAGACTGGCATATTTTGTTTGAAGAATAATTTGTAATTGCAGAGATTACAATCAAAGAATTTTTAAACAAAAATAAATGTAAATTATCTTTAACATACTAATTAAAAGTGTGACATAATTCTAATAAGTCACTGCATTTATTCTTTCATTTTTTTTACTTCCATAAAGTAAAAACCTGAAAAATAAGGTAAGGTATATAAATATTTTAAAGCCCTGACAAACACATTCAAGGATTTTCAAGTCTAAAAATATATTTTAAATCACTGGCAGTGCCAACTGGTGCACACACTTTGACCATGTACCAAACCCACTTAAATTTAAGTGACATCAAGTCAATTTTTCTGAAATCCAAAAGGCTTGCAAAGTAATCAGTCTTTTTCTAGGTTTATAATGTGAAAATATAAGATGTGATTTACTTTGTCAGACACAGAATCCCTCTGTGCTTATGACCAGGCTTTTCCATCAAAGAGATTTTGAAGCTTTCAAAACTGACTTCAGTATTGAAGAACACCTTCATGTAACTTACTGTGTTCAAGGGTATGGCATTGGTTGAACAGTGCAAAAGCAACTTAATAAATCATAAATAAAAATGATGGAAGACATGCTAAATACAAGGTTGCATGGTTTTTCCTTATCGTATGGCTTACAAGAGAGGCTAATAGATCAAAAGCATTCAAACCAAAATCGTATGCTAATAAAACTACTATCTTCCTTTCTGCTTTTCAGAGATCTCTACGTTCATTTTGTAAGAATGTTACAAACCAAGAAAACAATGGAATTTTAATTATGATAAGTTTGCAAATATTTTGTTTTTAAATAACTGAGTAATGTTACTTTGTACCGACATGCCCAAAAGATATATCCTTCTCTGACTAACATGTAATCAGAGAGAGATCTTTCACTGCCACACACTGCACATTGATTTTTAATAGATTTTAGCATTTTTTTTTTAATTGTCCAACAAAGAACCATCCTGTTCGATTGGTAATGTGGGTCAATTTTTGCTAGATTTAAATTACAATCAGGCAGCATGTTGGGGCAACAATCTTCAGCAGATTTGATCACAGTATTCGAATCTGCTTAAGAATGTCTCATTCTACGCAGCTCTGATCATGTGCGTAGCCTGGGAGTTCTAATTGATTGGGATTTAAACTTCAGAACTTAAATCTCTGCTGTGGTGAAATCTTCCTATTTTCACCTGAAGAACATTGCAAAAATCAAGCACCTCATCCCCCCAGAAGATCTGCCAACCTTAGTCCATGCCTTCATCACATCCCGACTGGACTACTGTAATGCTCTCTACACTGGCCTTCCAAAAAAGGTCTTGTACCGCCTAAAGCTGATACAGAATACTGCTGCCAGACTACTAACCAACCAACCCCGTCACTGCCACATAACGCCAGTCCTGCACTCCCTTCACTGGCTACCTATAGAATGGAGGGTCCTATTCAAGATCGGCCTACTGACATTTAAATTCCTGAATAATCTAGGTCCTGGATACATGAAAGATATGTTGCAGCTGCGTAGCAATCCCCGCATTCTCAGATCCACAGGTTCTAATAATCTAGTCATACCCAGAGTCCATTTGGAAACTTTTGGTCCAAGAGCCTTCTGTCATGCTGCCCCTACGTTTTGGAACTCCTTACCTCAACAGATCAGGAGAGTTCCATTCCTGGACGTGTTTAAATCCAGACTGAAAACCCACCTGTTCAGTTTGGCATTTGAAGAAATATAATTTTTGTTGTGTGAATACTTCATCCTACTAACAATTACTGAATCTGAGAGAGCCTAAGCGCTTTGAGTCCTATGGGAGAAAAGCGCTATAGAAATGTTATTGTATTGTATATTGTATTGTATAGTGTATGGGCACCTTAGGTGATATGAGATGTTTATTGTGAAGAAAATTACTGTGGGTCCTTTATATGCCACCAATAGTTTCAAAATGTTAATTTCCAGTCCGTTTTCAAAATGTATAGCCAGCTGTAGACTGAAAGGTAAAGGTAAATTTTAACATTAAATTATACAAACATTTGTGCTGTGCTGGTACACTATTAGAGATCATTTTTAGCAAGAGTGGAATTTCTATTTAAGAGCTTCATTATTAAAAGAGAAACCGTAACCATGAATTGAACTTCATCTTAATCAGTGACTGATACCCCCTTTCCCATGAGAAATCTTTTCCTTTTCACAAAGGGATCATCAGGGGGCTCTGTATGGCTGATATTGTGGTAAAACCCCTCCCACAGTGTGATGTCAGGACCATGGTTCCGACATCACACTTTGGAAGCCTTGTTGCATTGTGGAAAATAACAGCTGTTTCCAACTGCCAAAAAAGCAAGCAGCATCTCCTTCCATCACCTGCCAGCAGTAAAAATGTCACCATGTGATAAATGTTGAAATGTAAACCAGGGAGAGGAAAGAATTTACAATGGGCAAAACACTGACTAAATAATTTATACATAATTGTTGTAAAAATTAAGCACTTTTTTATTACATTATTTTCACTGAAATTCCTCTTTAAATTAAAGGGAACTTAAACTGAAGGAAAAAATTAGTTTAACTTACCTGGGGCTTCTACCAGCCCTCTGCAGCTGCTCTGTGCCCACACCATCTCTAAGCGATCCTAAAGCACCCCGCAGCGATCCTCTTCTGGCCGGTCATCTCGGTCCTGTCACCGGCAGTAGAGATTTTTGCATACTGCACAGATGCAATCAGGAGGCGCGCAGAGCAGGGTCGAAGTGGGGGACTGGAGGATTGCTTTGTCATGGTGCAGGCACAGGGCGGTTGAAGGGGGCTGGTAGAAGCCCCAGGTAAGTTAAACTCTTTTTTTTACCCTTCAGTTTAGGCTCACTTTAAAGGGTTAGGTAAGAGTTAAAGGATACCCGAAGTGACATGTGACATGATGAGATAGACATGTGTATGTACAGTGCCTAGCACACAAATAACTATGCTGTGTTCCTATGCTGTAGTCACTCAGACAGGAAGTGACTACAGTGTGACCCTCACTGATAAGAAATTCCAACTATAAAACACTTACACTAGCAGAAAATGGCTTCTGAGAGCAAGAAAGAGATAAAAAGGGGAATTTCTTATCAGTGAGGGTCACTTCCTGTCTAAGTCAGGACTGAGTCAGCCACTTACATACCTGATATTTAACTCTTTCAGGCAGAGAAAGAAAAAAGGAACACAGCATAGTTATTTGTGTGCTAGGCACTGTACATACACATGTCTATCTCATCATGTCACATGTCACTTCGGGTATCCTTTAAGTTTAGCAGTGAATTCTTCAATTCATGGTTAAGGACAAGGAATCTACTGAATTTTGTTGAGGTTTTTGATTAAGAAAGAGCTCCCCGGAATATTTATTAATTTCACCGTTTACACATACAGGTGGCAGTTTTCCTATGGTCAACTTTCTTAACCTCCCTAGCGGTATTGGCGGTTATACACATCAATACAAAACATGCTGTGAACAGTATTGACATGCATACACGTCAATACTCTCCTGCACTGTATACTAGACCCTTGCTTAACACATTTTGGCAAGTTACAGGAAAAAAAAAGGTTATGAAAATTAATTGGATCACTTTTTGCACAGAAATCCTGGGGAAATTGAATGCCAAGGAGGTTAAACTTTGTATGGATTTAAGTATACAGACCTGAGTGTAATAATACTGTCAAATAAGTGGTACTTGGTACACATTTTCATGTGAACTAATTCATAGAATGCAGTGAAATCTATTTTCTCCTCTTTTGTTTGTTTTGAAATAGATCCAAAAGGGCATTGCCTTCTTATACTGCTGTCATCTTTGTTCACAATTCCTTACGCATTTTACATTTTACTAAAATTGTCTATTTGTAAGCCGGTAAACATTTTTTGCCGTTTGCTGTTCACAATGTTCCTGACACCTCCATCAGCCTAAGTTTCCCATGCTAATTTGTTTCCCGCATGTTTTCATCAGACACCTTGTGAACATTCCTACAGTGTTAATTTCCTTTTCAAAACACATTTGCAATGTATAGTCTTGAAAAGCTTAAAATTTGCTATGTTTCTCTGCAAAATGTAACAAAGGCACATCTGTTATATGGAACATTCCATGGAACAATACCGAGCCACACAGAATGGATTTTAGTTAAATAAGATGAGTTAATCTAAAAACATGAGAGCAATAAGCATTGCCATCGTATTCTGTTATACACACAAAAAAGAATTGACAACAGATAAGGATTACAAATGAATGTGGTTTTCAGAAATACTACAGTATTATTAACTATTATATCCGTACATTGAACCGGAATTTACACTCATTCTCTATATTAATTAGTTCTATAATAAGGATTTCTTTTTGTTGTAAGGCACAGATGATAACAGAAGAGTACAGTAGTGACTGAATAGCATTGCTTTGAAAGTCCGAAACAGGCTGTCTTTGCTTTTTTAGTAGGAGGGCTTTTTGGTTCCTTTTATCCCCCTATACATTCCTAGTAGTTTGGGTCATCCTGAGCTGCTTGGTTACTCTGTTGTATTGGTCCAAGCCCTATTCCATACAGCTTTATCAATCCCTGCCATGTACTAATGAGGACCAAAAGTCTGAAACAGGCTGTCTACATGTGGGTTTGATATGGCTGTGTAAAACTAAAAGCTATAGGCTTGCTATACACCAGCGGTTCCGGATGCTTGCTTGGCTTAACAAGGGCGAAAAGGGATAATTTGCATATTCAGTAGGGCATTGTGGGTAACCACAAATGTTCACTTATAACTGAATTATTGCAAATTTCAAGCTTTGCTTTTTTAGTAGGAGGGCTTTTTGGTTCCTTTTATCCCCCTATAGATTCCTAGTAGTTTGGGTCACCCTGAGCTGCTTGGTTACTCTGTAGCATTGCTTTGGGGAGAGTGTGTGATATTTGTTACAGTTTAAGTCTGTGCTCCAATCAATTTTTCTGGCTTTTGAAAAAGTGCATAAAGCCTCTACAAAGTTGTTGTTAACTCTCTAGTTTTGTTCTTTGTTGTTGTTTTTTCTTTCTTTGTATTTATATAGTGCTGACACTTTGCAGAGTGCTTTTACAGAGTATATAGTCTTGTCACTAGCTGTTCCTTAGAGGAGCTCACACAATATAATCCCTAAAATTATCATATGTCCATCATAGTCTAAGGCCTATTTCAGGAAATAATATTACCTTATTTACATGTATTTAGAATATAGGAGAATATACAATCTCTGTGCAGATAGTGTCCTGGCCCAGATCTGAACTAGGAACCCAGTGCTGCAAAGCAAGAGTGCTATCCACTACACCGCCATGCTCCCCAAGTGCTTCCCCACTCGGAGAACTCCCAATCCAAATGACCCCCTTTGCTATTCTAAAAGCAAAATGTATCATTAAGCCAGTTGTCTTCGTCTTCTTTACCTGACTAAACAGAACAGTCTCTCTGCTTATCTATACATAAAAGTGAAATACGGCCTTTGCCAGCCCAGTTCCTATCGCAAGAGAATGTAAAAGCAGAGAAGTTTAACCGTTTTTGGGTGCTGTATTGAACATGGCTATTTTCTTAGACTCTATAATTGTGTATCACATCTTTTGACGTAGAGAAAAAATTAAATTGCAATTCCATTTTAAGACTGTGTTGACCACAAAAAAAGTGCATTTGTAAGTGCTAATTGTACAGTAAACAGATAAGCTACCTATTATAAGCCACTACAAGGAGTGCTTTACTGTTTCTGATGACCTTTTGAAATGTATGTACCCTCATTAGGTCTTTTATCAGGCACACTATAGTAATATTGGGTAGGACCACCCTTTGCCTTCAAAACCGCTATTGTTCATGCCATCAATTTCACAAGATGATGAAGACATTATTTTGAAATTGAGATTCTGGATGTTGACATGATTGCATCATGCAATTTCTGCAGATTTATCAGCAGTACATTCATGCTGGAAATCTCCCATTCTCTCGGATTGGGGATTTAACCAGAAAATATATTTTTTTTTTGCATGGTATAATGTTTATGGGTATCTTAACCACTAACGAACCAGCAGTCTCTGACCCCTTTTAGGTCCAGAAACTGCTGGTTTGAAAAAATGGTGCTTACCGACATCACACTGCATGGACCCACCCTGTCGCCGTTCATGCCATACACCCATCTCTGTATCCCCCTTGCTCTGCTGTCGCTATGATGGCAGAGCTCCCTGAACCTGTCAGGAGCCGATTTCATGTACTCCAAACCCTGTGATCAATTGGAGCAACGGGAGATCAGCTTAATCAGTGGTAGCAGCATGTGTGTGTTGCGGGGATGATTGAAATCTACGCTCTGGCAGAAACAACAGGTGCCTAGATTTCAATCAGCGTGGTCCAAAAGTGTTTAATATTCAGCACTCTGAAAATATAACAAAGATTACATATCCAAATGCAGCATGATTCTATAGGATGAACTAGCCAAATAATGGCAGGGAATTGTGAATTTTGGCAACATGTTTTATAAATAAAAGTAATTTTACAACAGTGACTATATAGTACCCCAAATGGGAATGTTGGGTGAATCCGACATTCACCACTCTATAAATATATGGCTAGAGAACCTGAAAGCTAATTGTGATAATAACATGCAAATATAGCATGATATGCAGAAAGGCTGCAAGTAAAGAAATTGTTATTTCACTAAATTACATTGAATGTAAATGGCAAAAATTGCACACATTCATTGGACAGCTCTCACGTTTCTTGGAAAATGTATTATATATGTTAAATAGCCAATTAGCCTAAAGCATGCAATTTTCCATGTAACGTGAGGCAAACATCTACATACACAGATATACATGAATCATTTTATCTGTCACAGGATCTGTATTTGTACTTCTGTTTTCTGTTTTTTTACAGTTATTATCTGATTGCTTATTAGACAGTAAAGTACTGTAAAATGAAGACTTATTGGACAGGCAGTTGCCAAGATAACAGGAAGCTGGAGAGATAGGCAGTATGTATGTTGGTATTGTCTGCATCACATAAGTGGCTGATTGGAATTGCAGGTTCTTTGTTGATTCACAACTCTGATTGTGTTCCTTTACTGGGTGTTAACCACTTGAGGACCGTAGGCTTTACCCCCCTTAAGGACCAGACCCTTTTTTTCCATTCAGACCACTGCAGCTTTCACGGTTTATTGCTCAGTCATACAACCTACCACCTAAATGAATTTTGGCTCCTTTTTCTTGTCACTAATAAAGCTTTCTTTTGGTGCTATTTAATTGCTGCTGCGATTTTTACTTTTTTATTATATTCATTAAAAAAGACATGAATTTTGTCAAAAAATGATTTTTTTTACATTTCTGTGCTGACATTTTTCAAATTAGGTAAAATTTCTGTATACCTGCAGCACGAAAAATGTGGACAAACATGTTTTTAATAAAAAAAAAACATTCAGCCTATATTGATTGGTTTGGGTAAAAGTTATAACGTTTACAAACTATGGTGCAAAAAGTGAATTTTCCCATTTTAAAGCATCTATGACTTTTCTGACCACCTGTCATGTTTCATGAGGGGCTAGAATTCCAGGATAGTATAAATACCCCCCAAATGACCCCATTTTGGAAAGACGACATCCAAAAGTATTCACTGAGAGGCATGGTGAGTTCATAGAAGATTTTATTTTTTGTCACAAGTTAGCGGAAAATGACACTTTGTGACAAAAAAGAAAAAAAAAAGTTTCCATTTCTGCTAACTTGCGACAAAAAAAAAATGAAATCTGCCACGGACTCACTATGCTCCTCTCTGAATACCTTGAAGTGTCTACTTTCCAAAATGGGGTCATTTGTGGGGTGTGTTTACTGTCCTGGCATTTTTGGGGGGTGCCTAATTGTAAGCACCCTGTAAAGCCTAAAGGTACTCATAAGACTTTGGGCCCCTTAGCGTAGTTAGGCTGCAAAAAAGTGCCACACATGTGGTATTGCCGTACTCAGGAGAAGTAGTATAATGTGTTTTGGGGTGTATTTTTACACATACCCATGCTGGGTGGGAGAAATATCTCTGTAAATGACAATTGTTTGATTTTTTTTTACACACAATTGTCCATTTACAGAGATATTTCTCCCACTCAGCATGGGTATATGTAAAAATACACCCCAAAACACATTATACTACTTCTTCTGAGTACGGTGATACCACATGTGTGGCACTTTTTTGCACCCTAACTGCGCTAAGGGGCCCAAAGTCCAATGAGTACCTTTAGGATTTCACAGTCATTTTTGTTTCATGACTACTCCTCACGGTTTAGGGCCCCTAAAATGCCAGGGCAGTATAGGAACCCCACTAATGATCCCATTTTAGAAAGAAGACACCCCAAGGTATTCCGTTAGGAGTATGGTGAGTTCATAGAAGATTTTATTTTTTGTCACAAGTTAGCGGAAATTGATTTTAATTGTTCCTTTTTCACAAAGTGTCATTTTCCGCTAAATGCCCTGACATTTTAGGGGCCCTAAACCGTGAGGAGTAGTTTTGAAACCAAATGTTGCGAAATGACCTGTGAAATCCTAAAGGTACTCATTGGACTTTGGGCCCCTTAGCGCACTTAGGGTGTAAAAAAAGTGCCACACATGTGGTACCGCCATACTCAGGAGAAGTAGTATAATGTGTTTTGTGGTGTATTCTTACACATACCCATGCTGGGTGGGAGAAATACCTCTGTAAATGACAATTGTTTGATTTTTTTTTACACACAATTGTCCATTTACAGAGAGATTTCTCCCACCCAGCATGGGTATGTGTAAAAATACACCCCAAAACACATTATACTACTTCTCCTGAGTACTGCGATACCACATGTGTGACACTTTTTTGCAGCCTAGGTGCGCTAAGGGGCCCAACGTCCTATTCACAGGTCATTTTGAAGCATTTGTTTTCTAGACTACTCCTCACGGTTTAGGGCCCCTCAAATTCCAGGGCAGTATAGGAACCCCACAAGTGACCCCATTTTAGAAAGAAGACACCCCAAGGTATTCTGTTAGGTGTATGGCGAGTTCAAAGAAGATTTTATTTTTTGTCACAAGTTAGTGAAAAATGACACTTTGTGAAAAAAAAACAATAAAAATCAATTTCCGCTAACTTTTGACAAAAAATAAAATCTTCTATGAACTCATCATACACCTAACAGAATACCTTGGGGTGTCTTTTTTCTAAAATGGGGTCACTTGTGGGGTTCCTATACCGCCCTGGCATTTTACGGGCCCAAAACCGTGAGTAGTCTGGAAACCAAATGTCTCAAAATGACTGTTCAGGGGTATAAGCATCTGCAAATTTTGATGACAGGTGGTCTATGAGGGGGCGAATTTTGTGGAAAAAAAATTGGGGAGTGTGGGAGGTAAGGAGTTAATTTTTTGTGTAAACTAATTTATTTGTATGTGAAAAATGCTTTAGGGTGTAGTTTTACTATTTGGCCACAAGATGACAACAGTAACTTTTTGTTTAATGCGACCTGCAGGCATCCTTCCGGACGCTTGCAGGAAGTACTAGGAGGCTGTGAAAGTTTTTTTTTTTCACAATGATCGCGCTGCGTATCGGAGAAGCAGCGGATCATTGCAGGGCTTAGATCAACGAACGGGAATGGATTTTCCCGTTCATTGATCTCCGGGCGAGTGGCTGGCAGCGTGTTTACGAGCGGGAGTGCGCTAGAGCGAGCGGGAGCGCGGGCAGCGGCGGGAGCACGGAAAGTACGGTTTTCTCCGTCCCTGGTGGTGAAAGGATGGAAAAAGGGACGGAGAAATTCGTACACGTGGGGGTAAAGTGGTTAATATGCATTTAATGTTATTCAGAATCAGAATCATTTATTTCGCAAGCATGACAGGATCATGCCTGGAATTGGGTTTGGCACATACAGAGCTCAGCATCTACAAGGACATGAAAAATAGTGCAATATACAAGAGACATACATGATAAAGGATTTAACAAGATACTACAGCTAGTGGTGACAGGCTATGAGGGCTGAGCCCATGAGGGCAACCAGTGCCATAGATTCCAAGCACAGAATGACTGTGACAGGACCACGTCTGTGAACCTAAGAAGGATGGGGTGGAGGTGAAATGTGGGTGGAGCTCAGGAGATTAACTGCAGAAGGGAAAAAAAGAGTTCCTGTGCCTCGTGGTCCTGGTGGGGATGACCCGGAATCTACACCCTGAACGCCACCACACTTTCTTATGCTTAGTGACCGCCATACCCTTTGAGCTCCCTCTACCTCCCTCTCTAGCTGCTATAATCTGAGGGTTTCATTGTCTGTCTACACTAGCTACTTCCAATGTAATCTCTAGACCTCCCTCCTCCCCCAGCTCCTAATTTAAAAGGTCCTCCAACCTTCTATCCTGGCTGCTGGAGGACAGATCCTTTTGCAGCCTCCCTACCCCAGAATGCACACCCCCAGCATCATGCAAACATGCATATTTATTAGCGTGTGCTTACTCAGTACTAGCTTCCCTTACACTTTTTCCCCTTCTGGTTGTAACGGTGACCCATCTACCAACCTCGCTATCCTGACCCTGCTGTACTCCACCCTTGTCCTCACTGAGACCCGTCAGAACCTGTTCGTTGACCTGAAGGCTGTTCTCCATGTTGGCAGTAGATTTCAGTGGTGCAAGCTACATTTAGTTCCTTACCATGGTTTGTAATTGAACAACCTGCACACAACGAGTACAAAAGTAGCCACCCTCGAAAGTTAGCTCTAGGTATGTGTACACTGCACAAGATGTACATTGCACCTCACTGCTCAAGATGGATACCATAATTAAACCTGATGTGGATTTAATTAAATAAAATGTGTAAAGATATGGCAGTAGAGTAGCCAGTCAAACACACTCACCTGTTACAATTGTTTCTTTTTATAACGCCTTTGTTTTGCCCCCTCCACTAATTCACTTCACTGACCTTGCTTTTAAAAATAAACTGACTGCAGTCTTTGCTTTCCTGCAAGGATTGGAATAAAGCAATAAAAAAGGGAAGGCTAATCCCTAAAACATAAGGCAAAATTAAATGTAGAATGTAAATGCAAATACAAAGTAATAAAAAACACTCAAATAATCTGTTTAATTTCTTTCCAAAGCTCCAGTAGATTGGGCAGCCTCCTGTTCAAAGTGAAGGTATTGTCAAATTGTCAAATTATTTATTGCAAGAAAAAGAGAAAACAGAGTTGAAGGAGTCCCAAATCGGAGAGGAAAAATATATGCACCTTTAATTAAAGCGTACAAATGTAGACAGTGACATGCCACGGTTTATGGTCAGTAGTATGTTGTCAATTTGAAGCAGCTCTGAGGTGTTTTTCAATAGCCCAGGATCCTCTTGTGTGATCTGATTTAATTAAAGATGCCAACTTTCTCTATTCTTTGTTCCCCTGAAGCACAGGAGAGATAACCTGATGTCGTCCAAGGGGAACACTAAATGCCAGATTGACAAAGCATCTCCTTTTTCGTTTTTTCTTTTGTGACATTCAAGATTTGCTGTCTCATCACTTGTACGTGACAAGGAACAGAATCGGTGACGGAGCTCACCAACTTAACACAATGTCAGCACTAACGTTCCCACAATGCAAATGATAACTTCTGCTGATCAAAATCATTTGGAACGTAATGTTGAGACAAGACAGGCTCCTGATCAACTGCCAGAAAAATCATGTTAGCCATTATCGCATCTCAGTGACACATCCTACTCAGCTGTAGAAAAAATATTGGAATTCGACCTGATACATTCTTCCCTCTTGACCTCTCAGCTAACCTACACAGTGCTTGCATACCATATCTCTCATGCCGAATACAAATACAACTTGCTAGCAAAAGAAACCTGTACTTGTAGTACTGAATCGGTTAATGGATGTTCATGAGACAAGTTAATGTGCTTCCTTGTCCCACCACCCCTACTTCAAACTCCCAAATACAGCATGGTGCATGAGAAAAAAATTAAGGTGACATTCACCTGTCATAGCTTAATGTTCCATTGTATTCAGCTCTGTATCTGTTCTCATAGTGCTCTGCAATACATTTCTAAAGTCATTTCCTTTGGTAACATGCAGCTCTGTTGAAATTAAGTCAATATATAAATAAATTACATCAAAATAGCTTTGCTAGAGCACAGTTGCAATCCATCTGCCTTTATGAAACCTGAGAATCGTAAATGCTACCATTGCAAGCACTACATACTGAATCACTGAGTGTTCCTATAATCACTATAGAAAACAGAGCAGGAAGCTACATACTGACACCACCATCTCCTCTCCAACATAAAAGAAACATTGTAGTAGATCAATGTTAATAAATCCACTGTTATATCTGGAAACAAATGTGTTTAGTAACAGCACACATTCTGTTTCACACTTGAACTGCAATATTTTTTCCATAGGGCTGGATAACACACACAAAAGATGTTTATAGTAAGAAACAGAGCCAGATTTCCCTATAGGCTTAACCACTTGCCGACCGCGCACTCATACCGCGCGTCGGCAAAGTGGCAGCTGCAGGACTAGCGACGCAGTTCTGCGTCGCCGGCTGCAGGCTAATTAATCAGGAAGCAGCCGCTCGCGCGAGCAGCTGCTTCCTGTCAATTCACGGCGTGGGACTCCGTGAATAGCCTGCGGGCCGCCAATCGCGGCTCGCAGGCTAAATGTAAACACAAGCGGAAATAATCCGCTTTGTTTACATTGTACGGCGCTGCTGCGCAGCAGCGCCGTAAGGCAGATCGGCGATCCCCGGCCAATCAGCGGCCGGGGATCGCTGCCATGTGACAGGGGACAGCCTGTCACTGGCTGCACAGGACGGATAGCGTCCTGTGCAGCCCAGATTGCTAGAGGAGAAAGGTATGAGAGGGAGGGGGGGAATTTCGCCGCGGAGGGAGGCTTTGAGGTGCCCCCCGCAACACCCAGGCAAGGCAGGAGCGATCAGACCCCCCCCAGCACATCATCCCCCTAGTGGGGAAAAAAGGGGGGCGATCTGGTCGCTCTGCCTGCACCCTGATCTGTGCTGGGGGCAGCACAGCCCACCCAGCACAGATCAGCTAAAACAGCGCTGGTCCTTAAGGGGGGGTAAAGGGTGGGTCCTCAAGTGGTTAAATAATAGTTCACCATCTACAGTGTATGGGGTGTGTACCACAGATGCGACACTGCACATATGTTATCAGCACTTCGGCAAACACTGAGTGCAGGATATGAACTAAAAAGGAGTCATTTTTGTGATGTAAACAACAAAGGTGACATGATTGTATTTTTAAAAAGAATTAAAGCCAGTAAAGCAAGTGCACTTCATTATTCATCACACCCTCATTTTATGGGCCTATAGTCTAGAGGTAAATAGGATGGAGATGCAAGGTAAAGGCAAAGCTTCACAAACAAAGGGTAGCAGCTGAGGACATGGGAGGTGCTTCTAGGCCAACTGCATTCAAAAGAAGGATGTTGCTGCATCATGAAATCAAATATCATTGGGGAACCAACGGTTGTTCAGATTAATCTCTAAAGGTGGCCACTAATGATCCAATTTCTAGTGAAAACTGGTTTGAGCAATCAGATAATTCTGATCGGAAAAAAAATAATTTACTACCATCAACAAACCAATCTTTGCTTCCCATCTATCACAACCAACAAGAAAATCCAAATTTTGGTCTGATGAAAAAACAATTGGATGACTAATTTTACAATCATTCATAATTGATTGTGCCCATCAACTGAGATTATTTACAACCAATCTGATCAGAATTTTTTTATCGCTCTAAAGGTGGCCACTAATGATCCAATCTTTTTCATCCAATTTTACCAAATCTATGTAGTAAAAGGGTAAATTGAATAAATGTATTAAATAGATAATGTAACGATTGTGGAATTCCCTCCGTGATCAGCGCACAAGACATGCGCTGACACTGCGGAAATCCTCCACAAGTGTGTAATTTGAGGGAACCCAGCAAAAGGTGCAATGCACCTGTAGAGGGAAATTCCTGTCGACAGGTGGAGCTGTGGAGTGCAGAGGAACAGCTCCTCTGCCCTGCCGCAGACGCAGTATCAAAAGAACAAGTGCCATCACTCTGCAGGCTGAATGAATAGAGTAAACTTTAATGGTAGAAAAATAACACACATGGGAAAAAAGCCATAAAACCATTTAAAAGCACTGGAGCGCTCCGTACCCAGACATGCCACAAACACACACTCAAAACACCTCCCACACAGGGTACCGGTACCACCGACAAGGATATCAACCCTGCAGGGAGAGAATGGAGCAGAGTGGGGATTTAGGCCGCCTGCAAAGTGTCAAACTACTGGCCGGGATAAAGTCAAAATGGCTTCCAGGGTAACGGCAACAGGTAAGTAAAGAATCTTCGCCCGCGTCGCGGGACTCACCACTCTTCATCCAAGTGTCGTCCTTGATTAGCTGCTGTGCGCACAGGGGGAACTTACACTTTTTCGCCGGACCTCAATCCGTAAAGAGAGGTTCCCGGCCACATGAATCCAAAGGCAAGCCAGCAATGCCTATGATGAATCCCGCCTCAGATACACTCCGGATAGCTCCAGGACAAACGTGCGGGTTGTATCCCCGCCCACCTACGCGTTGCGCCCGCCTTCTACGGGCTTGACACCCAGTTGAACGCTGTTATTCCTGCTCAGCAGTATACAGGCCCCACTACGAGGTTGAGTACGTGCAGTTTTCTGTCTTTGCCCTGCCACAGACGCCAGACAGGAATTGTACGAAGGGAAGAAAAGCAGGGCAAGATAGCCCTGAAGGGGCTTTCAGTCTAGCAGAGGCGGTGTATGCCTGTGCGATTAACCATTCAATTGCAACATGTGTTTAGGGACGCGCAGCCTTTCCCCCCCACCTTTTCTTAACTTTGTAACTATGTAACTGTCAGGTTAGCTGCTCCCAGCCCCTCCTCCTGAGTTTCCTGTTTACATAATAAGTAGTAGCAGATTTGCGTATGATTTGCATCTGAATTGAATGCAAAGTGTGCAGAAAATCTATTTAGGTGCTACACACTGAGCTGGTGGTCATTTGGGATGCAGCCTTAGTGGTATGCGCTGGCGTTCTCCTCGCTGTTCAACTAAATGTAAGTTACACATTTTTTTTGCTTAGCTGCTCCCAAGGTTTTAAATTTAGGTTAGGTCACTTGCCCGGAGGTTTGCCTCACCGTGGCGCAAGTGTATAGTATAATATACTTTGCATGCAAACCATATTGGAAGCTAAAGTTCCTCCTAGTTTAATAAATGTTAGCACTTGTCTTGGATGCAGGGCATGCATTTTTCAGTCTGGCAGAGGCGGTGTATGCCTGTGCGATTAACCATTCAATTGCAACATGTGTTTAGGGAAGTGCAGCCTTTCCCCCCACCTTTTTTATAATGACTGTTAACTGCAATGGAGACAGAACATAGACTTTAATACAAATCCTGCATGCAGCTAGTTAAAATAATGCAATACATTACAATGCAGGGATGTGAACATGCCCATGGAATTGTATGTGCAGTGAGTTGACATGCAGAATTATTCTGCAACACAACTAAGCACTGTAAACAGGGCATTCCCCCCTTCATAAATAGTTTAACATTGCTTATATCTTTGGTTTGGGACAGGAAGTGGTGGAAATTCTTTAAGATGGTAACACCGACTGCAATAAACATTCTAAAAATTCTTTCCCCAGTTCACAAAATTCTTCTTCCTGGGAACAGGATTTAACATTGTCAGAGGCACACAAGCTATGTACATGTTAAGTGCTACTAGAAAAACATTAATTAGTGCCCAGTGTGAACTTGTGCTTAGCAATACCTGTAAATGTATCTCTCTCAGCCTTGTACATATGCAGCAAATTACATCCGTATAGTCTACCAAAGTAAAATGTATTTGCAGAGTAGCAGGCAAACTGCAAATAGCTCATTACACAAGAGTCTCAACTAGCTCTCAGCTTTCTTGGTTTTTTTGTATTGATTGTATAATGGATGTTTGGAGTACAGTATGTATGAATGAAAGTAGATGCACTTGCACATTCCATTTTCAGTCACCCTTAAAAAGAAAAACAATTACGGGGCACTACTTCACATTCAATCAAGTGGCTGTTTTGATAAATTGTTATTGAAAACATGCTTCTGCAAACAGAAAACAAGATCATTTTCTGGATGTAACTATGTGTGCTGAAACACACTAAGAGACAGAATACAAGGGCATCATTAGCCTTTCAGTGAGCACACGCTGCAGAAAGAGCACATGGATTTCCGAAACCTTTGGCTTATCATATGGTACAACTGTGAATAAAATTATGCCTCAAAGCAAAATGAAATAGCTTTGTGTTTTAGCGAAATTCAAATATTGTCATATGCAGTTCATCCATGAAAATAGTTAACTCTTGCATTTTACAACTGAATTGATTTATTGCTAAATGGTCTTCGTTTTTGCTTTTGTTTACAGCATGTATGGATTTAACTCTAGGTAGCCATCCTATTCTCTAGGTATGATTTTGTTAAGGACGACCCAAGGGCGCAAGAGTCCTATTTCAAGACCGTAAAGAGATTGAACATTTTGATATATCTACAGAGAAACCAATAAGGCACAGCTTGCAGTTTTGTGTGATTTTATGACCATGATGAAATGTTGGTCATCACCATACACAGGTGATCCCCTTACCCTTGTCTCTTGCTGCTTCTAGGTTTATAGGTTACTTTATTAGCTAGGTTGGTGGTATTGTCTCTGACATTGTTGTGCACGCTATAATGTTTGAGAAGTGGAGATTGCATTCATGCTTTTTAAACTATGTTACATGTCACGTTAAATCTTACAAAGCTACCGTGTTACTGACCAGGGGGACCACTTTTGTGAATCATATTTCATGCACTTTAAAGCAAAAATATAGTCCTTCTTAATACATGGAATACATTTGTGGCACATATTTCATTATTAGAGATTATTTACTCAATGTAGGTCAGTATTCAAAAACCTTCATATGATTAGGCTGTTATTGCATATGCATGGGAGCCATATTTGTTCATTACAAAGGTTGACTCTACTTAGCTCTGGGACTGGACTAGCATATTCCAGTTGGTGATATAGCTCTATTCCTGTTGGTGATATAGCTCAAACACACACCTGTTTTCCATGACTCTGCTTGACTTATTTACGTTTTAGAGATAACATTGCTCCCATCACTCCAAGGAAGCTTTCTGTCATATAAAGTATGTTGTTTCTTTGGCAATAGAATATACTGCTCTGAAAAAATAAGAGACCTCTGCATAAATGACCAGTTCCTCTGGTTTTCTTTATACTGTATGTCCGAGTATTGAAATGATCAGCTTTTTCTTAGTTTTTCAGTACTGTTGACAATATTTTCAAATTAAAATATGATTCTTTTAAAAGGAACCCAAGGTGAGAGGTATATGAAGGCTGCCAAATGTATTTCCTTTTAAACAATACCAGTTGCCTGGCATTCCACTTGATCCTGTGTCTCTAATACTTTTAGCCATAGACTCTGCACGAGCATTCAGCACATCAGGTACTCTGACTCCTTTTTTTACTGGATTAGCTATATGCTTGTTCCAGGAGTTTGACTCTACTCATGCCAGAAGATCAAAAGGGTGGCAACTGCGATTGTTCACAAGGAAATAAATGTGGCAGCCTGTCTATCCCTCTCACCTCAGATTCCCTTTAAAGGGAAGGTCCAGGCAAAAAAAAAGAAATGAGTTTCACTTACCTGCGGCTTCTGCCAGCCCCATGCAGCCATCCTGTGCCCTCGTGGTCATTCACCGTTGCTCCAGTCCCCCACTGGCAGCTAGTTTAGTTTTTGCCAACCTCGGAGGTCGGGCACCGCATTGTGTACATTTTTACGCATTCCCGGTAGTGCAGGAGCATTAACACATACATTTTACGCGTTAGTGGTTCAACACGTAAAAATTTACGCGTTGCACCACTAACGCGTAAAAATGTATGTGTAGATGTTCCTGCACTAGCACTGTTTTAGCTGATCTGTGCTGGGTGGGCTGTGCAGCCCCCAGCACAGATCAGGGTGCAGGCAGAGTGACCAGATCGCCCCCCTTTTTTCCCCACTAGGGGGATGATGTGCTGGGGGGGTCTGATCGCTCCTGCCTGCCTGGGTGTTGCAGGGGGGGCACCTCAAAGCCCCCTCCGAGGCGAAATTCCCCCCCTCCCTCTCCTCCCTCCCTTCCCCGGAGATCTGAGGCTGCACAGGAACGGATCTGTCCTGTGCAGCCTCTAACAGGCTCCTGCCTGTCTTGTGACAGCGATCCCCGGCCGCTGATTGGCCGGGGATCGCTGATCTGGTACAACGCTGCTACTGTTAGCAGCGTTGTACGAATGTAAACAAAGCGGATTATTTCTGCAGCTGCCACTTTGCCGACGCGCGGTATGAGTACGCGGTCGGCAAGTGGTTAAAGTAAATGGCAATACATATTAATTGATGCAGTTTTTGCAGAACTTGAATAATTCAAAGAAACCAAATCATTGCTGTTCATGCTTAAAGGGAACCTTAACTGAATGGGGGGGTAAAGAGTTTCACTTACCTGGAGCTATTACCAGCCCCCTGCAGCAGTCCTGTGCCCTGGGAGCTGCTCTGGAATCCTCCGGTGTCACTTAGTTTCATTTTTGACGACTCACCAGTCGGCCGGCTGCCATGCGTATTATTTGACGCATTCCCTACTGCAATTAGCACTGCTACTGACGCGTTGCCACATATCTACGCGTGCAGAATGCAGCAACGTGTATTTTTGTACACGTTGCGGTCCGCAACAGCGCTAATTGCAGTAGGGAATGCGTCCAATAATATGCATGGCGGCCTGCCGACTGGTGAGTCGTCAAAAACAAAACTAAGTGACAGCTGGGGACCGGAGGATTCCAGAGCAGCTCCGAGGCCACAGGACTGCTGCAGGGGGCTGGTAATAGCCCCGGGTAAGTGAAACTCTTTACCCCCCGTTCAGTTAAGGTTCCCTTTAAAACAAAAATAGCAATACTGCTATAATGACATCTTCCTCTTGATTTTATTTGAAAGATTTTCAATATAGAGATTGGGCTGGCCAAGACAAACTATGTGATCCTCCATCCAGACCTGGCTATGTGGCATGGAGCATTATCCAGTTGGAAATACCAATCCTCTAAGCAGAAGGAAGCAAAAGGTTTTCTAGGCTAACCTTGTGTGTTGCTTTATTAATTTAGCCTTTACAAAGACACATCTACAAAATTCCATTTTTTGCTGAAGCACGGCCAGATCATCACTGAACCTCATCCATATTTTATAGCTGGTGTAAGACAGTGTGAGTGGCAGGCTTCTCCGGATCGCTGTCTGGTGTTAGGAAAAGCTGAAAATTGAACTCATCAGAGAAGATGACCTTACTCCAATCCCTCTACAATCCAATTCCTGTGGTTTTATGCAAATCTCAGCCTGCCTCTTCTTTGTTTTTCCCTGATAGAGATGGTTAATAAGACACAAATAATAATAATTATTATTATTATTATTTATTGTATTTATAAAGCGCCAACATATTACGCAGCGCTGCACAATAGATAAAAGGGGTAACATACAAGGTAGGACATACAGGAAACTCACAACAAAACAAGATCATGCAAATATTTTGATAATACAGTGTCATAGGTCAAAATAGAGATTGTTATAGTTCACAAAAGGGGTGATTGTCAGTAAGATTGCATAATCAAGCTGGAAACACTAAGGGAGAGGGCCCTGCCAGAGGCTTACAATCTAAAGGGTGGGGGTGGAGACAATAGGTGTATCTGTTGAGAGGGTGTCTAACAGAACATATTATGGTGCTGGTGTAGGGGGGTATGCGAGCATGAAAGGGTGAAAAAAATAATAATTCTGAGTTCATACAGGATTATGCAAATTAAAAAATGGACCGACCAAATTTGACCTCATCAGGATTTAATTGGTTCATTTTCAATTGAATACATTTGCATTCAGAATATTGATAATTCTCCATCATCTTGGAATTATTTGCATTTCATTGACCATCCCTACTCACTCACTGATAAAGGGCTTTATTCTGCCTTTGCATGACTTTATCCTTGCCTGTAGGGGCCTGTTTTGAACCATTCTTGATGAACACTTTACCCTGGTCTCACTTTGTTTGTAGGTCACTTGATGTCAGCCTACAGTACTTGAAAGACATTCAAGTGAGCTTGTAGTCAACCCTCTTATGGTTGAATCATTTATGCCCAATGGCATGTTGCAGCTTTGTTGTCCCCAGTGCCTGTTGCTTGACTTTGTTTTAGAGTAATGCTGCTTTTTAAATTTTAGGTATAGAAGCAACCTGACCTTCACTGTACCCCTGTGCCAGTAAAGCTACAATTGTTCCAGTAAAGCTATAATTGTTCCTTTCTGTTCCCCACTGATAACCTTTATTTTCAGCAGTTTTGGCAGGGTCAGTAGTTATTTTTAACCTCCCTGGCGGTTAATTTTTTTTTGCCAAATAGGCAAAAATCCTTTTTTTTTTTTGTTTTTTTTTTTTGTTTCATGTAAAGCTACCAGAGTGGTAGCTACATGAAACACCACTAGAGGGCACATGTGTCCCTCTAGTGCGATCGTCGCCGGCATCAATAGCAAACAGGGGAATGCGTATATAACGCGCTCCCCTGTTTGGCTTCTCCTGGCGCCATGGCGACGATCGGAATGACGTCATGGACGTCAGCCGACGTCCTGACTTCAGACGCCTCCGATCCAGCCCATAGCGCTGCCCGGAACTCATTGGTCCGGGCAGCGCAGGGCTCTGGCGGGAGGGCCTCTTCTGCCGCTGCGTGCGGGCGATCGCCGTAGAGCGGCGACGATCAAGCTATACGCACGTCTAGCAAAGTGCTAGCTGCGCGTACAGCACTTTAAAGAGACTCCGTAACAAAAATTGCATCCTGTTTTTTATCATCCTACAAGTTCCAAAAGCTATTCTAATGTGTTCTGGCTTACTGCAGCACGTTCTACTATCACCATCTCTGTAATAAATCAACTTATCTCTCTCTTGTCAGACTTGTCAGCCTGTGTCTGGAAGGCTGCCAAGTTCTTCAGTGTTGTGGTTCTGTGATGCATCTCCCCCTCCAGGCCCCTCTCACAGGCACACTGCCTGTGTATTATTTAGATTAGGGCAGCTTTTCTCTTCTCTCTTATCTTTTACAAGCTGGATACATCCTCCTCTGAGCTTGCTGGGCTTTCATATACTGAGGAATTACATAAGCTGAGACTCTGCCTACAGTCCTCAAATACACGGGACGTATGGAAGGGCCTGAGAGCAGCCACGAACTTCAAACCAGCACCCCATACGGCGCCCCCGAGCCTTCGACTGGCGGAAGAGCTTAACGAGTTCTACTGCAGATTTGAGCAGCATCCCAACCAGCCCGTGGGCCAAACAGCATCGACTTTGGTGACCCCTCCCTCTGGGGAACTCGTCCCCCTGGCTCCTGTCTCTGTTCTGGAATCGGAGGTACTCCGGCACCTCCGTAAGCTAAACCCAAGAAAATCCTCTGGCCCGGACGGAGTGTCGTCTATCTGCCTGCGATCCTGTGCTGACCAACTAGCTCCTGTGCTCACCTCTTTATTTAAGCAGTCCTTATCGGATGGTACAGTCCCCTCCTGCTTTAAGAGATCTAAAATTGTACCAGTCCCAAAAAAATCAGGCAGCTCCGAGCACAATAACTTCCGACCAGTGGCCCTAACCTCTAACATCATGAAGCTCCTTGAGCGGTTAGTCCTGGCCCACCTGAAGAAGTCCACGGACGCCCTTTTAGACCCGCTCCAATTTGCATATAGAGCAAACAGATCTGTAGAGGACGCCATCAATGCCAGCATGGCATACATCACCGAGCATCTAGACAGCCCTGCCTCCTATGCTAGGATCCTGTTCCTAGACTTTAGCTCAGCGTTCAACACGATCTGCCCAGACATCCTGATCACCAATCTGACGCAGCTCGGAGTTGACCCTACTCTTCGGGCATGGATCAAAGACTTCCTGACAAACAGAACGCAGCAGGTGAAGCTCGGCAACCACCTCTCCAGTGTTCGTACCACCAATACAGGGGCTCCACAAGGCTGTGTTCTGTCACCTCTACTGTTCTCCCTCTATACCAATAACTGCATCTCATCCACTGACTCTGTGAAAGTCATCAAATTCGCAGATGACACCACTATCATTGGCCTTATCGGTAGAAACGGGGAGTTGGAGTACCGCAGCGAAGTAGAGAGAATATGCAACTGGTGCAAGGACAACAACCTAGTCCTCAACGCAGCAAAGACTGTCGAGCTAGTCGCTGATTTCAGGAGAAACCCTCCCCCCCTCCCACCTGTCCTCATTGGGGGAACCGAAGTTTCTAGAGTGACATCTGTGCGGTTCCTCGGCACGACTCTGACAAACAATCTGAAGTGGGAACAGAACACCACCAAAATCCAGAAGAAATCTCAGCAGAGGCTGTTCTTCCTGCGCCAACTGAAGAGATTTGGCATGCCCAGGGAGCTGCTGACTAGTTTCTATACTTCCACCATAGAATCCATCCTCTGCTCCTCAGTCATTGTCTGGTATGCTGGTGCAACGGTCAGCGACAAACACAAACTGCAGAGAGTCATAACGGACGCGGAGAAGATCATCGGATCTCCTCTTCCACCTCTCGACCTCCTCCACTCAAATAGGATGAGGAAGAGGGCCACCATGATCTCCCGTGACCCCGCTCACCCTGGCAGCCGCTACTTCAAGCTCCTCCCGCTGGGCCGTCGCTATAGGGCTATACCATCCAAAACCACCAGGCGGAAGAACACCTTCTTCCCCCAAGCTGTTCGACTTCTGAACTCCAACCTCCCCCTATCTGGCCCGCATACCAGCGCACTCTAGCTGGGCTCATCGAAATTGACTCGTGGCCACTACCTGCACCTTTACTATTATCATTATTATCATTATTTACCTGTGTTTGTAATAGCAATGCATTTAAAGTGTACATGTTGTGCGTCTGTCTTGTATTATACTAATTTAGGCCTATGCCATGTGTACCACAAATAATTCCGATTACAGCTTTTGCTGTACTTGGCGAAATAAAGTGATTCTGATTCTGATTCTGATTCTGATTCTGATTCTGATACAGGCAGAGCTGTCTTCACTCTGCAGGAAGAAACAGCCTGACACTTCAGTGGAAGATAGCTGCAGGGGGAAAGAAACACACAAATGATCTCTTGAGATTCAAAAGGAAGGGTGTATACAGCCTGCTTGTGTATGAATGTATTTTCTAGGTGTGGACATACTGTACATCAACCTACTTCCTGTTTTGGTGGCCATTTTGTTTGTTTATAAACAAACTTTTTAAAACTATTTTTAACCACTTTTAATGCGGCGAGGAGCGGCGAAATTGTGACAGAGGGTAATAGGAGATGTCCCCTAACGCACTGGTATGTTTACTTTTGTGAGATTTTTAACGATACAGATTCTCTTTAAATGGCCCAAATCGCCCCACCAGGGGCTGAGATATCTTCCTGCGCGGCATAGCCCGAGCTCAGCTCGGGCTTACTGCCAGGAAGGTTACATTTACAATTACCTTAGATGTTCTTCTAGGGTTTTGCCCTCCAGTTGGTCATATTGCAAGAGAAGAGTGTTGATTATAGTAGGGTTTTTTTATTTATACTTTCCCTCATTAAATAAGATTTGGTGATCACCTAATCAGTACCTTATAAAGTTACATTTATAAATTTAACAGACACAGATTTGCAGTGTAGATGATAGATCAGCTTTAATAATTCTTAACCACTTCAGCCCACAGGTGTTTTCACCTTCAGGACAGAAGCAATTTTCCCCTGTCAGCGCTCCTCCCATTCATTCGCCAATAACTTTATCACTACTCTTCACATGTAAATGATCTACATCTTGTTTTTTTTTTCGCCACAAATTAAGGTTTTTGTCAGCGATACTCGTTTTCAGTAATTACTTTATTTTCTATGCATTTTGAAGGCAAATACACACAAAAAAAGAAAACGTACACTATTTCTCCAATTCCACCCCCTATAGTTTTAAAATAAGCAATGCTACTATAAATAAAACCCACCCATTGTATTTGCCCATTAGTCACGGCTATCACAATATTTAAATTATCTTCCTAGTACAATTTATGGTGACAATATATTATTTGTAAATAAAGGTGTATTTTTTCCTGTGGGTTTTTTTTGTGTTCCATCAATTGTAAGCCCTTAGCTATTAAAATTAATATAATTAAACCACTTCCAAAGCCCCCTCCCCAGTTACCAAGCAAACAATTTAAAATATTAAAAAAAAAATCCATTACTGTAATAGTTGCCTTAGGGACTTATCTTTTATTAATAGGTATGTCGTGGGTATTTACTGGTTTGTTTGTTTTTTTAATACAAAATCTGTGCAGGGTAATTTCACTTTTCGCCACTAGATGGCGATAAACACTCCTTGGCTTACAAGGCAGTGTTTTAACGTTAATGAAGTTAAAAAAAAAAAATGTTACATTCTTTTGAAGGGACACGGCCTCTGATTGGGGGCATCTCCTTCCATCACAGGCATTGCGATTGGTTCATAGAAGCTTTCTTTGTCTTCCCCAATCGCCGACACGGAAAACCGTCGGGGTGCACGGGCTGCGGCCCGCACACCCCAGCGGTTTGCAAACTGGACAATGAATTCTCGTCCAGTTTGCCTATGTGGACAAAAATACTCGTCCAGATAGGCTTAAGTGGTTGAAGTAACTTGCTTCAGGTTAGGTATTCACCTATGCAGAAGGAAGGCCCATAGAGACTTCCTGGTCCTCTCTCCAACATCTCATTCTTTAGGAATCCTCAGAAAACTTCAGATGCACTCGCATCCCTGAGTGCTTCCAAAAACAAACAACTTTTTTCCCGGCCTACTTAAGGTTCACATTAACCACTTCATGTCATGGGCTGAATATTTTTTATTGTAGAAAATCTTAACAATGATACACGCATACATAAAAACAATATCACACAAAAAACCTTTCTGTACTATACTCTCCATATGTACTCCCTGAAGAGCTGTTGTGAATCCACTGAGAATGTTGTGCACATTGAACACAGATGTGTTGTCTCTCACTCCTAAACTTAGTTCAGATCATACATGAAGAATGTGTAATTCATGTTATTCAAACCTGACATAACAGACCCCATCCCAAAAATAAACAAATGCTTAGCTAACTGGTTTAAACTAAATGCTGACAAAACTGAGGTTCTTGTCATTGGAGGTCAACACCTAACAGCAAAGTAGCTCCAGACACAGTCAACACCACTGAGGTTAGGGAACTCAGACCTTACTAGCTCCAACCCAGCAGCTTGGGTTTACTGACTGATGGGGAATTAAACTTCAGGAATCAAATCTCAGCTTTGGTGAAACATTCCTTCTTTTACCTAAGGAATATTGCAAAAATGAAGCACCTCATTCCTTCAGAGGATCTTCCAACCCTAGTTCAAGCCTTCATCACATCAAGGCTAGACTATTGCAATGCCCTCTCTGCAGGCCTTCAGAGTAAAGACCTATAATGCCTAGTACAGAATGCTGCCGCAAGACTGTTAACAAACCAACCCTGAAATTGCCACATAACACCAATCATTTGCTCACTAAACTGGCTACCACTAAAATGTAGAATCCTTTTCAAAATTGGAATGCTAACATTCAAATCCCTACACGACCTAGGCACTGAACATTAAAATCCCTACACGACCTAGGCACTTACATGTACCCACAGTTAGACTGCCTAGGGCCCAATTGATGTTTTCTGTTTCTGTCTGCAGCCATACATGTACTTTTACTAAAGACTAGTTTTGATTTCTATTGGACAGCTACTCTACATCTATATCCTAAGTTTAGCTAAAATGCATCTATAGAGTACATGAAAAACACACAGAGGTAGGCTAATGCTTAAATGTTGGAATGTCCCAACACAGTGTCTGTTTAATAAGATTCAATGGAACCCCGTATCAACTGGGTACCAGTGCATAGATCTGCCCCCTTACAGAAAATGGCCCTGGTCTTTTCTATATCATATATAGAAAAGGCAGGGGCCTTTTTCTGCAAAGTGGCAGGGCTACACACTGGAACCTGGCTGATATGGGCTCTGGTGAATCTTATTATATGGGCAATGTGTTGGGGCACTCACGTTGGCAATGACAGGCTGCAATGGTCAACAGTGTAGAGTGTCAGCTTCCTGGCCAGAGGCTTTGTTAAGTTCCTAAAAGCAGATGCCATCTTAGTAAAGGTTTAAAATTCGTATGCTTTGGTAGTGATGAAACGACTGTTATGTTACATACTTTCAATCAGCAACATTGTTATATGCAAATTAGAGGAGTCAGAGTGGAGGAGTTGGTGGAATCATAAACTGTTATTCCTTTTATTTTGCAGGAAGTGGTTAAGAATGCCTATCTGACTAAAAACAACAGACTTGATGTTCCTGTCTCTGATGACATGAAACACTCCTCAATACACATTTAATTCCTATATGAAATAAAGGCAAAATAAGGGATCAATGTATTTTATTCACAGAAGAGAAGAATTATTTTTTACGTGGAATAAAACGTGAACAAGGTTTACATGTGCCCTATTGATACATTGAAGTAGAATTTTAGTAACAGGTTTCAATTAGCTCAGTACATTGTATACAATAGCAGATAGTCTGAGCACTCATGTGACATTAGACTGGGGTTTGAGGAGCTTGTTAGTTTTCCCAAGGTGCGATTAATGAACAATACTTAACTCAATTAATTTGAATTTTATTCGCGGCTTCATAATGCAACCAGTACCCTGTTGATGCTTGGTGTCACCTTTTAGTATAGAAAGAATGGAGAAGGGTAGAGTTGATGAAATTAACATGTCAGTTCTCTGTGAAGAGAAAAATCTTTGCAAGAGTGCACAGAAACAATAAAGCCCGTGTAAAGCTTTGCAGTAAGCTGTGAAAATGTGCAAAGTGGAACAATTCACAGGTGACACCAGTTAATAATGTTTGAAAAAGCAGTAGAGTGTTTGTACTGTGTTAGCCATCAGTAAAATAAAGGAGTTTTGAATCAGGATGATACCATTTATTGGCTAACTTAGAGATGAATAAACAGTAAGCTTTTGGCTAATAATCAGGGCCGTTTCTTGGGCAGTATGGGTAGGGCGACCCCCCTGGGCGCTGACCGGCGCAAGCAGGACATAACTGCTAGGGAGCTGGTGATGTGTGGTGCAGCCAAATGGAAGAAGAAAGAAGATTACCAGCACGATCACCTTCCTTGACTCCTCCTGGGCTGCATGCATTTGATGTCAAGTCATCATCACATCACCACTGGGTGATGACACCTGATGTCCTGTAGTGGTACTGCAAGCTGTCAGTGCATGGTACCCATGGAGGAGTTGGCTTTCCAGGCTTCTTCGCCTGTGTGTTTTCCTGGTCCCTGCTTCCCCCTGGATGAGCGGTTGGTCACTAGTAAATAGGCAGATCTACTTGTGACCAGTGGCTGTGTGACTGTCCCTAAAGAGTAAGGGTTCGTGAGGGGGGGAAGGGGGTGCACTTTTTACACCATTGCCCTGGGTGCAGTTTAGCCTAGAAACTGCCCTGCTAATAATAAGCCTTTGTCGAACCAAGTCCGACGAAGGCTTATTATTAGCCGAAAGCTTACCGTTTGTTCATCTCTAAGTTAGCCAATAAATAGTATTGTCCTTATTCAAAACTCCCTAATTTGCCAATATAAGTTGCAAAAATATGCACACATCTGTGATGTATTTATTATAAATCCCCTACTCCCAATTTATAAAGGAGAGGAAACAAGTGTACTCTCTCCTACTGGGGTGGGCGTATGTGAATATTACACCGCCTTTTCACCCATAATTTGGAAATATTGTCCCTAGTATTGAGGCATACATTTTAGCTAATTTTACAAAGCTAAATTTAAATTTCTCAACACATTTCATCATACTAGATTCTAGTCCTACATTCAAGCTTATGTCCAAGAATTCTGTAGC